>NW_027186455.1:4503889-4607568 GCF_028583685.1 Petaurus breviceps papuanus | reverse complement strand
TTTTTTTTTTTTTTTTTGATTGATGTGGACATCCCTGTTACACTAATAGCAGGGTCTGTAGGAGACAACCATTATTATCATGGGGACAGTATGAATCTTTACAATGAAGACTGCTCTCAAGGGAGTATATACAGGAAACCTAAAATCTCTTTTGTGCCAGCAGTTAAATCTCTTTCAAGTGTTTAACCCTCTCAAGGCTCTTTTTTAAGTCCCCTCCTTACCCCCCAAAATAAAAAAAAATATCAATGCTAAAAATATTCTTTGTATCTTAATTCTGTAGCTGTGGTATACTGCTTTTTTGCTATTGATTTATAAATTTTATCGTCAAACTCTAAGGAGGCATGTGCATTACTCAACAGTTTGACAAATGGCTGGGCTCTGAATTATGTATTGTATTACAGTGGGTTCATAAACCTTATTTCTCCATAGGTTATTTTAAGTATAAGACTAGTGAGCTGTCATTTCTTCCTTATGACTTAAAAGTGTGTGTGCATGTGTGCATTTGTGTGTGTACACTCAAAATGGACCCATGTATGTGGAGTTCTGACAGAACTCTTCATGTTGGGTTGGGCTGGGCTTTAGAAATTTCTCTCTGAAAAAGCTCCCTAGGCTTGATTTGTGCAGACCAGCTAGAGGCATGACCATAGCCCTCTCTGAACCTCTGGTCATTAAAAATAATGAATATTCTGGGAGCAAATGGGTCTATAACTGAAAGCTTCTCCCTTTTCTCCTTGTTCTTTCCTGGTTCCCTTTCCTTGTCCTTTCCCAGCTGTACTCCATGCAACCACTTGGGCTGATGGATGTACAAGCCTTTTGCAGATGGTTTGGTATCATTCTGCTTAGAAATATCATCTGTCTCTTCTGAATGAGCAACTTTATATGTTTGAAGCTTCTTTTCTGCCGCAGAGAGAAATTACACTGCTGTTTTTCTTTTTCTTTTTTTTTTAAACAGAAATGTTTACCTTGCCTGGGGACTGGAAACGTCCCAGGTAATGCTGCTTGTGTACATTGCCCCCCTCCCTGTACGTTATCTGTTTTTCTTCTTCTCAGGTTGGTGTATTTATCAGTCTACCCTGCTTGAGGGTAGACATAAGGAGGCAATCATCTTAGAGCACAAAACTGCCACTGGTTTGGCCATCTGCCTCTGGAGCCTGACTCTTGGCTGGGCTGGAAGAAAGTGTCTTTACTGCAGGTCTTGCATGCATTATTCACAGCTGAGATTTCACATTCACTTAAATGAGCCTTCTAAGTATACTGAACTTTTCCCTACCCAGTTCTTAGCATGACTCTGCCTCAGGGTACAGTTCAGATTCTGCCCTAATTATACCAGAGCTCAACTTTGATTGCAGAATATTTAGGATGCTTGGTAATAGCCATTTTTTTTTTGGAGGGGGAAAAGGGGCATAGATTTTTAAAATTGCAGAAAAACAACCGATTTATTATTTTGGAAGCTATCTTCTGAGTGGAGAAGTTACCAGCTTGGGGATGATTCAGTGCCGAGGTTCCTGTTCTTACTGTGGCAGCAGTATGGCCTCCTAAACCAGGCCAGCCACTCAGAGATTCAGCTCTTTTGCAGTGTAGTGAGGAAGTGTGGGCATCCAAACTAGATCTGGTACTACAGGAGAAACTGACAGCTTCTGTCCTCCCTTCCTTGCCCTTTCCCCAACCCCCAAAGTTATTTTGTTTCCTAGAAGAGTTAGAGAACAGAGACCTGTAAAGTTACTTAATCTGTCTCCACTCACAAATTAAGGATTCTTGTTATCTGAGACATTTTAACACATAACATATAACACAAGGGAACAAGCTCTTTCCCCTTGAATTTCATGAGCTTCCATGATAGAATCTCATTGAAGTAACATCATCATGGGAAATTTTTCCTAGTTTTCCTATGGAGAGAACTCTTCTTTTGGGTGTAGTAATTGAATTTGTTTCTAAATTTTGTTAATCCAGGTAGTGTCCAAGACAGTGATGTACAATGATGGCTTCATCCCTCTAAATCTCCCCCACCTCCTTCCCACTTGCTGCCAACCAACCAGGGAAGTATGAGTTAGAGATGGACTAGAATATGTGAGCAAAGACATTTATAAATAGAGTCCTAAGATAGATTTTCTGTAATCCAAAGGATTTTTTGACTCCTTGTCTTTAGAATATACCCATGTCCCATCAAAAAATGCTGTTTCCTTTAGTAACTGCTAATATTTATAGGTTGAGGTCTTCTTCTTCTTTTTTTTTTTTAAGCAATTGGGGTTAAGTAACTTGCTCAAGGTTACACGGCCAGTTATTTCATGTGGGTGCCAAGTATCTGAGGCCGGAACCGATCCCGGGTCTCCCAATGCCAGGGCCGGCGCTCTTACTCACTGTGCCACCTGGCCGCCCCTTTAAACTATATGTCTTTTTTTTTTTTTTTTTGAGGGCAGTTGGGGTTAAGCGACTTGCCCAAAGTCACATGGCTAATAAGTGTTAAGTATCTGAGGCCATATTTGAACTCAGGTCTTCCTGACTTCAGGGCCGGTGCTCTATTCACTGCGCCACCTAGCCGCCCCTTGGTTGGGATTTTCTTGGGCTGTGCTGATGTGTCAGGATAAGGATTCATATTATTGTTCTGTCTTTTTCAGTCATGTCTGACTCTTTGTGATCTCATTTGGGGTTTTCCCGACAAAGATTCTGGAGTGGTTTGTCATTTCCTTCTCTGGCTCATTTTACAGAGGCAAATAGGGTGAAGTGACTTGCCCAGGGTCACACAGCTAGTAAGTGTCTGAGGCCAGATTTGAACTTAGGAAGATGAGTCTTCCTGACTCCAGGCTGGGGGCACTGTGCTGCCTAGCTGAGTTGTATAGGCAGAGCCATGCTGATAACTGGGTAGGAAAAAGTTCTGTATACTTACAAGGCTCATTAGAGGTATAATACTATTACTGTTATAACCATTATTGGGAAAGCAGTCAATTACTTAATCAGTGTCCTAGCCCTTAAAAAATATAATACCCAATGGATAGTGACCCTTTTTTGAGAGTAAGAGAGTGAGAGAGTGTTCCTCCAAGGTTGGGGAACTATAGTTGGTACTTTTGACCCCTCTATACTCCTTTAACATCGACCTCCCCAGGATTTGGCTCTGTGGGGTTTTTTTTTGGACTGTCTAATTGACCTTCAAGCTTTTTCTAGAAGTGTCCCAGGCTTTCAGTATAAAGGGCACTTGAATTGACGAGCTGTGGTCTGCATTTTATGGATGGCCTTTGAAATTGACTTTATTATATTCTGAAAATGCCTCCTTATAGGGTACTTCCTTATGGCCTAGGGGCCCCAGAGTGGGTAAACTCTGTGCATGTACAGATTCCTCAGTCATTCATGTATTGTTCATTTTAAATTTGGTTGGTGATTAATTTTAGGGGGATGGGGATTTGCTTTTCTCTGCACCAGAAGTGTAGCACTTGCTAAATTCATTCTTTGCACTCTGTCTGAAATGAGCTAAGTCCTCAGTGCCCATCTTTTAGTACCTTTGTGTTGCTAGACTCTCTTGGCAAAAATTAGGCTAATGTCTCTGACGACTACATTAGCTACTCAAATGAGGTTCTAAATTGAAGGTATACTGTACCAGTCTATCTCTAAGGTATTACCTTTTTCTGCCTTTTATTATTCAAATTCATTATCTCATTATTTCGCAGCAGACTGGCACACTGGTTTAGTACAATGCTTTAGTCTGGATGCTGAAAGCTAAGATCAATTTTTAAGACAAGAGAAAGGTAGAAAAGGGAACAGGAGAAATGATGTGATGTGATGGACCAGCATCTTGTTTGACCTATGTGCCAGCGGGGGTAACTAAGAGAGGAGTGTTACTGATAGTCTGAAGGCAGAGGCAGAAGCAGAAGAGAAAGAAAAAAGGGAAGTAATTGAAGAAATAGAAAAGGAAGAATAGGGGACTGTGTGGAGTATTTAGTAGAAGATTGCAAAGTATTGACTTCAGTCAAGTGGCCTCTGTGTCATAGATTGTATACTTCCAGGGTCATATCTGTTAGTTTTTATTCATTTTAACACTTTTATTATGTACCTACTATGTTATATTACTGTTGAGGATACAAAATAAGGAAGTCACAGTTTCTGCTTTCAGGGAGCTTACATTCAAGTTGTCTAGCTGTTTCTGTGACAGGGAGGTGGGTACTCAGATCTTTAGTGGGAAAAGTACACTCTAGCAGATGGAAGGGAGAGAGGATCATGAGGACTTGGTTCTTGCCAAATGGTCCACATGAGTTGCTGCCTATGGTGTTTTAAGGAAGTTAAGAGTCAGGATTTGATATCTCTAGGCCACGCTAGCCTAAGGTATCCTTTTGTCTGCTCTGTTCTACAGCAAGCAAGTATTATGTTTCTCTTACCACTGCTGTATGTAGTCCAGTGTATCCTAGCCTCTCTGGGCATTTTTCTTATAGCCCCCTCACAAATGAGATAATAGATTTTGAGAGTACACTAAGAATAAGTTATCTCATTGTTTCATTTAGGTATATATTGGTTCTAGAGTGTAATAATAACTGTTAAGAGTTAGGTCATTGAGGAGTTAGAGTAGACTTTGTGAAGAAGTTGGGACTTGAACTGGACCAGAAAGATATGTTTAGGCTAAGTGAAATGGAGGGCATTATATATGAGAATATTAGCATAGAAATAGGAATGAACATAGTATGAAAAGTAGACAGTGAATATTTTCTCTCAGTTCATATAAACTATATCTGAGTGGTAGGGAAAATGCCTAATTAAAGTTGTCGGGTGTTAGACTCATAGAACGTAGAGTGACAGCAGAAATGGACCATAGAGATCATTTAGATTAGGGCTTCTTAAACTTTTTCCACTTGTGACCCCTTTTCAAGTTTCAGCATTGTTCATTGGTGTTGCATGGCATGACGCCATGTGCAATTCAAAGTGTACATGCTTTGTGTTCAGAACCAAGGCTGCAGTGAAATTGACCAATGCAACATGGGCAAGAGCTGCCAGAAACACCTTGGATTCACTCTGCATTTGATTTTAATTAATTTTTGGTCATTGTGCATTCAGAAACCTTGTTTTTTGCTTTTTTTTGGAGGGCAGTTGGGGTTAAGTGACTTGCCCAAGGTCACACGGCTAGTTTTTGTGTTCATCTGAGGCCAGATCTGAACTCAGGTCCTCCTGACTCCAGGCCCAGTGCTCTATTCACTGCGCCATCTAGCCACCCCAGAAACCTCTTACTATTGCCAAGTTTTTCATGACCCCATGTGAGGTCATGACCTACAGTTTAAGAAGCTTAGATCAGGGAGTTTTGACTTTTTTTGTATCACAGACCTTTTTTTTTTTTTTTTTGGCAGTCTGAGGAATTCTGTAGATCTCTTTTCAGAATATTGTTTTTAAATGCATAAAATTAATATGATTACAGGAAATGATTCATTTACATTGAAATATAATTGCCAAAATATTAAATAAAAACCACTAAATTCTTGGATGCCAGGTTAAGAACCCCTGATCTAGGTAGAGGGCTTACCTTGAAGGCAATTCTAAGCCATCTCAAGGCTTAGGACAGTAAAACACCTACTTGAAAGAGTACTCAAAACATCTCAGGCCTTATCCCCTAAGCACAGGGGAGGGAAGTGGCTTGCTCTAAAGAGTACTCATGATTCTCCTAGATACTGATCTCAGAGCTCCTAATATATTGACTGTGGAGGTTTTCTGAATTTTCAGAAATTAGGAGCTGAGTGCCTGTGTCACAAATAGGTTATCTCTTGGATGTATGTCATTCCCTGTCATCTTGGCGTGAGATTGTAGAACTGATATGGAATATAAATTCTGTTCAGCACACAGGGACTTAATTACCAACTTATTCTTCCTCTATCCTTAGGGTTTCAGAAATTTAAGAGATCCTGTAACTTCTCATTTTATTTCTTTCCTTCTAGGGGAGAGGTTACTCACCCTAGCTAAACCTATTTTTTGTCTTTCTTAAGATCTCCCTTCACTCCTTTTCTAGGCTCTTACTGCTGCTTTTATTGGACTTTTCCAAAATCAAATAAAGCCCCTTTCTATATGTGCTCTTTCAAAATTTTTTTTTATCCTGAATTTAATATATATACTACAAAATTAGAGGAGAAATAGATCAACTACAAACCAGAATGACTATAGGAAATACTTTATGAAAATTTCTTCTTAGAAAAGACAAACAAAATTGATAACAAAATAAGGTAAAATAACAACAAAACCAGAATAAAAAAAACCCATAATTTTCTAGTGCACAGATGTGTACTAACAAAACTAAAATACAGAATAGAGGAATATCTTCAAATATAAAATAGCTACATTGATAGAACTTCAGATAGAGATGTTGAATAATCCAGTATCAGAAAAAGAAGCAGAGCTATTTGAATAAGAAATAAAAGAAATAAACTCTTGGTCCTACTATATTTTTAGGAGAATTCTATCAAATTTTTAAAGAACAGTTAATGCTAATATTACATAAATTATTCTCAAACACTGAGAAAGAAAACACCCTACCAGAATCCTTCTGTGAGACAAATATAGTTCTTTTTAAAATTCAAAAAATTATTTATTTTTTTAGTTTTTAACATTCACTTTTATGAGATTTTGAGTTCCAAATTTTTTTTCTCCCTCCTTCCTTTCCATCTCCCCTCCCCAAGATGGCAAACAGTCTGATTATAGATTATACATGTACCATTATATTGAATATCTTTCCACATCAGTCACGTTGTGAAAGAAGAATCAGAACAAAAGGGGAAAACCACTAGAAAAAAAAAACAAAAAATAAATAAAAAAGTGTAAATATTATGCTTTGATAAGCTTTTGGACTCCATAGTTCTTTTTCTGGATGTAGATAGCATTTTCCATCATAAGTCTTTAGGAATTGTCTGAGATCACATCATTTCTGAGAAGGGCTAAGGCTATCAAGGTTGGTCATTGCATAACGTTGCTGTTACTATGTACATTGTTCTCCTGGTTCAGCTCACTTCACTCAGCATTGGTTCATTTAAGTCTTTGAAGGTTTTTCTGAAATCCTCTTGCGCATTTCTTATAGAACCAGTAGTATTCCATTACATTCATATACCACAACTTGTTCAGCCTTATTGATGGGCATCCCCTCAATTTCCAATTCTTTGCCACCACAAACAGAACTGCTATAAATATTTTTGTACATGTGGGTACTTTTGCCTTTTATGATTTTTATGGGATGCAGACCTAGTAGTGGTATTGCTGGGTCAAAGAGTATTCACAGTTTGGTTGCCCTTTGGGCATAGTTCCATATTGTTTTCCAGAATGATTGGATCAATTCACAATTGCACCAATAATGCATTAATGTTTCAGTTTCCCATTTCTCCAACATTTATTTTTTTCCTTATCTGTTATATTAGCCTATCTGATAGGTGTGAGATAGTACTTCAGAGTTGTTTTAATTTGAATTTTGCTAATCGGTAGTCAAAAAATATAGTTCTAACAACTACTAGAGAAAGAGTAATCACAAAACAACTATAGATCAATATCATTATTGAATATTGAATAAAAAAAAATTGAATAAAATCCCAGCATAGGGACTACAGCAATACATCCAAGAGCTCATTCATCATGATTACATTTCTTTAGTCCATTCCCTGATTTCCTCTTATTCAGCCTCACCTTAGTTCAAGCCCTCATCGTTGCTTGCCTCTGGATTATTGTAGTAGCTTCCCAGTTAGACTCCCTACCTCCATTCTATCCTCTCCTTACCTGTCTGTTTTTCATAAAGCAAATTGTTAGTTCCAAAACATGAATCTGATCATACCCTCCTACCTACTTAAAAATCTGATGTTGATTCCTATGGCTTCACCTCTGTCTCAAAGAGTCCCCAGTTTCCTTCAGAAGACACTTATAGTCACCTTCTAGACCTGAATTTTCCTCTCAGTTTGTAGCACACTATTCCCATGGAAATTAGTCTGTATCACTTTGCATGTTCATCTTGCTTACCTGGGTTCATGTTGTATCTACCCAGTGGAATATTAGTTACTTGCAGGAAGTGATTGGAAAAAACTGATTGTGGCTCCTCCGAGGGCAGGAACTGGGAGTTTGGTTTTGGTTTTTGTATCCCCAGCCCCTAGTCCAGTGCCTGGCATGTAATAGGTATGTAATAAGTGTTTATTGTTAGACTGACTCAGGGGGCTTAAAATGTATTACTCTAGGTGCATATATACATACATATACATGCATATATACACATAAACAGACACATACATATATACATACACATATACAAACACATACACATAGATATGCATATACACACATACATATATAAATACACACAGAGACATATATACACATATACACACATATACATATGTACACATACAACATACATACACACATATATACATTCACATAGACATACATACACACAACACGCACATATACATAGATATACACACACATATATACATACACATAGATATGCAATGCATATACACACACGCACACACACAGATATACACGTACACACATATACATGCATATGTACACACACATGCACATAGATATACATACACATGCACGTACATACACATGCACGTACATACACATATACCTATACATACACATAGATATGCATATGCACATACACACATATACATACATACACATACACACATACAATACACATATACACATACACATAAAAAGGTGACATGGGGGAAGCTAGGTGGCGCAGTGAATAGAGCACTGGCCCTGGAGTCAGGAGGACCCGAGTTCAAATATAGGCTCAGACACTTAACACTTACTAGCCATATGACCTCGGGCAAGTTACTTAACCCCACTTGCCCTGCCCTCCCCCCTCCAAAAAGACAAAAAAAAAAAAGGTGACATAGGTAGGGCAGCCATGTGTTTTTATAGGACCTTTTCAATCCTTATGTGGTATATGTACTACATACCTTCTTTATTGCCCTCTCAAAGACATTGAATTAGACGGAATTAGAGTTTGACCACTTTTGGCAATTGAAATATTCTTTATTTTTCCTAGGAATACTGTGGTAGAGAAACTGTAGTGGTCTGAGCTCCAGGATACTTGATCCTCTAGGTTGTGGCCACACAATGGACTTGGCGTGGTCTGGAGGGCTACAGGACAGGTCTTTTTGTTTAGTAATGCTTGAAGTGTAATGTTTAAACCTAATTATTCCACAGTTCTTTTCTTTTCAGTATTCACAGTATGGCTTCTTGAGAGTTTCCCTTAGAGGAGGTGAGTCTGACCAGTGTTACAAGGGGAAAGTCAATCTAGAAATTTTGTGAAACCTGACATGTGCATATCATTTTTTATCTCCTGTTACTACCTTCAGGTTTTATTTGTCTTACCTTACAATATTTTTGAGACCCCTGGGCCAATTCACCAGCAATTTCTATTTCCATTTGATGCTCACTACATTGTCTGAGCTTAACTAAACAAAGGTCTGCTCTGTTAGTCATAGGACTTAGGTTGGGCCTGGGGTTCTTATTTCTTTGTGGGTACAAGTAAACAAGGTTCTTTGCATCCTTTCCATTCTTCTTGTCTCAGTGAAGAGGCCAAGGGTCCCTTCCTTTTGAAGAGTGAACAGAATGTCCTTTCCAAGACTATTCAGATATCACAGTTGGGCTCAATTATCTGCAGAAATAGACTCATATGAAAGAAGAATTTACAAAGGGAAGAATCATACCAAATAACATGCTACCTTTTTGTTAAGTTTACCCCTCTCACAGTGTCCAAGAAATAGAAGAAAAGCAAGAAAAGAAACCTTAGTACTTACAGAAAGTAAATCTGATTTCTCATTTTTCTTGATTTTCAGTGCTTCTGACTGGAAATGCAACCAGCAAATGGCCTCCTTTCTGCCCCTTTTCCTCTTCTCAAATCTTCTGGACCCTAGGTTAGCCAGTCAGTGTAATTTGGAGCCCCATTATTCATTATAACACAGCTTCAGTCCTATTCCATTTACACCACTCTGCTTATTTTTTCCTGTATACAACTTACGTCTTTCCATATCTGGGCATCTGTCATCTCTCCCCTAGCCCCAACCTCCCTGCTCCTTTCTGCCCCTATAATAACCTCCTTATTTCTCTTCCTTATCCCATGTCTGACCCGAAACCCATGTCATAAGCTCTCCATTGCTCAGCTTCACCTAAGTGATCACTCCTGGGCCCTGCTTCCTCTCAACTGACATGCAACCACAACATTTCAATTAACTTGATTTTCTGGCGAATGGTAAAACATTTTGTTTCTATCCTTATTGAAGATTCAGTCTACGTTTTTGCTTTAACAAATACCATAAAAAACCCCAAAACAATTCAGAAGACTGTTCAGGATCTTCTTTATCGTTTTGAAAAATTGTTGTGAAGATTGGTTGTCATAGGGCTCAAACTTTCCACATACATAGTTCAGGAGATTAGTAGAGTGACTTTTGTTTTACTTTTGTGAGGGGAAGGGTGTTGTCATTTTCTTCTCTCTGTTAAAAGTGAGAGAGTAGAAGTTCAAGTTATTTGAAAGTTTCTGTTAATAAAGGTTTTTATTCAGTTTGTACTGTATTGTATTACTTTTGTAGGACTATAGTTTTATGGTAGTATTTTAAGTTTTTTCATGTTTCTTAACTAAATTGGAAATTAATCCTTTTCTGCTTCAGTCTTTGTATCCAAGTACTTATTAAAGCCAGTTACATGAATATAGAGGCTTGTGAATGAAATAGACCACATTTTCATCTTGGACACCATGGAATAACTTCAGAATCAAAGAATTTGAGAATAGGAAATGACTTCAGCATATATTTAGTATGCCGTCAAAAGGAACCTGCACTATAATAAGCCAGTAAAATTGTCACCCAATGTGTCATTTCTTAAGGAATCTTCATTATAGGCAATTCAGTGGGTATTTCAGCTGAGTTAGAGGATAATGGTTGGGGCTAGCCAGAGAGCTTCTTATCCAGAAGGGAAATCCCACATCTTTTATGTATAAGAAATGCCAACCTTTGCTTAAATTTCTAATGTGTGTCCCAAGTTTTGAAAAGGGAACTGAACCACGTGATCTTATCCAGGTTTCAGTTGGGCCACATAGCACAATAGAGTCTGTACTCATTGGGCTGAGTCGTGAGCTTTGTGACTTTGGTCAGGCTGCTTAATATCATGGAGCCTAAGTTTCTTCATCTTCAGAAAAGAAGCAATCACATTTGCACTGTACCTCATAGGGTTGTGGTGAGTGTTAGATTAAAAGTTCACATAAAGACCTTTTGTTAAAAAGTGCTATGTAAAGAAGTGCTATTTTTTATTTTATCAGTATTTGGAAGTAAATTGCCAACTCTGATTCCTGTCCTTGTTTTCCTATACATTCTCCATAGAGTATCTGTGTAACTTACTGGAAGTTTTCATTTTGATTTTCTAGTATCTTGAGGGTACCAAAGGATTACTTGAATTGGCCATCTTTTGTTGCTTATTTTTTACTACTTGACTGGGACCACTTCTATTTCTTGTTTATATATCTTCAATAACATTATTCTACTTCTTAGATCCAAATAGTTATTGATAATATGCTAGAGCCTGTCGTCTTCAGTTGCCTTTTGGGTTATTTGTAATTATTATTTGTTCTGAAAATATGGTGTTCCATGATTCAGGTCTGTGTGACATGCCTAGGAAAACCTAAGTATAAAAAAAAATGATGACATTTGTAATGGTCAGTTTGGGAGTATTAAAAACACTGCACCATTTATTTCTCCTATTTCCCTCCCTTCCTCAATTTCAGACTTGATTTATTATATACATTTGAAGTACTTCACCAAGATAAACCTGTTGATGGATTAATTCCATGGTCTACCTCTCCTCAGGGTAATATATGTTTTTATTCACTATATTTTTTAGATGTGGGTGGTTTAAAATACTCTTCCACATTGCAGGTCAGTATATATTTCATCCCCCCCCCTTTTTTTTAGTTATTTATGGATAAAGTAATTTCTTTTACATTGTTCATCAATAACAACTTCCTTTAGACCTCACAAAGTTCTTTGTTTTGTTATTCTCTAATATACTTATCATGTGATATTTTAAATTGTAGCTCTTTATAGGCATCATCACTATACTAGAAAGTAAACTCCCTAAGGGTAGGGCCTAACTGGGTCTTAATTAAACTTTCCCTGCACATAGAGCACATTTCTTTTTCTTAGCCAGGCTTGTGGTGTTCTGGGGCTATATGCAATTTATTGATTTTGTTTGTGCTGATTCTTAGTACGACTGTTCTTTGCTTACTATTTTGATCCAATTTTATAAAGTATATTTAGAGTTTATATTATAGACCAGAGGATTGCAAGAGGGTATCATCAGGAGAAAGGATTTTAAAAATGGATTTTTGAATGGTAATGGTAGAGCTTTGCTCTGGAATTGTCAATGGAGGGCAATTTATTGTATCATATTATCTTCCTTTATTTCATGAGCTAGTGCTGGTGGGAAAGTGAAGCATTTCTTTCTGTGGGAGAGGATTGCAAAAGCAAAGATGTCTGGGGAAAACCAGGTTTCACTTAGAGGCAGGAGGTAGAAGGTGTAATTGTGAACCAAATCAGTAATTTACTTAGAAAAAAATAGATATTTGCTAGAACACAATGGAAGAGTCCAGTAAATGGACTTAAAGCGATTAAATGAGTGTAAAGAAGATGTAGTTCACATTTATGTAAGAATTTTAGGGTTGTGTTTTTCTTACAACAGTCCTGTGAGTCAAGAAGTGCATCAATTTCCAAGAAGGAATTAAGACTTTGAGAAGGAAAGGGTGAAAGGTAGGTATCTGTTTTTGGTACCATCATTGTAGATGACAGATGAGAAGTAAAAGACAAATTAGTTGAATATAGATTGTATTCATATGAATACTTAAACCCTGCTGATAGGTCCTAGCTTGTTCTGTCCCGTCTCCCATAAATATTTTATATTTCATTGGGGGTATAGTCAGAATTCCAGGGACTTTTTCAGTTTTTGCTTGCTCCTGTCATATGACTGTCCCATATTTCATTCCTGTTTGTCTTTGATATTATACACACCTTCTCTTGTATAGGTCTTCATTGTAACATGTTGTAGTTTCCTTAGGCCCACTTTACCTTTTTTTTTTTTTTACCCACTTTTGCCCTTTGAGGGACCCTTACATTATTCATAGCCATAAAGCATTATCAGAAGAATATTTTTGTTAAATGTGGGCCTTTGCTTCAGGAAGTCATTAAAAATGCTATATATATATATATATTCCCAAGGCAGTCCAGCCCACTTTCTTCCTTCTTTTTAATTCTGAGCTCCTTATCTCTTTGCATTGTCTAAAATATATGCTTTAATGGACCAACTCCATGGATTAGGTAACTGATTGCATAATGTAATGTGGACAGTAGGGTATTCTTCATCCATAATTAAGTCAGAAACTCTTTAGTAATTGTAAATTATATTCTCTCATCCGATTCAATCACCTTGATGATTTCCCTAACCAGGAACATCTCTGTGAAATCCTTCATTTGGACTGTGCACTAGACATCTTTCCTGACAGTGCCAAATACCTTTATGAGCATGTAATTCCCTGTTTTATGCCTTGTTTGATATATGTAGTCAGAGGGTCATCAAATTTAGTTGCTTTTGTTTTTACATTTTTCAGGGAGTATTAGATGATTTTGATGTATTCAAGAGAGATGCCTTGGTGGAAGATGGCTTTTAACGTGGTACTTTGCTTTAAGTCAAATGATTTTTTTTTTATAGTCCACAATCAAGTGCATTGGGATCTTGTATTCTCTACACCTACTTCAGTCAGTTGTTGGATTGTAAAAATGCTTTTGAAGAATATTGCTTCAGAAAGCCTGCCTGTTTCTTTCTTATACCTTCATCAAAGATGTTGGTAGGATGGGTCAGTACAGTGGGGAACAGAGAGAAAGGCTTGTTTTTCTGAAAATGTTTGTGATATAAAAACAGATGACATCAATGAAACTTTTAAAAAGAGGATGTTCTTGATGAATGTGTAGAATATTTTTTATATGACAATTATGTAGAGGTAGTAAGGAGGCATAGGTAGATAATTTATAATGAATTGGCAGGCATCAGCAAACTACAGCCTATAGTCCAAATACTACCTTTTTTTTTATATAGTCCCCAGCTAAGAATGATTTTTACATTTTTAAATAAAGTTTTATTGTACTTAAAATTGTAAAAGCCATTCTTAGCTCAAGGGATTAAAAACATACAGTAAGCTAGATTTGCTTCTCTGACTGTATATACTGACTCTTTGGAATAGAGTCCTAGTCCTTGAATAAAAAACAAAATGAAACAAAACATAGGTTCAGTCCCTGCCTCTGACTCTTAGTCACTTACTCTCTTGAATTCCTCATTGAATAATAATACCTGTAGTCAGTATCCAAACATTAAGTGCTTGCTTTTTGCCAATTTGTGATATAAAGAAAGACAAAAATTGTCCCTCCCCTCAAGTAGTTTGCAGTGTCATACTGGAGACAACATGAAACCAGTTATACACAAATATATTGGAGGTAATCTTGGGGAGAATGTGTTAGCCTTAAAGGTGACCTGGAAAGGCCTTCTGTAGAAGGTGAGATTGGAATTGAGCCTTGAAGGAAGCCAGAGAGACCATGATGAAGAACAAAGGGTGGGGCTCAGTGTCCAGTTGGTGAAAATGACCGGAGTTTAATAGAATGGTGTGTCATGTGTCACCAGCAGCAGTGAGGGGAGTCAAGTGTAAGAAGACAGGAAAGTAGGAAAATGTCAATTTATATAAGACTTTAAAAGCCAATAGAGGATTTTACACTTGATCCTGGAGGAGATAGGGAGCTGCTTAAATCGGATGGTGACAGACTTATACTTTAGGAAGATCACTTTGGTGTCCGAGTGGAGTATAGTGGAGTGGAGTGGGGAGAGCCAAGGCAGGGAGACCAACCAGCAGGCTGTGCAGCAATCCAAACTTGAGGTGATCAGGGCCTTTTTACTAAGGGGCTGGCAGCACAGTGGAAAGAAGGGGGCATAGAAGAGATGCTGTGAAGGTAAGATCCACAGGATTTGGAATTAGATTGGATATGGCTGTGAGAGTGAAGAGTTGAGGATAATACCTTTATTGTGAGTCTTGTTGAGTGGGAGGATGGTGGTGTACTTTGGTAGTTACAGGAAAGGTTGAGAGGGGTGAGATTTGGGGGTAGGGGGAGAGAAATATGTTAACTTTAAGATGTCTGTGGGATATCATTTCAAGAAGTCAAAGAGGTCATTGGAGACATGAAACTGGAGATTAAGACTATATAAATATATCTGAGATTCATCTGCATAGAGATAATAATTGATTCATCATGGGAGCTGAGGAGACTATTCAGCAAAATAAGTATAAAGGGAGAAGTGAAGAAGACTGAGAACAGATTCTTGAGGGTTCACCCAGAGTAGGGGAGATAAGAATGACGATTCAGCAAAGGACACTGAGGAGGGGTCAGAGGTAGAAGAACCCTTAGAGGGCGATGTTTGGGAATCCTTGAGAGAAGACGAGAATAGACAGTGTTACAGATTGCAGACGTGTCAAGAAGCATAACTATTGAAAAAAAAAACCCATTAGATTTGAGAACTTTAGAGAGAGAAGTTGAAATTCAATGATGAGTTTGGAAACCAGGCAATAGAGTTTAGAGATAGCAAAATAATTAGTATTTATTATGTATGTCGTATTTATTAAAAAATTTTAAAGAGTTTCTTAAATATTTGTTAATCAGTATTATATACAGTTGACCAGTAATAGTGCAGCCTTTTTGGTTGAATTGTAAAGGATATTTTGGGGTCTGTATTTGTCTTCTGTTAATTTATGAAAGCGAGTGAGTTTCTGATACATAGTTCTAACTAATGGTAGCAGCTAAAATTTTGTATTGCAATGATATGTCACACAGTTTCTTTTGTAGTCATTTGAAATACATGGATGACATCAAGTTTCCAAAGTTTTCCTAAAACTTTCTCTCTTTGGAGGAATCATCCTCCAGTGATATCACAATATCATTTGGATTTGGTAAGTGAAAAATTCTGAAATTAGTCCAAGTAAAGATAGAGACTGAAGACTTTGAACTTGACTCCTATTCAAATAATGGACAAAGGTGATGCATTCAAATAAATATGTTAATTTCTTCTAGTCATTTATTTATGACCCATAAAGCTGTGGATGTATATGTCAGGAGACTAACTGGCATCTTGAAATCACAGCTTAATTGGATGAATACATTTAAAGCAATTAACATGTAGGCCATGTCAGTCTTAACCTACCTTTTTGAACAATGACATGGACCACTGCAGGTTTGGGGGGAAAAATAAATTCTCTTCCTCCTTCCCCCTCCTGAAAGGTAGGCAAGTATATAAGTTATACATGTGAAATCATCCAAAAACATTTCCATATTAGCCATAATATAGAAATTCTTAGAGCACATGATAAATAGGTTCACAACCTGGAGAAATTCTTTTGGAAAAAAACATTATTGGTAGATGTAGTAGACCTCCTCATTATCATATCTGTGCCTTTTTTAGTTAATAATATAAGGTCTATATCTACCTTACCACGCCCCAAACTTTGCTATCCTCCTCTCTTTCAAGGACTGTTGCCTTGAGAATCAGTCCTTCAATGCCCTCAGCATTGGTGCCTTCATCAGAGACCTCCTGTGTGTAATAGGTCTGGTCTGTCTCCTCTTCCAGTGTTTTTTTTCCCCCAGTGGCATTTTCATCTGCGAAGTAGCATATCCAGGACTGTGATGTTAGAGTCTAAAGGTGGCAAAATTCTGCTGTCATTGGATGGTGAAAAGTTTGTTATAAAAATCTTTCTAGATCTTGATATTCATCTTTTATGTTTGTTGTCCTTTCAATTTTATCCTTAAATGCCCTCAGTAAGTGAATTGGAAAGACATAATAGAGATAGTGAGCTGGAAGATTCTAGTTATTTGAAATACTTATTTTCACAATAATTAGAATGACTCAGTGAAGCTATGAGTAAGTAAACTTCTGACCATGTGCTATCTGGTGGATTTTGTGAACAGGCAGACTAGACTGGTGGGTGAAGGTCAGAGCTCTGGAATGTTCTGACCTGGTACTGTGAAGTTAAGAATGCAGATCTAAATCTTCTGATTCTTAGTTTATTGATCTGATATCAACCATGCAATTTAAGAAGTTCTTGTCCATTGAAGGAGGTTTACAGTGAAGGTTTTTTTTTTTAAATTATGGGAGGAAATATGTTTTACATTGATTTTATGAAGCTGAAACAATATGTTATAGTAGATAGACTCTAGTCTTGGATACACAGAGACCTGGGTTCAAGTCTTACCTATGATGCCTGTACAGGCTATATAACTGTAGACATTTCTTTGAGTTCCAACAATGGTAGTAGAAGCCATTGTAAGTGTAAAACCATTTTATAGAGGAGTTATAATACTCTTTTTTTAAGTTTTAAATTTATTTTTAGTTTACAACATTCAGTTCCACAAGTTTTTGAGTTCTGAATTTTCTCTCCCTCCCTCTTCTCCCCCTTCCCAAAAATGGCATGTAATCCAATATACGTTCTACATATACCTTCACATTAAACATTTTCACAATAGTCAAGTTGTAAAGAAGAATTATAACTAATAGAATGAACCATGAGAAAGAAGAACCAAAACAAAAAGAGAGCAAATAGTTTACTTCAGTCTTCATTCAGACTCTGTAATTCTTTCTCTGGATATGGATTTTCCACATCATGGAGCCTTTTTCATCATGAGTTTTTTGTAGTTGTCTTAGAACCTTGCATTGCTGAGAAGATTCAAGTCTATCAAAGTTAGTCATCACAGATATGACGTGTCTGTAATTGTGTACAAATTTCTCCTGGTTCTGCTCCCCTCACTCAAAATCAGTTCATGTAAGTTTCCAGGTTATTAGGAAGTCTGTCTGCTCCTCATTTCTTATAGCACAATAGTACTCCATTACTTTCATATACCACAGGAGCTGTAATATTCTTCTGAGCCCTAGAGCAGGATACATCATCCTGAGGAAGTTGGGGTCACATGAGATGGTTGATGTGACGGGTACTTCTTGAATATTGATGCTGTGATGGATGTATTGGGGGAACACTTAGGAAGCAGGGTATGCATCTTCTGGGAAGGATGGAAATAACAGTTCCTTCCAGACTAAGACCTCAGCTGAGTGATGAGCCTGGTAATTGGCCTTTCATTCATAATTGACTTCCTGACTAGGATCTCATTGATTCACAGTTGATCAGGATTTTCTCTGGAAAGCCTGTATATGTTCTCTGTGAATATCTGGAGGAATTTTTTCCACATGTGGTAATCTGGATTATAACCTAGAATTAGAAAATCTAATTCAACTACCTTTTGTCAAATAAAGTAATTAAAATTTGGATTAGTCCCTGTTAGGCACGAAAGGTAGAATAATCTAAAGATGCCACACAGTGGCTCAAGCTATACTGCTTAGATCTATAATCCCGAAATCAGATATAACTGTGGTGTAGATTATGACGCTTGGATCAGCAGAGTTAATATCACAGAGTGAGAAACTTTTCCATTTCCATTTCCTTAACACCACTTCTCAAGGAATTGATGACCTGTTAGGCTTGAGGTAAGAATAATTTAGCATCTCATGGTCTTAATATCCACTTCAGCCTCTGCTTTAACACTTGGGAACTTCACTATCCATGTTAATGTCTCTTCAGGTTTTCTGTCCTCTTAGTTCATGCACTTTCTCAGCTCCCATGACTTACACCTTCATTCAACCTCAGTAAAACTTAAGAGGTGATCATGCTCTTGACCTCACTATCACCCATAAATGTCTTCCTCAGTACTCCAGGACTTCAGTATTGTGCTATCTCACCACACTGTCCTGAACGATCACAGTTACTTCTAGGACAGGACCTCTGTTTCTAACAGGCTTCCTTTGCTTCTCTGTTTTCCCTGTCTCTCCTTGTGCCTCATCCTCCTATGATCCACTATTCTTTAGTGATCCTATAATTAAACCATTTCAACTGCACACCATTCTCTATTCTCATATCTCTTGCCCCCTTATGACTTTTATCTTGCCAGTATTTTTTCAGTCCTTGTCCTTGACCTTTGATAATATTTGGCATTTGTGACCACATTGTCTTCTTAACTCTTTCCTTCTTGGTTTTTCATGAGACTTCTCTTTCCTGTTTTTCTTAATACCTCTTTCATTGCATCTTAGTTTTCTTTGCTGGATTTCTGGTATCCATTTCTTGCCTTATCACCTTGGCTATCCCCAAGGTTGTCTTCTCCCTTCATAACTTCCCTTGGTGATCTCAGCTGATGCTTTGGTCTCAGTTATCTCTTTAAAGACTGTTCTCAAATCTGCATATTTACCCATTTCAGTTCCCTGATAGCCTGTTTTTCATCACCAAATACCCTTTGAACATCTCCATTAGGATGTTCTGTATGCATCTTAAGTTCAATATGTCCAAAACAGAACTTATTATCTTGCCACCAAAACCCTACCTTCCTACAAATTTCTCTTTAATTCATTCAGGTTTGTAATTCATTCAGAAGCATACTCATCCTTTTCCTTTACTTCATTCATTCTATTGATTTTTGTTTTTGTTTGCTTTTGGGGGGGGCAATTGGGGTTAAGTGACTTGCCCAAGGTCACTGGCTGGTTTTTGTGTTAAGTGTCTGAGGCCAGATTTGAACTCAGGTCCTCCTGACCCCAGGCCCGATGCTCTATTCACTGTGCCACCTAGCCACCCGTTCATTCATTCTATTGAATAAGTTGCCAAGCCTTGTTGGTTCTGCTTCTACAGCTTGCTTTTGCATGTGTCCCCTTTTTTTTCTGCTGACAATTAGTTTTGACTCTGATCTTTGACCTCTAATATTGTAACTGCTTCCTAATTGCTACCCTGACTTCCAGTTTCTCCCCTGTTTAATAACCCATTCTCCTGATAGCTGCCAAATTCACATTCCTAAAACATAAGCTTGACATGTCAGTTCCCTCCTAAAGAATATCTCTAGGTGGCAAAGAATTAGAAATTAAGGGGGTGTCCATCAATTGGGGAATGGCTGAACAAGCTGTGGTATATGCATGTTATCAAATACTATTGTGCTATAAGAAATGAGGAGCAGATGGACTTCATATTTACCTGGAGAGGCTTATTAGAACTGATGCTGAGTGAGAAGAGTAGAACCAGGAGAAATTTGTACATAATTACCCACACAACGTATGTGTGATGACCAACTTCAACAGACTGGACTCTTCTCAGCAATGCAGTGATGTAAGTCAATCCCAAAAGACTCATGATGGAGAGAATGTGTACATCCAGAGAAAGAACTAGAAAGAACTGAGTTTATATCCAGATTGAAGCAAACTACTGATCTTTTTCCTTTTCTTGTTTGGTTTTGTGTCCTCTTTACCATTTTTCATTCCATCTGATTCAATACGTCTTTATAACCTGACTAATGTAAAATGTGAAAGTATTTACAGATCCTATATTTGACTATATGCCGCCATGGGGGGGAGGGGAGGGAAGGGGGCAAAATGTGAAACTCAAGGAATTGTGGAATTGAATCCTGTAAACTAAAAGGAAACAAAAAAATTAATTAAAAAAAGAGAAAAAAAAGAATATCTCTAGGATTAAATATACATTCCTCAGCTAAGGCCTGACTCTAGCCCTACTTATTACTTGTTACTGTGTAACTGTTTACGTATTATGTCTTTCTAGTAGAATATAAGCTCCTTGAGGGCAGGAACTTATTCTAAAAGTATTTTTTGTTTTACTGATCTCTCTCTCTTTTTTAAACAGCAATCATTTCCTTATATGCCTTGGCTTACCTTTAGCAAAGAAAAATAGGCGAATAAAAACATTATTATAGCAGCTATCTTCATCTTCATTTGTAATAATTAGGCCTCGGGATTATATATTGGTCATTGCATTTATTTTGGGTCCAGTTTCCTTTTCTGTTTTAAAAAAATTTTGCATTATTATAGTTGTATCCAATCTATATCTACTTTATAGTTCATGTATTTTCTTGTTTTTCTGAATTCCTTATAGCCTTCATTTCTTATAGCATGATAATATTTCATTACTTTCATATACCAAATTGTGTGACATTCCTCATTTGATGAGCACCCAGTTTTATTTCCAGTTTTGTTTTGTTTTGTTTGCTATGACAGAAAGATCTCTCAGTAATATTTTGATTTATTATATCTTTCTTTTTGTCTTTGAATACTCTTTTTCATTTTCTCTTTATTTCTTTCCTGTTCATCACATCCTGTTATGCATAGTAGGCACTCACCTGCTTTTTGGATTGAATTAGAATTGTAACTGTACCAAATTTGATAAGCCATTGATTAACCAGGACCAGTGGGGAAAATCCTAAGGTTAAACAGGATGGGTAATATCGGTTAAACTTGAGTGTGAATAGAAGCTCCTGTGTTTCTTTTCCCTGGGAGAATTGTATTTTATGCTTCCACTGTGGAATGAAAAGCTTTGTCCTCTACTTTCGTGTGTGTAGAAACATATTCTTAAAACATTTTAGTAAAAACTAATGATATTTCCTCTAAATCCCCCTCCAGACTCCTGGAAAAAACCTTACTTGGAAAGGCGGGTACTAGCTACGTCAAGAGCAAAAAGCCGTTATTTAATGAATGTAACTAAGGTGGTGCCTACGCTCCTAACCCAGAGGAGCCCTCACCTCCCTCATGTCATTGCTCTCCTGCCACTGCCTTGTCTTCTTTAAGAAAAGGTTTGGATATCTAGGAAAGAAGGAACGGGTTGGTGACTTGGTTGCTCAACACTCATGAAATGTGACTTAAACTATATTTTTACATATTGTGATTTTTCTTCCTTGTTTAAGATTCCTGTAGTCATTACGTGAAATCCTCTTTGGGATACCTCAGAGGAGATGGAAAACTATGCCAGTTTGAACATATCTCCAAGCTAGAAATGCTTGTGTATTAGATTAATGTTAGAATAAATAATACTTTCTTCCTGGCAGATGAGCCTAAAAACACAGAGTACAGTATTTATATTTATATGATTATCCTAAAACAAGTCTCATCAAGTATCCTGGGTATAGAGCCCTTCCTTGTTTCCCTCAATTCACATACCGTGTGGCTATAGAAACTTGCAATGTGTAAAGCTACCTTTGTCTGCCTACATTAAATACCGTTTGAATATCAAGGCACCTAGTATTGGTTAATTGATTGGTTGTCCAATTGACTAAGGTGACTCAGGCCTACTTCAAATCTATGCTTGCCTTTCAAATTGTCAGGGTAGCATATTTTAGATTTTCTAGATATTTAATATATGCTGTGTTAATCATATAGCTGTTGTGATTTTGTATAATAAATAAAGAATATCTTTAAGGGACCTTCCAATTCTGACATTTTATCAGTATATGAATCACCAAGTTTATACATCAAAGATATCAAACATGTGGCTGACCACAATGTTCCTGGGAGTTCTGTTGAAACTAGATTAATATGTAATTGGGAAATATTTATAAATATTTAAAAATAAAATAAAAATATAATAGACAATAAGTAATGTTAATATGTGGTTTTCTTTTTCTTCTTTTTTTTTTTCTTTTTGGAAGGCAATTGGGGTTAAGTGATTTGCTCAAGGTCACATGGCTAGTTTTTGTGTTAAATATCTGAGACTGGATTTGAACTCAGGTTCTCCTGACTCCAGGGCTGATGCTCTATTTACTGCACCACCTAAGTCACTATAAACCAGCCCACAGAGATTGTAGAGTTTGGTGGCCCTGTTTCTCTTTGAGATTGATACCACTTCCATACATGATAATTTTGCCTGTTCCCTGTTTGTCTGTCCCTGCTGATTTCAAATACTTTGCTAGGCCATTTCTTTATAGTTATTAAAAAAACAACAACCCAAACCAAAAAGCATGGTCTGTAGCCAAACCTGCCTTTCTGTAAGAGTGTGTTCTTTCCATCCCAGTGTTCCTTCAGGGTGCCTGTGATCTTCAGGATCTCCTGAAATCTCTCACTGCTAATGCTATATTCACTTTCCTGGTATGGTTGCATAGTCTATAGATGGTCTACAGACTTTCCCATTCAGGAAGTTCTCACACTCTTTTATTCAGGATATGCATTATCAAATTATAGTGACCGTAGTTAAGTTCTCCCTTCTGTTGTGGATGTGGTACAATTATTGGGTACTGCCTGTGGTATTGTACACAACCCAGGGCAACATCTTTCTGTTCAACTTGTGCAACAGCAGACAGCATAGAAATGCCCCATTTGTTCCTTTTTAATTGTTTGTTTGTTTTTGCTTTTGGGGGGCACAAAAATGGAGAGCAAAACAAAGGGTGGTTTGGTTGGGTGCTGATTTGACTCAGGTGAGAATCTGTGTGCCTGAAATCAGGGATCCCAAGACAAAAACTGTCCTGCCCTCCAGGAACTTGTATTCTATTTGTTGTACCTGGGCCCATTCTTTACTCTCCCCCAACCAGCTCTCCTTCACAGAAGTGGGCAGACTGCCAGATTTAGCTCTGCCTAGGGAGACTTGGTGCCAGTGGGAATTTCAGAATGTGTACTGACTAATTGCTGATTTTAGCCTCTGCAAGTTCCTGCTTATGTAATATCTAACTGGTGGCGGTGTGGGTTACCTTTCAAAGCTGAGGCTTTGCCTGGGTTCAAGGCTGTATGATTTGGGGAGGGCCCCCATCAGCCAATATGGTGCCAATAAAGGGTTCACTTCCAAATTGTTACTTGGGTCTTGCTCTTGTTTTGGGTACAACATATTGTAGGGGAGGATAGGCACATATATAGTTAGTTACACATGCAAAATTAGCACAAGATACTTTTTAAAATTTTTTTTTTTGAGGGGGGAGGACAGGGCAATTGGGGTTAAGTGACTTGCCCAAGGTCACATGGCTAGTCAGTGTTAAGTGTCTGAGGCTGGATTTGAGCTCGGGTCCTCCTGACTCCAGGGCCAGTGCTCCATTACAAGATACTTTTGAAAGGGAAGATACTTTCACTGAGGAGATCTATAAAGGCTTTATGTAGAGAGTTGTGTTTAAGCAGAGTTTGGAAGGAAACTATGAGGGCAGCTTGGCGGTGTGTAGTGGATAGAATGCTAAGCCTGGTGATCAGAAAGAGTCGTCTTCATGAGTTAAAATCTGGCCTCAAGTACTTACTGGCTGTGTGGCCCTGGGCAAGTCACTCAACTCTGCCTCAGTTTCCTCATCTGTAAAATGAGCTGGAGAAGGGAATGGCAAACTACTCTATTGGAGTGTCTTCTTTGCCAAGAAGACCCCAAATCCGGACATGAAGAGTTAGACATGACTGATAATGACTGAAGAACAAAAACCAAACCCATGGCAGTGATGAGGACCAGGAGTGCATTCTAGGAATGAGTCACAAGCCAGAACAAATGTGCCAAGATGGGAGATGGAGTGCCATGTATTGAGGAAGAGCAGGAAAGCCAGTTTGTCTTTGTAGAGGGGAATAAGGCTAGAGAGTTAGCTTGTAGGTTGTAAAGGGCTTCACGGCTAAACTGGAATTTGGGAGTCAGTGTGGTTCATTGTAAAGGATGCTAAGTTTGGAGTTAGAATTTGGGTTCAAATCATAGTTCTGCTGCTGCTTACTGCCTGTACCACATTTGGCAAGTCACCTAACCTTTATGGGAATGAGTTTCCTCATCTGTAAAATGGAGGGTTTGGACTTAATAAACTAGGAGATCCTTTCCATCTCTCAAAAGTAACTGTAATTCCAGTGGCAGTTCACCAGGGGGATGACATGGTCAGACATACACTTTTAGGAAAATTCACTTTGGCAGCTGAATGGAGGATCAGTTGGAAAGGATAGAGACTTGAGGTGGGGAAACCCATTAGGAGGATTTTTCAATATTCCAAGTGCGAGGTGGTAACTGATTGTGACCATTGTTGTACATGTAGAAATAACAGTATTTGGGAACAGATTAGATGTGTGAGATAAGGGAGAATGTAGAATAGTGAATGACATTGAGATTGGGAACCTGGGAACTGGGAACGATGGATGTTGGTGCCCTTGACAAAAACAGAGAAATATAGAAGGGTAGATATGGAGGGAAGGATCTAAGTTTTGTTCTGAACAGGCTGAGTTTGAATTACCTGTAGAACAGTGAGTTCAAAATTGGTAATAGGCAATTCATGATGCCTGTTATTAAAATTTTTTAGAAATTAGGGTCAGATATGTAGATTTGGGGGTCATCTGCAGAGAGATGATAATTAAACCCAGAGGAGGTAATTAAGTGGTTGATCTGACAGTGTAGATCAGTATTATCACTACATATTGACTTAAAAAACAACAAATCAATACTTTTTAGGTTGTATTGTATTTTTATTTATTTTGTTAAACATTTCCCAATTGTATTTTAATCTGGTTCCTAAGTCTTGGGGGATAGGTTCAGTTAGGAATATGAATGATAATCCTTTGGGTCTACAAAAAGGGCAATGAGGTACATTTTAAAAAGCTATTCCTTGAGGTCAGGTTTGGTCACAACATTTAGGTTTTTCCTTTCTATGTATATTTATGTCATTTTGTATATTACTTTCTTGCTTTGTTTATTTCACTTACCATCAGTTGGAGGTGAGTTATGAATGGAGAACACAGGGATTAGATGGCATGTCTTGTGTGAGGAACATCTCAAAGTTCAGTTTGATGGGACCAAAGAATCTGGAGAAGCGTTTTGGGGAAGTCTTCAAAGGAAACAGTAACTTTATTTTATATGCTTGATTCTTTTTGAATTCATTTTTTCAATCTGGAGTTCCATATTCTCTCCCTCCTTCTACCCCCTCCCCAACCTATTGAGAAAGTAAGCAGTAAGATATGCATTGTACATGTGAAGTCATATTATATCTTTGAAAAAAAATAAAAAGAAAAATAAAGTGAAAAATTAAGCTTCAATCTGTACTCAGTGTTCATCAGTTCTCTCTCTGAAGTTAAATAGTATTTTTCATCATGAGTCCTTTGGTATTGATATGAATCATTTTATTGATCAGAGTAGATAAGTCTTTCACAGTTGATTATCGTTACAATAGTCTATGTACAATGTTCTCCTGCTTCCTCTCACTTTACGTTAGTTCATTTATATCTTCTTAGGTTTTTCTGAAACCACCCCCCTCATCATGATTTTCTTATAGCATAATCGTTTTCTATCCTAATCACGTACCACGATTTGTTCAGCCATTCTCCAATAACTAGGCATTCTTTCAATTTCCAGTTCCACAGAAAAAGAAAGCTATTACAAGTACATCTGTACATATAGGTCCCTTTCCCTTTTTAAAAAAAATTCTTTGGGATACAGACTTAGCCCTTTGTGTATAGTTCTAAATTGTTCTCCAGAATGGTTGGACCAAGCTTGATTCTTTTCAAAAAACATTTGTATACTTTCTCACTTGATCTTCATAACTGTTGGTCATAGTGGGAGGGAAAAGAGTGTTAATTATATCTGCTTTTCTGATGAGGAAATAGAAAAGTTTTAAGCTCAGCATTATACAGACAGTGCTGGAGTTAGATAAGTTCAGACTTCTGTCTCTACTAAGTAGGAACGTAGCAAGTGGAGTAGAAGATGGTATGTGAGTTCAAGGATAGCTCAGACTCCTTGTTCTCTACAGAAACTTGCCTAGTCCAAGGGTTTACTAAAACCTGGAGGGGTTAGACTTGGGCAATTATGGTTAATCTTTGTAGAATGCACCAAGCCCTGACCTCCTCAGTCTTGGGCCTGGATGTCTCTAGAAACTATCACAGGGCTGTATCTCTACCATTTTGGAAGTTTCAGTCAGTTAATTTCCATCTCTTTTGGCTTTACCATTTGGGTTGTCTCCAATTACAGATTCTAAAATAGTTTCTCCCTTATCTCTTCATTAAACAAGAAGATCTATCTTGCCTGCCACTTTTACCTTCTGTCTTTTTGTCCCATGATTCCAGTTTTTAAGCCCTCTTCATTTTCACTGAGAAGCATAGTTGGGAAAGGCAGATAAGGCTAGATTTGAATTTGGATAGAGAGAATCTCCAGGTATATCTGACTCTACCTTGCTTTTTTTGCATGAGTTTATGGCACATAACCCTACATTACTGCCTATTGCCTGGCTGCACCTGTACAATATGACTTCTTGTTCTTCTGTGTGTGGTATGTGAGTGAGTGGAAGGGGGCATATATATAGAAGATGGAAGAGGAAAGACCTCTTAAGCAGGGCCCTCTGTTCCTTGTGTGTCTTTAACAATTGTTTTACTATATATAAAGATGTATGGTTCAAATACATTACCAGTTTCAGCACATAGCTAATTCCTGAGCTGAAAGCCGTTTTCCACATTGTACAGTTTGAAAAAGCTTACCTTGTTTGGGGAAACAGTTATTTATGTAAATATGATCTGTGGATATGTAATGTATGTAATAGGACTTAATCCATAAGCAATCAGCAAATTAGGCTGGTTGACATTTAGAGTTTCAATCTATTGTTTTAACCACCTTCCCTAGGGGTATTTAGCATATTCAAAGAGTGATACCATGTAAATTCAGCAATCTTTGTGTTTATTTTTTGGCTTTCCTTGCATGTATAAACCTAAGGACAAATTAGCACTTTGCCAAGCCTAAAAAATACTATTTTGATATGCTAACCACCCCTGAAGGGACCTTTGCAAATAACTGAACATTTAAGTTGAGAAGTGTCAGTAAGGCAGTTTGCAAACTGTTGGTGGACATTAGCCAGAGTTCCATGGGGAAGTAGTAGATGTGTCCCTCAGGTTTTTTCTTTCTCTTTGTATCTCTCCGGCTGAGTTTGATATAAAGCTAGATGTTATTAGTTCTCGATGCTACCTGAGTCTTTTTCTGGAATGACAGCTCTGTGTGTTGCAGGTGGAGGTATTGAGGTGTAAGTTCCAGGGGCAGTTGATTTGGGACTTGGAAGGAGGAAGAGAGTAAAGGTGACATGGGAAAACACTGAGCAAACCAATACAGGGTTTGACTGAATGATAGGGTTCTTTAGATTTCATGATTTTGGAGAATCATGTACAAGAAGAGATACCTGGATGTCATCCCCATGTCCTTCACACGTGTCCCTAGATGGTACAGATGTGAGCCCAGGTTCTTTGAGGCTGTACCATTGAGTACAAGTGCTAGCCGGTCTTATCAAGTAGGATGTTCTTGGAGAAAGGGCTCAAAACTGCCCTAAATATCTGTAATTGGATACAAGTCAGGCCGATCAGCAGAAGGTTGGTAGTAACTGAGTGGCGCATTTTTCCAGTCATAGTAATTTCTGTAGACTGTTCTCTTGAGACATCAAAACCAGTTGCTTTCTATGTTGATGAAATCAGTTAAAGTATTTAGATACAATGCATAAAGTGTGCAAATACCATCTTTAGTGAAATGGTTTCCTGATTTCATTCTACTTTTTGGTTTGAAATAGTTGAGATAAAGAAAATCCTCAGCAGACCACCATCCTTTTTTTTTCTTTTTGGTAGGTTATTTTATGAAGGAGAGAAGCTTTCTTCCCACTGGAGCTTAGAATGGGTTACCTGGAGTGTTTGGGGGGGAGGGCATTGCCTTCTGTTTCTGGTTTTTATCCATAATTTATGTTTGCATTCAATTAGAGGTAGCCTTCCTTTCAATTATGGAGATGACCCTTGAGTATTTTTTTGTCTCAGGGAGTATGTATCTATTATAACAATTACCTTTGGAGAGAGGGGAATTGCCCATAATTCTGGCCCTCAGAAGAGATGCAGTGCTAATAGATCCCGGGTCTCTCTTTGGCTTCCTCAGGAGAGCAGCATTTTGTGTTTGCTTGTTGGCTTCAGGTTTCCTGACTTGGAGCTGGCAGGAAGTGCTGGGACTATGGTAGCTGTGGGTTTGGGCTCCCCCAGAGAGAGCCTTTGCTACTGTTTGCCAGGTTTTGAATTGAATCATTCTCTTTTGTATGTGTAAAGTGCATTGGCATCTGATATTTCACATGATCCTGTGAGATTGGTTCTAAAGGTCCTGGAACCTGCTTCCACCCTTTCTTCTTCCTAGCTGCATTGTTTAACAGCTTTGAAATTTTCGGGTGACAGGTATATTCAAGTGAAAGTCATTGTGAATAGTGTATTGAGGCAGCTTGGTGACCTAGTGGATATAAAACAGAGCCTGGACTCAGGAAGAACAGAGTTCAAATGTGACCATAGGTACCTACTAGCTTTGTTACCCTGGGCAAGTCACTTAATCCCTGTTTTCCTCAATTTCTTCAACTGTAAAATGGTAATAACAGTAGCATCTACCTCCTAGGGTTTTTGTGAGGATCAAATGAGATATTTGTAAAGCTCCCTCCCTCTTCCTCTTTCCCCTTCCCCCCAGATTTTCTTTGATCTTCAGTAACATAAGAGCCCAAATTTCTTGGCACGTTAGTGAACCTTGTAACCCCTTCCCTTATTGGGGATCTTCAACATGAGCATTCTTGCTGTTGGTCCTTTCTTTTTGAAGAGGACCGGTGACATCTCGGAGTGATATTTTACTTTGCATGTGAATTGGATTTGAGTGAGACAGAGTTGCACAAAGTTTCAACTTCACTCTTCCTGTGTCAGGGGCAAAAGTCTTGATGACTAGTGATGGCCCAAGATGCACTGGATGACCTTGGCATTTTTAATGGCTGACCAAACTCTAAGTGCTCCACAGTGCCTTTTTCTGCTGCCTCCCATGTTTAGCACAAGTTGTTCTTACCCACTCATTCCATTAGGGAAAGTCTTCACATGCTTCACATCCCCAACTCACTGACAGGTTTGACGCCTGTTCATTACCGTCAATCTGGTTTAGCCTGTCTGACAAGATGGGCTGCCAAGATGACCACTGTGCATGCTACAACTTCTTGGAGCTACAAGTGAGAATTGGATGTAGGTGTATGGGGTGTTCAGGGAAGATCAGCACCTCTGGTGTGAGGGCTTTCCCAGCCCCTTTCAGGGAGCTTATCTGTCTTTGATGTCCCCCTTATCCAACCATCATATAAGCATTAAATACTACATGAGAGCTGGATTGGGGAGAGGGACTATTCAGAGTCCTCAAATAACACTATGTAAGCAGTCACCCATTACTCTATGTACTCTTATCTACACCCCTTGTAGCGCCAATGCAATATTCATAGCGCTGATGGTCACTATAAATATGCCTGCATCGTGCTCCAACACAAAATATAACAGACTCTCCATATAGAAGACAGAAGCAAAAACATTTATTCAGACACCAAAAACCCGAATCCCCAAATCTGTAAGCTGATTCCATCATAGTAGCAAAGAAATTAATAAGCCATAATGGCACAGAAAGCCACAGCATTCTTTAGCCTCCCCACAAACCAACGCAAGCCTAGCTGTCACAGCAGGTGGCAAACACCAACTTTTACTCACAGGCCTGTTTCCCTCTGATGCATCCTTTCTCTCCCACCCCCACCACCGTCTAGCTGCTCTGACTCCCAGCGTCCTGTGGGATCTGCTCCATCCTTCAGCAAACTCCTCCTACCACAGGCTCCATGTGATTACATTCAGCCTATTAGGGGAAGAGTTTATTTTCAAAGTAGGGAAGGTCTTCAAATTCCCTTAGGCTTATTAAGGGACAGGGAAGATCTTCAAATTCCCATTATCATTACACCCCTGTGTGTATATGTACCTTTAAAAAAGGTACAAGGCCTTTTCAACATCATCCTTGATTCATTGTCCTGTAAGGCCAGAGCCATTACACTCTTTCCCACAATAAGACTCTGCACTCAGAATTAGTAGTCTGTGCCTGGGGAAGCATGGTTTACTGAAGAAACTCCGGTGTAGTGTGAAAACATTCCTCAGAGAGGAAGAGATTGTTGATTAGAGTAGGAGCCAGTTTGGAAAGGTGAACTTGACCATAGATTTGGATTCTTCCTTTTCTTCGAGTTGACCTTTTGGTTTCATATGTGCAGAGGAATGGGACTGATAGAGGAAACTAACAGCTCAGAAATGAACCAATCTCAGTAGGTACTCTCTGAAAAGGATTTTTTTTTTAATACTAAAAATCTCTTCCCAGAGCAGAACTCTTCCCTCTGTTCTATTTAGCCTAGATACAATCAACAGATTTTTTTTTCCTGGGGATATAATTCTATGGAGACTCCAGAAAATCAAAGCTAAGAAACCAGAACACTTGTCCCTTGAGAACTCATATTAAAAAGTCAAAGACAGCACAATACTAGTGTCTTTATGGCTACAGATATGGAATTTCAAAGCTATGGATAGAAGAAATTTTTTTAGGAAAAATAAAAATCTGTGTTCTACAGTTCTAAAGACACAGTTGGTTTTGGAACATAAAAATGTATTATGTATAATTTCTCATAAAATTATCATGTTTAGTCTATTTTGAGCTGTGAAAGATGAGGTGGGGGGAGAACCCAGAACAATTTAAGGGAAAAAACTCTTTTAAAAAACATCTTTTTTGGTTCTGATTTCTTAGGAAAACCAAAAAATGGCTTGGAAGGGAGGTAACTTTTTCCCCCTGAACTTTTTGTGTATTTTTATTCTTGATTTTCTCAAGCTTCACGTCTCTACTTGTTACCATCTGATCATTGAATAAAATTAAGCTTTTGGATGGTTAATTGAATGGAAATTGGCCTCTTCTGGCATCATACTGACGCATAACAGCATAGATTTAAAATGTGACTATCTTCACTCTAATATCCCCTAGTTTTAGGCTAATTTCATCCTAGAATCAGTTGTTTTTCAGTGTCCTGTGAATGTGACATAGCAGGACTAACAATGTCCTGTGACACAGAACCTTGGAGATAATCGAGAATGGGTAAAGGTGCTACAGGAAGTTTTTCTTTTTTTCTGAAAGCTGTGTATCCAGCCATTTTAGTAGTTTCCATTGTAATGCATCTGACTTTTAGCTTCTGTTTCTAAAGTAATGGTAACATATTCTGTTTTCCATTTGTTTATTTATGGTCTTGTTTTCTACCCTTGCAAAACTTGATATAGGTACAAAGCTTCAGAAATGTACACATACCAGAATAATAGATAACTCTGATTTGGTTACAAGGCAATAATTTAAGTAGACAGGTTTAGCTGATAACATAAAACACAAGAGAGAAATAGGATCAGTTTATAAATGTCAGCAGAACCCCTGAGAGTGAGTTGCTGCCTTGGAGCTGACTCTGGTGCTGTTATTTCGCCTAATATATTATAAGAAGAAATAAACTGATGTCTGAGAAAATCTGGCTGACCAAGATTAAAAGAATGGGGTTGTAAATTAACTGTCTCTTTTATACTACCTTAAAGAAGTTTTTAGAAGTGACTAGACCAAATGGGACACTCATGCCCTGGGAAGGACCATTTTTGAGGTGGTGCTGAGAGATCATAATCCCCCATTTTATCTGTGTCTCACTGTTGGATATCTGCTTAACTGCTCCCATAGATCCGTGCTGTAAAGGAGCACTATCGGGTGCCGTGCCCAAGAGAGGTTGGGAAACACATCGTTGTTTATGGTACCTCTTGTCTATCTGATGGGCTCATTATACACATCAGGTCTGGTACCATGGACTTGGTGGGGAGGTCAGCACAAACACGGTTTCCATGGCAGCTGCAGCTGTTTGAAATGCTGATTGCAAAATATTTTAGTGATTTGGTGAAACAAAAATCAATCCAGCATAATAGGGCATTGTCACAAGATCGCCATCTCCCGAGTTGAAAATAAATATTCCTGCTTTACCTTGACATTTATTCCCCATAAATGCACTAGCGTTTATGTAGCATTATTCTGTGATCATGTTTTATTCTCTCTGACATGCTTGATTATTGATGTCTGCAGAGCCAGAGAAGCAAGTGGCATCAGGCAGAATTGGTTAGGGCATTCATTGGTTTTTACTGAACAGATTTTAGTTTGGGGCCAAATATATTGACTTAATAGGCTACAAGGCATTCATTACTACTATCTGTTATAGTGGGCCTAAGTCCTTGTTGCAGTCTTTCTAGCACTTCCTATATTGAACATTTTTATGAATAATTTGGAATGCTTTCATTAGGATGCTACACACAGAGAGATTTGGAAAGAGAGATTGTGTTTATTTTATTTTATTTCATTGTTAACCTAATTTATGCTTGTGTGTGGGGTTTTTGTTTTTGTTTTTGCTGTTTATAGATGGAAGAGAGTTTAGGTTGCTGTTACTTTGTTTGGGGTTTCTTCAGTCTACAAGGAAAATAAAGTTCTAGGTAGGAAAAGAAAATTGTCATTTTTAGGTCAAGCTGTGCTATCAGTTTTCTCACCTTTAGGCAGAATTGTGTTGAATCTGAGTCAGGGTAGTTGCAGAATCCAGTTCTTAAGTCTCTTTATTGGAGGAGCCTATGGAGATTGATCATCAGCACTACTTCTGAGCTTGTATCTCTCTTAGCACATGGTGAACAGGTATTCATTCTGTTCCTCTGTAATTAGTGCCCTCTTCAGGGACCCACTGAAATACTACAGGGATAATAGAGCTTTGTGCTTGGAGTGTAAAAGGAAGAGGGAAAGTGTGGCTAACTGAATTCCTCTTTTCCTTTTCCAGGTAACTATAGACCCTTCTAAAGTGCCTGAGTTCTCTCATTTCTCTCCTAAATCCAAAGAAATAGATGAATGGGCTTAAGCTAGGGTGAGAGATAGGGTTAGTAGTATTGGGGTAGTAGTGGTAGAAAGGGAATCACCCAGATGTATACTGCTCATATATTCCATAGAAGTCTAATCTCTGAGGCATACACATTCTTTCTGTCATAAAGCCTGTTTGAAAACAGCTATACAAATTCTCTTACAAATGGGCATCACCTTTAAAAAGGTGTAATTTAAGACTTCCATTTGAAAGAAATTTCAAGCTGTTTGTGAGTAACATGGTTTGAAGTTTTGGTGGAGAAAAGAGATTGAAAAATCTTGATTTAGAATGAAGTTCTGAGTTTTGTGAGTTTCATTTTTCATTGTTCCTGATTTAAATGGAGAGGAGATTATTGATCCCTTGCCTAACTAAACATGACCTTCAGGATGATTCATCTGAAAAGATGAATGAGGTCTGAAAAGCTTTGGTCACACTTCTACTTCCAGTCCAGAGAATTATTTTTGCCATACCACTTTCATGAAGGGAAAGGTGTCAAAGTTTAAGCAGAAAGAGTTAGTTGAAGAACTGGGAATATTAGTTAACCCAGTAATTAACATTTCAAATACAAAGTTGATAATTCACTTTCTTTTTGTTGTTGTTGTTTTTTTTTTAATTCAATAAATTAACCCATTTATTGTTGGACTATGGGCTACAGATATTTGATAAGATTTTACTGGTCTTTCAATCCCTTTAGTCTTCTGATGGCAGATTTGACTGTGACTGCAGAGGTGGTATTGTAGGTCCCTGTACCACCAGTTACTGTTTTCATACAGGATCCACAGTGCCAGATATCCACAGCCTGTCTCTTTATTTTGGTCTTGCCACCGAAGGAGCAGGTATTCTTGGCATGCTGGCTAATTTCAATTTTCTTTACCATTTTCCTGAGGGATACACCATAACTTCCACATTTACCAACAGTTCTGACCTTCTTGGTACGTTTAGCCATGTTATCGGCGCTGGGGCTGGAGCTTGGAGAGGGATAATTCACTTTCTTGATGTCTTGTTTTGATGCAGTTGAATAGAATGTGATTAGGCTGGTATTTCACATGACTTTATGTAACAAAATTCTTGAAAAAGTATTTACTGTCATTTATAGAGCTCCATAGTGTGTGTGTGTGTGTGTGTGTGTGTGTGTGTGTGTGTGTGTGTGGTGTATGACATAGTTTAGGTAAGGTGGAGAGATTAGATGAATGTGCAAATAATTGTTCCATAGTATATGATAGGTCATTTAGAGAGTACTTTATGCTGTCAGAAGACAGAAAATGTCATTGTGGTAGAAAGATTTGTGTGAGGTAGCAGCTAAGTTGTATTTTAAAGGATAGTAGGAAATCCACTGGCCAAAAAGTAGACAATGGACTTTTCAGGCATAAGGAACAGCATGAGATAGGCACAAAAAACCAGTAAGTGCTTGGTGTGTTTGTGGTTAGTTGAGATATGTATATGGGGAGAGTAGTCTTATTTGGCTGGCGCATAGAGTATGTGAAGGGGAAAAATATGAGACAAAACTGGGAGTGTAGAGTGACATTTTGTTGGGGGCCTTTGTTTACTCAACAATAGAGGGAACCACTGAAGGTTTTCATCAGAAAAAGAGTGTCCTGACCATATTTATGGATTAAAGAATAGTATATCAAAACTCAGTCCAAGTGAATTCATGACAATAGTAGAATCTACTGAGTTTCTTCTTTCCTCTTTCTGTTTGTGACTGTTTCTTTACTACCTCTTTTGTATAGACATGGCTTCTCTTTATTGTGTCATCTCTCCCAGTTAGTGTGTGTGTGTGTGTGTGTGTGTGTGTGTGTGTGGTGAGGGTGAGAGTAGAGACTTAGCTAATTGTATCCCCAGTGCTTGGCATATAGTGAGTATTTAATAAATACCTTTTTATTAATTTATTGTATTTAGCAGGACACTATCAGAACTGTCCAGCTTGTCTTGTGTTCTCTTCTGGATTTCCTTCTGCTGTCTCATGTGAATTTTAAAAGTTGTTCACGAGTGCCCTTTTCTCATCCATTGTTCATCCACTCTTCTATGTGTCCATTCTTCATATATGCATTATTATCATTACCCATCAACTTCCCCGAGTCCCAGTATAAACTTCCTTATAACATAGATAGTGTTTAGTTAAGCAAAACAAATGGACGTATTGGCTGTGTCTGAAAATGTGTCTTCTTCTGTGCCTCTGGTCCAGCAAATAGTACAACCCTTTCATTTTACAGATGCAGACACTGAGGTCCAAAAAGGTTAAGTGACTTTCTTAGGGTCACCCAGATAGTAAATAAGGGGCAGCAAGAAAATGGGATTTGTATACAAATCACATCCAACACTCTTTCTGTTGTATCATATTCTGTTTCATTGCTGACACATTGCACACAATTCTGAAGCCTTTTCTTGTTGTTTACTTTTACCTTCTCTTAAGAATCACAAAATTTGAGAGTTGGAAGGGACCCCAGTGGCCACCTAGTCCAATCCTTACATGCAGGAATCCCTAGTATAACATACTGACCAAATCAATTTCCAGTGCTTGACTTCCAAGCAGGTGAAACTTGCCATCTTTCAAGGCAGTCCATTTCTCTCTTGGACAGATGTAATTGTTTGGAAATATTTGCTGCCTCTTTGTGTCTTCCACAAATTGCTCCTAGCATGGCCTTCTGGGGACAAATGAAATATGTGTCATTCTTCTTCTAAGATGGTCTTTGATATATTTAACATTGCCATCATGTCTCCATGAGTCTTCTTTTCTCTAGGCTAAACATGCCCAGTTCCTTCAACTAAACATTCTAAGTCATGATTTGAAAGCCCTTCATTCATCCTGGTTTTCCCCTTGGGACAGTTGTCAGTTTATCAATGTTTTTTGTAAACCATGATGACCAGAACTGATCATAGTGCTCCAGACAAGCCAGAGTTCAGAGTCCAGAATAATGTTGGACTATCATCTCCCTATTCTTGCAAGCTCTATTCTTTTTTTTTTTTTAGAGGGCAACTGGGGTTAAGTGACTTGCCCAAAGTCACATGTTTAGTAAGTGTATTAAGTGTCTGAGGCCGGATTTGAACTCAGGTCCTTCTGACTCCAGGGCCGTTGCTCTATTCACTGCACCACCTAGCCGCCCCTGCTATATTCTTTTTTAATGCAGTCCAAGGTCGATTTAACTTTTTTGTGTGATATACCACATTGCTGACTCATGTTGCAGTTCACTAAAACCCCACAGATCCTTTTCAGAACAAATGAAAATATAACTCATACCTCCATCTTACAATTGTGGAGTGTTTTTTTTTTTTTATAAATACAAATATAAGACTTTGCCTTTATCCCAATTGAATTTTGTCTTAACTCCTCCGGCCTGTCAAAGTCTTTTTGGATCCTGTATTTGTCATTTAAGCTGTCCCTCTCAGCTTTGTTATTTGTAAAATCATTGAACATACTATGAGTGTCCTTATCCAACTCATTGATCAAAATGTTGAATAGCACAGGGCCAAGCACAGATCCACTGAAGACTTCCCACCACATTGACACTGAACCAACTTCTCTTTGAATTCAGCCATCCGGCTAGTTCTGAATGATATTATCATCGAATTCCTATTTCTCCATCTGCTCCACGGGATGGGATGAGATGCTTTATCAAAAGCTTTGCTGACATGTAGATAAACCATATCCACAGCATTCCCTTTATCTACTAGTAGAATAGTCTTGTCAAAAGAAAATGAGGTTAGTCTGTCATGAGTTCTTGATGAATCCTTTCTGGTTCTTTTAAATCCCCACTTCCCCTTCTACATGTTCTAACCATCTCTTTTGTGATTCATTCTAGAAATTTCTCAAGAATCAAAGTCATTTTCATTGGCCATTTATTTGCAGATTATTCTCTTTTCTCTTTTGAAAATCAGTAAGATCTTGTGGCTCCTCTCCCATTTTCTAGACAGCAGTGATGGTGGCTCAACAATCCCACTTGCCAGTTTCAGGACCAAGAATGCAGTTCATCTGAGCTAAGTAACTTGAGTTCATCTTGGAGCAGTTAAGTACTTTCTTATCATCCCTTTTCTTGAGTATTTACTCTCCTAGTCATTTTTATTCTGTCATTTTCAAAATAGAAATCATTCTCTTTTGTAGAGAAAACAGGAACAAAAGGTAAAATATTAGTATTTCTGCCTTCTCTCTGCTGTTTTCTTCTTTCTATCCAGCTTGAGCAAAGGTCTTATCCCTTCTTTGTACCTGCTTTTTCTCCCAGGATAACTGAAAAAAGCTCTTTTTGTTGTCCTTAGATTCTGTTGCCAGCCATAGCTCATTCTCAGCATTATCATTCTCACCACTATTTTTGTAGTACCATGCCACACTTTTAGAATCATCTCTAGTTACCTGGCCTTGCTTCCACCTTCTATATATTTAGTTTTTTAAACTTAAATTGGTAAATTCCTTGTACATTGACTTTGGTTCTTAAGACATTCGATTTTTTCTCCTTGTTGTAACTGTTTCCCTCTGAGTCTTCAGAATTTCATTCATAGACATCTCTTATCTTTCCTGGATTGACTTCTCCTGAAGTACTTTAGTCAATGTAATCCTACCTGTTTTCCTTCTGAACTTATTTAAATCTGTTTTCTCATAATCTAGGGTGCATGTTGGATTATATGTCAAATTTTCTTCTCTTTATCATACTATGAGGTTGGAATGGTTGCTTCTTTCCAAAGTTCCCATCATTTCTACCCCACCAATCACTTCTTCCTTGTTAGTGAGAGTCAAATCCAGAATACTATTATTCCTGGTTTTTTTTCCTCCTGATTTTATTATTGTAGTCATTATTTTCTCCTGGTTATTCCCATTTTACTTATTGTCAGTTCATATAAGTTGTCCTCTGTTTCTCTATATCTGTCCCTTTTGTCATTTCTTATGTCCCAATACTTATTCCTTAAAACTATTCATTAACGTATGGTAACTTGTTTAACCATTTGCCAATTAATGCATACCCACTTTGTTTCTAGTTTTTTCACTACAATAAAAAGTGCAATAAATTCTTTTGTACATGGGGATTCTTTTTCCTCTGTCTTTGACCTCTTTAGGGTATATGTGCCTTGCAAGTGGTATCACTGGGTCACTGGTTTAGTGAATTTGTGATAGGATTTCAAATTCTCATTCATAATGGTTGAATCGTTCGCCAGCTCTTCCAATAGTACATTAATAGCAATTGTTGCTTTCCTTTTTTGCTATTCTTGCCAGTCAGATAAGTGTGTGAGGTGAAATCTTTGAGTTGTTTCAGTTTCATTTCTCCTGTTATTAGTGATTTGGTCATTTTGGTATAGTTGTTATTTGTTTGAATTTATTTTTAAAAAATTACTTGTTTATTTATGTATTGGAATAATCCTTTTGTTTCCCACTTTTTTTGCTCCTTCCAAAAAGTATTGTGGTGAATGTGTTGAACCTTTCCTTATGTTTTAAGGACTATTCCTGCTTGAGCTCTCAAATCTCTGTCTTGGGAAATTTTTCCCGCTATCTGTTGGAACCCCACTCACTATTCCTAAGGTCCCCATTGCTACTTCTCTGACCAAGATACTGCTGTTCACGTCTGCTAATTTTTCTGTTGCCCTGTATTTATGACTTTTTTAGACTGAGGTTAGATGTGATTCAGGGCTGGTCAACACACTTTCAGCTTTATTGTTAGAATTTCTCCATCTGACACACCAGGGGGCTAGTCCAGTTGTCCTTCCCAGTGGAAGGTCTCTATCCCTTAATTTTAGCAGGGTCAGGGTTAGTGAATTCCATTTTCCTCTTCTTTGCCTTCCCTGCTTTTTAATGTGATCTTTCAGTTCTTGTTATGTACATGGTAGCTGGGGTAATGATAAGCACGAGCCTAGAAGTTTAGATGAACCCCAGGAAGGCCCTGGCGACCCTGCAGGGGATCCTACAAAGCAGTGACCCCTACTGCTATTTCTACCAAATAGCAAATCTCTTCTTTCCCTTCCTTCTTTGCTCTCGGTCCCCTTTACCTCTTTAATTCTTCATATTGCAAAATTGAAATACGTTTCGACATAGTTGTTGTATTTTTGAATGAAATTTTATGTATATTGCTCCTAGGTTTTTTTTTCTTTAAATTTTTAAAAGATTTCTCTTATAAATCTATAGCTAGGTATGTTTTCTTTGTTTCTGGGCCATACCTTGCCCCCTGCACTTTGTGCAGTTTTGGGGTAGGTTAGTGACTTAATTAAAAAAAAAAACATTTTCTACTCCTGCATTATTTTAAAACATGTTTTCCCAATGCTCTTTTTCTTTTAAATAAAAAAAAACTTGTCACTTTCTATTGATTCTATCCTTAGTTCTCCTTGTGTCAAGTATAGTTCAACAAAATAGACGTATGCAGCGGCCATACCTGCAGATGTTGGCCTCTCTCTGCTGAGAGGCAGGAGGTGCACCTCACAATTAGACCTCTGAAGTTGGGTAAACATTGAACAGAATTCTGAAGACTTTCACTTTCATTTTCCTTGTTATTGTGGTCATTGTTCCTTTTTTTTTTTTTAATACTGTAAATTTCACTTTGCATTTCATTAGTTCATATAAATCTTCCCCCTTCCTTAAATCTCCCACTCCTAGGGTGTACACTCTTAACTTGGAAAGTTGAAATGCAAGATGAAAAACAGGGTTGAGATGGCATGATAAAGTTGTTTATGAGTTCGACAGATTTTATTGGGCAACCACTTTTTAAGTTTAACACTGTGACTTTGTTACACATTGTGGGATTTATGATCTGATTAGGGATGATTTACCTCCAGCAAAATAGTTATAATCTTACTGAGATTTTATGTCTGTAATCAGGTGTGAAATTATTTTGTGCAGACTAGACATGTAGAGATTCAGAGAAGGAAGACATCAGTATAGAAAGTCTAGAAAGCTTCATTGTCCACTTGGAATCATCAAATTGGTTGCTTTAAAATTACCTGTTAACAGCAAATTTGCAGAAATACCAGTTTTTTTAATTAGCATCCCTCTCCAAGACCTTTTTGAATGCTTGAGTGGGCATTTGTCACTGTAGCCCTAGAGGAAAAAGCCAGGGCCCTAATTATTGGAGGTGGGGTATGGGGGAGGTTGGTGTTGGGTTGATATCTGTGGAATTGGGGAGCCTGTAGCCTAGTGGCTGCTTTTATAAGCCAGCTCTCTAGTGCATTGTTGAAAAATTGGCTTAAGCCCATGATTGAGCTAATTTTTATCGAAAAATCCCAAGGCTTTTGTCCCTTGTTGCCTGATGGAAGCTGTTTTCATTTAAATACTCTGGGTTTGCATTGCCTGCACTGCTGGATTTGGGATGATTGATTTGTATTCTGGTATCTCAGGGAACCAGAGAGATACCGTCCCGTCTTTAAATGTGTTTTGTTAGGGGACAGTGTTGAAGCCTACAGGAGGTTGGAGATTACAATAGATGCAGTAGATGGATGTTTTTCATATGACCCAAGCCTAGCTTAACTTGCATGTTTTCTGCTCCTCTCAGATTGGACTCCCTGCAGCCTTTGTTCACACTGAGCTTTAAAAGGACATAATTTAGCAATCTTTATATTGGAAGAGAAAGTAATAATTCTTTAAAACATTTGATTGAGTTTTTCAGGGAAGAAGGATGAAAGAAATTTTTCTGGTGCCTACTATATACTCAACACCCAAAAGTGTTTTCTCATTATTCATTTTTATTTATACTCATGAAACAATGTCCCTGGGAAAAAGGCAGGGAATTTTGATTTCATTTTCTAGACAGGAGAACTAAGCAATTCAAGGGATCTGTGGGGGACCAAGACAAGAGTAACATTAGACTTGGAAGCAAAAGACTAGGATTGAGTCCTGGCTTTTAACACTTAGTAGCTGTGTGATTTTTTAGGGAGACACTTTTCTGAGCCTGAGTTTCCTCATCTGTAAAATAGAAAAGAGAAAGTATAGGTGTAGTATCTGCCTCACTGTGAAAAACAAAAAAGGTCATGTGCTGAAATTGTCTTGCACTTTGTGTGTATGAATGGTTGTGAAGAACTCAGGGGCTTTACTAGTCCAGTACTATTTATACCGAATGCTTTTGCTTCCAGGAAGCCCTTAATGCAGATGAAGTCACCTAAATATGCCATTCCTTTATACTAATCCAAATCTTATTCTCAGAGCCAAATGCCAACAAATAAGTATCATTTTGTATAGACACTTAATACCATTTTACTGGTGAAAGGTCCTGTCCCAACTGCCAGGAGTATTGCTTTGTAAATAAAACCATATACACAGTGTCCCAAAAGTCTTAGTGAAGTTTTAAGTTTTGATACCTTAGTACTGCACTAAGACTTTTTGGATACCCTCTATATCACTTTGCTTGGTTGACTGTGAAGGTAACAAATATTCATCAAAGTGAACAAATAGCCAATTATTTCAGGGTCCCAAGGGACTTGTAAGACTGAGGGAAAAAGATTAAAAAAATGAATAATATCTGGCCCTTTGTTCTTCCCCCCTTTAGTTATGACTATTGTTTTGAAAAAATAACAAGGACGAAAGGCTACATTTGGCATACAAGCTGTGTGTTTCAGATTTGGCTAATGAGAAATTTTTGCTGCTTTAATTTGGTTCTCAGTCAATCTATGTTCAAAGAATCTATTGATCAGTAAACATAATGAAAAAAGTAGGAGCTAGATAGAAATGGTTTGCGCCATTCTTGCTAATGAGATGCTAATGAAATTATGCTTTTGTGGCAGAGGTTGACATTCTGGGCTCCTAATGGACTCTGGAATCCATCCTTTTTCCCCAAAATAAACAGTAGCCCCTTGATTCACTGGAAAATTGGCACAATTAGCTCTAATGCCCGGTGTCTTTTTTTTTTTTTTTTAAATCTTCTTATACCTTACAAGGTCAGCCTTGCTGGATCAATGCAGGTACCTTTTGAGTATGTTTGCTGTTATTCTTCGATCTCATTGACATGGCACCTCCCTCTATTGGTGTCCATCCCAACCTATCTTCTTCCCTTCTTAGGTGAATTGCAGGTTTGACCTTGTCACCTTCCAAATCAAACTCCAGGGAGACCCTCTTGCATTTAGGGTCAAATATCAATTCCATCCCTTCTGCCCCCAGCTGTGAGCGTCCTCCCCCAATAAATTATATTGTGTTGATTTTGTATGTGTTTTATATATAATTATATGTGTAAATATTGTCTTTCCAAATAGAATATAAGATTCTTGAGGTCAAAGACTGGTTAATTTTTGTCTTTGCATCCTCAGTATATATCGCAGTACCTGGCACATATCAAAGCTCTTAATAAAATGCTTGTTGGTTGAATGATTAATTTCATCATCTTATGTCAGTTTAGATGTTGTTTGAATAACATGGGAAATGTTAGCATTAAAATGATAGTCTAAGGTGGGAAGACCAAATGGCTTCTGAGATCCTTTCTAGCTCTCAGTCTGTGGTTCAATAATCTCTTTTGGTGGGGCAGTCAAAAGATAGGCATATCAGATCAATGCTGATTAAACTTTGAATTGATTCAGTAATTCTGGAAAACAGCTTGGAATTATACAGAAACACTCATAAAATTGCTCATTCCTTTTCACCCCCAAATTATGGTTCTGGTACTCTCCCAGTGAGATTATTGATAGTAAGGAAAGAGCTCTTTGTACAAAAATGTTCATGGCAACATTGTTAGTGATAATTTAAAAAGTTAGAATCAATATATGTGCCCAACAATAAGGAAGCAGTTGAGCAAATTATGGTTTAAGAATGAATGGAAACTTATTTTGCCATAAGAAATATAAATGTGAAAAATTCATTTGGGAAGACTTTCATGAAATGATGCAGAAGGAAAAAAGAAGAGCAAAAAGAACTATACATGACTATTACAATAATTTAAATAAAATCCAGGTGGAGTGGCAACACATTTTTGCTTTTGATCTGCCAGTTTCCATGCTCTCCCCTCTCTAATCCGTCCTCCACATAACTCCCAAAATATTCCATATCACTCCCTTATTCAAAAGTCCCCAGGGTATCCCTACTATGCATTGGATGACATAGAAACTACTTAACCTGACATTTAAGTCCCTCTACAATCTTACTCTAAATTACCTTTCCCTTATTACCTCATGTTATTTCCTTTGGCTTACTCTAGTTTCCTGCCATGCTGAACTGCTGTATCTTTCCTAAACCTAACGTTCCATCTCCCACCTTGGTGCATTTGCCAAAGCTACCCCGACTTCTTGTAATGACCGTCGTTGTCATTTCTTCCTCTCAAAATCCTTAGCTCTTCTTAAGGCTCAGCTCCTCTGTGAAGCCCTCCTCAGATTACGTAATAATAAATTACTTTTGTACATGTTGTAAGCCCCAGTGAAATGTGGGTTTTGGGAGTGCAGGTACAGGTTTTTCTGTCTTTGTGTACCTAGGACAGGGCCTTACACACAATGTACACCTTATAGGTGTGTATGCTGTGCTGGAATAAGGGCCAGAGATGCCCAGTGGCACTCCCCCAAATTACCGACTATACCTCTGCGCCTAAATGGGAAAACATTTATTTCATCGTGAACTTCTGTTTTTTTTTTTCTCTTCTTTTTGCTTCCAAAACCTAGTTTCTTGTCCCTTTTCCCTAACATTCTTTCTTTTCCCATGCAACTTGTAAATCTTTTCTCCACCTTTGTTTTCATTAATTTCTTGGCTTTGGATGCTTTAGGTCAGGTAACTTGGAAAGTTGGCATGTACCTTACTGGGGTTGAAATATTTTATTATGTCTTTATTGCCTCTACTACCATGAAGCCTTTTTTTCTTTCATAGTTTAGTTTTGTTTTAAATGAGCAAATCCTATATTTTAAAATGAATATTATTTGGTTTGTACTTTCTATGGGGAGTCATGTGAAAGGAATAATTTTGGAAATTTATGTACCACAATTTGTTTAGCCATTCTTTAATTGATAGACCTCTACTTTGTTTCTAATTTTTTTGCTAATGCAAAAATGCTGCTATAAATATATAGGTATACATGGGAATGTTTTTCTCATCAGTGGTCTCTTTGGAGTATAAGCCTAGTAGTAGAATCTACTGGTCAAAGTGTATGGAAATTTTTAGTTATTTTATTTGCATAATTCCAAATACTTTCCAGAATTTTTATTTCCTGACTTACATCTCTACAATCTTTTTTTACTAGTGTGCCTAACTTCCCACAACCCCTCCACTGATTCCATGTTTTTGCCATTTCTGCCAATTTGCAAAGTGTTAGGTGAAACCTCAGAGTTGTTTTGAGTTGCATCTCTCTTATCATTAGTGATTTTGAGTATTCTTTCATATGGTTTTGAATTCTTTGCAGTTCTTCTTTTGAGAACTTTGTTCATATTCTTTAACCACTTATCAAACTTTCATCACATAAATTTGTTAAAGATTTTTTTTCTCCTTTCTCCTCTTTCCTTCTTATCCTAGGTGCATTACTTTTCTTTTTGCTGAAACTTCCCAGTTTTATCTTTATCCTTTGGTTAAGAGTATAACTCCATTTATATAATGCATCCATCTCTAAGACAGCAAGAGCCTTAATAAAGTTAACGACTGGCTGAACTGACAACAAGATGGGTTAATCCATGACATATGAAGCAATACTAATATTTAACAATTAATTATTGAAAAAGCTGTTAAAACAGTCATCTTCACTCGACAAAGTTGTCTTAAGGTTCTGTTACTTGTTACTTTGCAGAGTACACCATTCTGTCCTCCTCTCTATCCCATTTTTGTGATTGCTAGGCATTTTCTTAATGAAGAGGTTATGGAGTCCATGTTCTTCTCTAGCCTTCTGTTGAAGGCAGGTCTCCCTTTTATAGATAATGAGGTTCAGCCAAAAGGAAAGGCTCGTAGAGACTGGAGAGAAACTAATAAGGCACAGCTCCCTGCTTGTCCATTTCCCCCCACTGTATATGCTTAGGGTCAAACCGGCTTAGGAAGACCTTAGTCCAGTGCTGTTTTTTATTATATAATCCTCGGCAGTAACTCTTTGCTACAGCCCAACCCCCAGTCTTCTCATGTCTGGATGCTGCTCTTTATTTCCCTGCTTAAGCTGCTCTGCTTGCTAGCTCTCATCCCAAGCATGTTGATTTCTGTTTCTCTGCTTTTGCACATACTTCATCCTCTGCCTGGAATAGGCTTTGTCTCCTCTTTGCCAGTTTGTGTCTCTAACCTCTTTCCACATAGCCTCCCTCCCTCAAGCCAGCAATCCCTGTAACACCAATCACACCTGTACTTTACATCTCTGGAGCACTTAAGCATTCAATTTAAAGTATCTTATTTTCACTTACTGACTTGTTGCTTTGTAATTGTATTGGAGTTATTCTATATGCTGTATATATTTTGTTTTCCTGACTGGATAATAAGTTCTTTAAAGGAGGTACCCCTCTTCTCTTTCTTGTATGCTTACCCACAGGCCTTCTGAGCATGAAGGCATGAGATAAATCCTATTGTTTGATAATGAGTGTATCCAAAGAGTAAATGCTCAGGTTCTCATTGGCCTCACATTGATCGTTTTAGATGCAGGGGCTCACCTATTCCTTACTATAGGCTTGGGGCCACAGGTATGTGTATGGGGGAGAGTAGAAGAGCCCATTTAAGGGTATATCTGGAGGACATGTATCTAAAGGGTTTGGCATTTTAAGGGCTTAAATTCGACTCATTTGGCACTTGTCACTGTCTTCTGAGTGAGGGGCTAGAGCCTTTCACCAGCAGGAGCAGTCTTATGTCACACAAGTTTGTGTGGGTGAAAGAAAGCTCTTTCAGGGATCGTCAGAACCCAGAATTCCCTGCCTTCCACCCCAGGTTTAATGTAGTGTCCCTTCTTTTGGCTTTTAGGTCAAGCTGTCCCTGCTGGTTCCCATGTGCGTCTGAATCTACAGACTGGAGAGAGAGAAGTAAAGCTCCCAGATGGGGAAAAATACCAAAATAACTTGAAAGAGCAAAAAAAAGGCCAAAGGTAAAGTATAAGACCCAAGGGGACCTGGTTTATGGCGTTGTCTGTAATATTTCTGATATCAACTACAGTAATATTCCTTAATTCAAAGTACAATAAAAAGCCTCATGAATTCAATACTCAGTGATTTAGAATTTGTGTTAAAGCACCTAGGAATGGACTGAAGTTTTACCTTTGTACTAGCATTACAAAGTAAATGAATAGTTTGAGCAAGATTTTAGGAGAAGGGTTTAACCTTTAACAAAACACAGCTGTTCATAAGAACTTAAAGATGATCTATTTGCATCCCAACAGTTAATGAGCTGATTATAGATGAGCCTTATTTATTCATTAAAGTAGGTCTAGCAGCCCCTCTTTTTTTTTCCAGTACTTTTTTTAGAAAGCAAAAAATCTGCATTTAAAAAAAGTTATAATTCAGAATTTTCACTAATTCAAAAAATCTCCAGTTTGCTTAAATTGGAGTGGCTTTATGTAGTCTAGAAATTAAAGTACTATTTTAGCGGTTAGCTTACCCTGTTGTTTAATGTTGAACATCTGGACAATGGGGATAAGAACACTTGTACTACCTACCTCATAGAGTTGTGTGGAAAGCCTTAAAGCGATATTTAATTGTGAACTACATTATATTAGATATCTTGAATCCAAATAATTCAGCTGTACTGTGTTCTTTGTATTTAGAATGACCAAGTTGTCCTTCTACAGTGTGTCCCTTTATGGGGTTTTGTATGTCTTTCTCGTGTGTGTGTGTGTGTGTGTGTGTGTGTGTGTGTGTGTGTGTTTCTTATATCTAGGTGGATTTCATTTTGAGTAGCTAATATAGATATATCATTGAGTTTGCAAAAACAAGAATTTTGGTTAGAAACCTATGATGAATTTAACATAGTGATGACCCATCTTTGTTAGTTCAAATCCAACTTCAGACACTAACTGGCAGTGTGACCCTGGGCAAGTAACTTAACCCTGTTTGCATCAGTTTCCTCATCTGTAAATTGAGGTGGAGAAGGAAATGGCAAGCCACTCCAATATCTTTGCCAAGAAAACTCCAAATGGAGTCATGTAGAGTTGGACACAATTGAACTGATGAACTGGGAAAAACAAATTTTTTTAGTCACCACATACAAGCACAATTACTCCTGTGGCATTCCAGAGTTACTCCCCACAAGTTCATGGTACTTTTCGCAGTTGGATAATTGATTGGGCTTTGTAAGCCTATTTATAACCTATATCTGATAACTTTGTCTCCTGTTTTGCTGACTAGATTGAAATAATCTGAATTAAGCTTTTGTATTATTATTCTTTTAATTCCCTTTGGTCACAGAATAGATATCCTTGGTCTTTTTTTTTTTTTTTTAACCCTGACCTTTCTAACTGTGTGCCATTGTAATCCTATTGTCTGAAGGCTTTACATAAGATCTTGTCACCAATGTTCATCTCTCTCTTATTCATCTTCATTCTCTCCTTTCACCAACTCCTCCATCAGCCAAAAAAATATTAAAATATTTTTCTGGTCGTAAAAAGCCTTTCTTCTATCCTGTCTAGCTACAACTTCATCTCTTTCCTCCCTTTCATTGTTAACTTCTTGGAAAAAAATTATATATGCCCCAGACTTCCTTTCTTAATTGACCCTGTTTAATCTAATTTCTTCCCCACCCCCCTCTAAACACATTATATTCAGTCTGTACTTCTTTGGCAACCAGTGACCTCTTGAATTTACTAGATTCGTTGATTTAAAAACAATAAACAAAACAACCCTTCATCCTCAAATTCTATGAAGTTTTTTTTTTTTTTCTTTTCTTTTTGGAGGGCAATTGGGGTTTAGTAACTTGCTCAAGATTACATGGCTAGTGTTTTTGTGTGGGTGTGTGCTGGAACCGAACTCGGGTCCTCCTGACTCCAGGGAGGGTGCTTTACTCACTGCACCACCTAGCCACCCCTCAATTCTATGAAGTTTTTGATACTGTTGACCAACCTCTCTTCCTAGATAGTCTTTTCTCTTCTCAGTAAGAGTGCCATGGTTTCTTGATTTTCTTTGTATTTCTCTAGTTATGTCTGCCTGCTTTTCTTCTAAGCTCTTTGTTGTGGGTGTGTCATTTAAGGGTTCTGCTTTTGCCTTATCACTTTAGCATTCTTGTTTTCAGCACTCTAGTTTCAACTAAAAAACTCTCAGCAGATGACTGTCAAATCTCCATCTTGAGGCCTCCCGATTTTCTTCTGAGCTCCAGACCCACATCTTCTTGTAAGACATTTGGACCTGCATGTTTCACTGGTACCTCTGACTTCATCTGAAACTGAGCTTCTTCTCTTCCCCATAAATCTACTTCTCCTGACTTTATTATTTCTGCCTATGGCATCACCATTCTCCCTGTCTCCTAGCTTTGTATCTCTTGGTAATTCTTTCTGTTCCTTTACCTGTTGTATCAAATTATGTTGAGTTCTTCTCAGCAACATCTCATCTCTTCTCCTTTCCCATTGCCATTGCCCTAGTACAGGACCCCATTGTTGCCTTTCCTGGACATTTTTCTCCTTACAGATATTTCTATATGCATTCTCTTTCTTTTTCCATTCCTCCATTCATACCATTGCCAGAATAATGTTTTTATGCAAAGATCTTTTTTTTTCTAGACTGTGTGTTCAGACATCTTCAGTGGCATCCAGTTGTCTATGAATTAAAATTCAGCCTCCTCCACTTGCCATTCAAGACCCACCATGGTCTTTCACCAGCTTATCTTTAGTTAACTCTCCACAGCAAACACTACTCTCTGCTTCTGCCCCCTCATAGGCGTTATATTCCTAAGCATTTGAAAACCCAGTGCCATTGATAGGGCTATTGCTAGTATCCAGTGTTTTGAACTCAATCAGTTTCTCATTTTTTGACGCATACCTTTCTGGTCATGTCTCTGTTTGACATCTGATTCTTTCCTGAGGGAGCACAGTAATCCTATACTTTTCACAAGTTCGTTCTCTGGCACTTTCCTCATTCTGTTTGGTTTTTTTAAAGCCCTTCATAACTTGGTCTCTTCTTACCTTTTCAGCCTTCTTATACCTAATTCTCTGTGACACTGACCTTTCTCTTCCTTGAACAAAGCACTCCCTTTCTTTACTGGTTCTTCCCTGTTCCTGGAATGCTCTGCCACTCCATCTGTGTTTCCTGGCTTCCTTCAGGTCTCACCTTCTGCAGGAAACCTTTCCTAGTCCTCTTTAATTTTAATCTCTTGTTCAGAAATATTTGCTTGTTGTCTTCCCTCACCTTGTGCAGGGTTGCCTCTGGATCATGTCCCCAGAGTCTTGCACAGTGACACACAGACACAAAAATAAATATTTTTTGATTCTTCTTGGGTCCAGAGCATAAAAGCAGCCTGAGGAAGTAGATGGGGAATGAAGTGGAGGTCACTGAGACTCATCCTTGTCTTTCCATTGGTTCCACTGATGGGTCTTATTACTTTTTCTACTGAAAGCTACACCACTAGCTCCTTAATGAAAGTGAGTGAAGTGAGAACCTAGAATGTTGAGACCTTTGACCTTGAATCATTCTGCCCTGTCCTTTACAATGGACCTCCTCTTGGTTCAGTGTACCTTGCTCTAATGTTCTGGCTGTATTCTCTTTCCTGGTGTTTTTCTCCATACTCATGTTAAAGCTGCTCTTTGAACCTCTCCACATTATTATATCTTTTGCTCTATGCAAAGTTACTCTTTTGTTTAAAGCTCTTTTAGAAAATTTCCAGACAAAAATCTCTAATAAGTAATGGCTCCTATTTATAAAATCACAGCATTCAGATCAGAAGAGGAGCTAACTTAATTATACAAACAGTGCATCATCACTGTATCATCCTAAAAATTAACCGCATTTCCATGCAATATTTTCTCAATTTAATTTTTATTGTATTTTTCTTAATTACACGTAAACAAACATTTTAAACATGTCTTTAAAATTTATTTTTTGGGGGTTATATTTTAAGTTCCAAATTGTCTCCTTCCTTTCCTTCTCACCCTGTAGTAGATAAGGCCATTATTTAGAATATATTGACACACACACACATGCACACACACACATGTGTTCATGTTTCTGTATGTGTATGTAAATCCACCCTGTACATAATTCTGTTTATCATTTTGTTCTCTCGAGGTGGATAACCTCTTCCTTCATAGGTCCTTTATAGTTAAATTTAAGTATTTATAATACTCAGAATAGTTAGTCATTCACAGTTATTCTTTGAACAATATTGCTGTCCCCATATACAGTGTTCTCTTGGTTCTGGTCATTTCGTCATTATTTCATGCAAGGCTTTACATGTTTTTCTAAAATCAACCTACTCATCATTTCTTACTGCATTGATTAGTATATTTTTACAATTCTACACCACAACTTGTTTGACCATTCCCAGTTAATGGGCATCTCTTCAATTTCCAGCTCATTGCTTGCCACAAGGAGAAGTGCTGTACATACTGTAGAACATACAGGTTGTTTTTCTTTATCTCTAATCACTTTGGGAAACAGACCCAGTAATTGTATGGCTGGGTTAAAGGGTATACAATCTTATAACTCTTTGGGCATAATTCCAGATTGTTTTCCAAAATAGCTGGATCAGTTCATAGTTCTACCAGCATTGTATTAGTGTCCCAGTTTTTCCATATTGCTTCACTATTTGTCATTTTCTCTTATCATTTTAGCCAATCTGATAGGTGTGGGATGATCTCTCAAAGTTGTTTTAATTTACAGTTCTCTAATCAATAATGATTTAGAGCATTTTTTCATATGACTATATATAGCTTTGAGTTCTTCATTGAAAAACTGCCTGTTCAGATCCTTTGAAACATCCATTTTTAAAAACGTTCAGTCCCAAATTCTTTCCCTCCCTCCTTCTCACCCTCGGCTTCCCCTTTCCCTGAGAAGGCAAGCAATTTGATTTAGATTATACATGTGCAGTCATGCAAAACATCTCCATATTAGCCATGTTGCAAAAGAAAACAGTAATAATAAAAAGCAAAAAAAAAAGTAATAATAATAAAGAAGGTTTTAAAAAAGTATGCTTTAATCTGCATTCAGACCTCATCATTTCTTTCTCTGGAGGTGGCTAGCATTTTTCATCATAAGTCCTTTGGAATTGTCATGGATCATTGTATCATGCAATATTTTCTAAATTTATAATGCAAGGCACTATAAACATTAACAGAATAACAGTATCATGTAAATATCACAGAAAATACCAACAGAACTTACTGCCAGTCAAAAAACATTAATCCAGTTAAATGTATCTTACATGAAAAAATCTTTCCATTTATCTACCAGTTTTGACATTTTATAGGAGTTATATTCAGAAAGTGGAATAAGTATCAGTTTTCTTATAGCAGTCATAAAGGTATGACACTCCCTATTACCATTCAAAGCACAGATCAGCCTGTTAGTCAGCAGGCATAGTAAAGTGAGTGCTTACTATGTGAGAGGCACTGTATTAAGTCCTGTGTATACAAAGTATGACAAAAGACAATCCCTGCTCTCTAAAAGTTCATAGTGTTATGGAAGAACAACGTGGAAACCATGTATACACATGATACATATGGAGGAAAAATTGGTGATAACAGAGAAAATGCATTAACATTAAGGGTGAAAAAGAAAGGCTTCTTGTAGAAGGTGGGGTTTTAACTGGTACTTGAAGAGGCTTTAAGGAAGCCACAGAGTCCTGGAGATGGAGATTAAGGGGGAGAGAATTCCAGGGAAGAAGGGCAGCTAATGAAATTAATATTCAGGGTAGGGAGATAGGGTATCTTCTGGAAGAAATGGCAAGGAGGCCAATCTCCCTGGATTGTAGAATATAAGAAGACCAGAAAGTTAGGAAGGGGCAAGGCTGTGAATACCCAACAGGGGATTTCCTGGAGATGACAAGGAACTGCTAGGGTTTATTGAATAGGGGAGCATCAGTTTGATGCCTGATGGATCGGAGAGGGGAAAGATTTGAGGTGGGGAGATTAACTAGAAGGCTGTTGCATTAATCCAGGCATGACTACTAGCCTTTAACAAACTGATGGCATTGTCAAAGGAGAAAAGGGGGCATATTTGTCATATGGGTGGTGGTGCTAAGAGAGAGTTAGGATTTGAGGTTGACACATCTGAATTGTGAGCCTGGGTGACTAAGAGGATGGTGGGCCCTTGACAGTAAATGAGGAAGTTTGGAAGATGGGGGAAGGTTTGGGGAAAGATAAAAGGTTCAGTTTTGGATGTGTTGAGTTTAAGATGTCTTTGAGGACATCTAATTCAAGATGTTTAAGTGGCAGTTGGAGATGTGAGACTGGGGAGTTTGGGTCTGAATAAGCAGACATGAGAATCACCTTCATATAATTGAATCCACAAGAACCAATATGATCTTCAAATAAAATAATAGAGAAGTCAAAGGAAAGAGAGCCCAGGACAGAGTCTTAGATGAGATCTGCCTTTACCATTCCCAACCTACTTAAAGATCTAACCGAAGGGACTGATAATGTGTGGCCAGATACATAGGCCAGACCAGGTAATAGTGTTACAAAAACCTAAAGAGAACATCAAGGAAAAGAATGTGGTCAGCGTTATCCAAGGCCCCAGAGGAGTCGAAAAGTATAAGGAATGAGAAAAGGACAGTGGATTTGGCAAATAAGATATCACTCCTGGTCACTTTTGAGAGAAGTTTAGATCTGATGATAAGATTGAAATCCCTACTATGGAGATAAGAGAATGAGAAGAAAGGAAGTGGAGGTACTTGCTGTAGAATGGTCTTCTCAAGGAGTTTCTCCACAAAAAGGTGAAGAGATATAACCAGCCAGGATTGATACATCAGGTGAGGACTTTTTGAGGATGGGGGAGACATAGGCATATTTGTAAGCAGTCAGCAAGCAGCCAATTAACCAGGAGAGACTTAAGATAAATGAAAGAGTGGGGATGATAGAGGGACAAATATTGGTGGACAAGATAGAATGGAGTGGGATTGTGTGCATATAGAGGAGACACATTTCATCCTGTGTTGCAGGAGTGAAAGAGGACAAGGTGTGGAAGGCATCAGTGATGTCAAATGAGGAAGAGTTGAGAAGAGATAGCCCTCAGTGAATTTTCTCCATTTTTTTAAAGTTAAATACATGGCAAGATTCTCAGTTGAGATGGAGAGGGAGCCAGCTGTGTGAGCCTTGAGGAGGGATGAAAAGGTTTGGTGAACCTACTATGCTGAGTAGGAGAGGTCATGAGAGAGGTGTTGAGGATTGCCTTGCCATGGTATAAACTCAGGTTATGTTACATCAAACATTTGTAGTGCAGCCAGTCACCATGGCCTTTTGATTTTCTTTGTCTTCGTTCACCAGCTTGTACCTAGGAGGGAAGGCAGTGCTGAGAATAATCCAAAACTGAGGCTTGTTAGGGCAGTATGGATGGTAGTTTAAGGGAGCAAAAGAACTTGAGAGAAGAGGGTCATGTAGAGTTGAGCTATTTTGCCCAGGGTTCAAGATAGTTAAGGAACTGATTGTAGCCAGTGTAGGACTTGTTGACCTGAGAAGGAACTATGGGTTTGAGCAATTATCAGTCATGTTTGCAATGCAGACAGAGGTAAATGGCAGCAGATTGCCTCACATCATCCAATTTCAGAGCTCCTTTCCATAAGCATAGAAATGGTACATTTGTGAGAGATGGACAGATGAAGAGTGTGATCATCTCTAGCTAAGATAGGAATGAAGAGTAGATCATGGGAAATTAGTAAATTCAACTGGAAGATTAGGGTCATGCATACTAAAGTTCCCTAGTATGAGAACAGGAATTGTGGAGGAGAGAAGGACTGTGAGCCAGGCACTGAACTTACTGAGGAAAGAAAGGGAGTATCCTGAAGGTCAGTGGACAGCTACTACTAGAATTTCCATTGGGTAGAAGCCAGTTGTGGATTGAGTGAGCCTCCAAGGAGGGGAGGTTTCTGAGTGATGGTGGTTGAGGGAGAGCCAAGAAGGGCATCAGAGAGTGAGGAGTATGCTAACTCTTCCATCATGACCAGGAAGCATCAGGGGGATGGGAGGTATTATAGCCAGAGATGTACAGGGGAGCCAAAGAAGTACCATTGGGAGGGAGCCAGGAGGTGGAAGAAATGTGATGGGATGAGATTTAAGATGAAACCATACATAGTCTTCCTTGTCCAAGCCTATGTTTCTGGATCATCAGCCCACATGTGTAAAAGCAATGTATTTTCTTGACTCTGTGGCTTTGCTCCTGATGTTTGTTTCCTGCCTTGGTCCTGAAAATTCCCATGGAAATTGGAGGCAGAGGAAAATGAAAGACATAATGATTAAATATTCTGCTTAAAGATACGCAGCAAGATAAGACTGGTGTGATTTCAGGATTCAGCTTTCCTAGTTCTAAGTTTAGTGCTGTGAGAGGAATCATGGTATCTTAGAGTTGGAAGGAACATCTAACACCACCACGTGCACATTCCTCATTTTGCTAGTGAGGAACCTGATGCCTAAAGAAGGGAATGTATTTGTGGGGTGTCACAGCAAGTGAGTGTTAGAGCATAGATTAGAATCCTGCTGCTCTGGCCAATCAATAAAGGCTTGCTCTCATGCATCAGCTGTGGCCAAGGTTGTTGGATTGAACTGGTCTTGGGTTGTGAGATCAGTGAGTCTGTAGACCACTTCCCCATCTTCTGAGAATTTTTAAATGGGAATTAGTCCGTGATGTAGTTTTCAGTCTTTCCCAAGTGATGGCTAATATGTTATCCTTGGTACTGGATTTTCCTTCATTCCTCTGTTAGACAAATTTGTCATCTATCCATTTAACACAAATGAGAACTGTTGGCAAATTCATCCTCTCTGCCTCTCTGATGGATGCCTCTCCCCTTCAGAGTTGAATGGTCATAGCTTGGCTCAGCTCCAGGGCATTTTTCAGTGGAGATTATTTTTCATGATGCCTAGTAGGGTTTCTTTCACCATCATTTCTTTTTTTTTAAATAAGTTTTTATTGATGTCTTTTGTTTTTTATATCATCATTGTTTTCCCCAGTATCTCCCTCTTCTCACACAGAGCTGTCCCATATAACAAATATTTTTAAAAAGACAAAGAAAAGGAAAAAAAATCAGCACAATTGATCAATGCGGTGAAAAAGTCTGAAAACACATGTAGCCCCTGTGGAGCTCTCACTTCTACAAATAGATTGGGGGTATCATATCTTTTCTTTTGAGTCATGCTTGATCTTGATAATTTTGCTATACTGACTTTTGATTTTTGTGTGAGTTGTTTTTCTTTTCATTGTTGTACTTATTGTGTATGTTGTTTTGTTGGCACTGCTTACTTCATTATGCATCAGTTCACATGGACATTTTTATGTTTCTCTGTATTCATCACATTCGTCATTTCTTATAGCACAGTAATATTCTGTTACATTTGTGTACCACAATTTGTTTAACCATTTCCCTATTGGTGGGCGTCTACTTTGTCTCCCATTTTTATCTCTCACAGAAAGTGCTGTTATCAATATTTTGGTGCATATGAGGATTTTCTAATCAGTGGATTGCTTAGAGTATAGACCCAGTAATAGTTATTGTTTCTTGAATGACTCCATCTCACTTTTGTGATCTCTTTTTCCACAAATAAAGGCTGCAGGTTTCTCTAAGACTTCATATCACTGAGCAAAACCAGGATCAGGACTTGGTGCTACTGTTCTGACCTGGAGGGATATAAATTGTACAGATCACCATCTTTCCCAGATTCTCACTTATAGAGTTATGGCCCATTGTCATCTGGGTAGTCTTGCTGTGGTAGCTTTGTGGAAGACTTTCCCTGGAGAAATAGAACTCAGGAATGTCTGGAAGGAATAGCAGGAATCAGTTTGGAACTATATCTATCTTTGTCTAATGTAATTTTTCACCTGCTCCCATCCCTTCTTCTTTCTTTATTAAATATACCCTTCCTTATGTCTCCTTTTAGATGACCCCCATCCCTCTTATTTCGTGGCAGAGTTCCATGAGTGAAAGTGATGGAGTTCCAGTAGCTTGTGAAAGAATTAAAGAAACTTATAAACTAAATTTTCCATTTTAATCAGCAGAATGTAATAGAAATACATCTGATGTAATTGATTATACATAGTCTCACTCGTTAGAAGTTGCTTGAGAAAAAAAAAGAATTTATATAACTTAATATGTATCAATATATTGATAAAATATATTTCTTATAAAATAATGAAGAGTGTTCAGAGAAAAGTATATTTCAAAAAAAATTCCTCTTGGTTAAATCTGGAATTAGATTTGCTCTCCGTTTATTCCTAGAACTCTGATAATCAGGATCCACGCTTGTGCACATGAGTGCTTATCATATTTTCAGTCAGCTCTTTATTTTTTTGGAGTAGGCCTTTTAGCAGTTGAGAATATGTGCTTGACAAATAAAAAGGGAAACAACAGGTCATAAAACCATTTGAAAGTTGATATCACGTCATTGTTACACAGTTTAAAATTTGCCATATATACACCTGCCATTAAGGGGTCACTAGTCTATGGACTAATTTACATAGCACTTAATACTAACATAAGGGGCTACACATAACTCCCTTTGTGCTGTTAACTATTTTGTACCCAGTGACTATAGTCGATCATCTTGAATGCTATATAGCATAATATGAAGTGTACCCTGGGTGTCTCCAAGATAGAACTGGTCTCTTGACTCGTCCCTTCCTCCTTGCCTTTGAACCCTTGGGTGTTATGAGTAGCAGATGAAGCCTGGCACAACTCCCCAGTGGGCCTCCTTTCCACAGGGAAATAGCCCCTTTCTGACTAACTTTGGGATTGTATTTTTTTAGGTTGGACCTCAACACACATGGTTTCACAACTCAGGACCTCAAGAGTGCTCTTGAAAAATTCAAAGAGGGAGCAGGGGCTGAAAAGGAAGATAAGGTATGTATTTTCCCCACAGGATTCTGTTGAAGCTCGTTCTGGTTTTGTTTTGGAAGCAGGATTCTCACCGTTCTCCCCAAGCCATTGTAAGCATCATGGGTTGCTGGTACTACCACTGCTCCTGCCTCCACCACTAATAAGGGCAACAACAATAAGAAATGAGACAGTGTCTTCCAGTGAATAGGCAGTTGGCCTCAGAGTTTGGATATACCCTGGCATTATGGCTCTGGGTAAGTCACTTAATCTTGACTGCTTCATCTATTCCACTCATGTCTAGGAGGTTAGTGTTTACCAAGAAGTTTAAAAAATTTTTTTTAAAGCTTAAAAATTGGGAGACAGAGCCAAGATGATGGAGCAGAAGCAGGAAATTTCGTGACCTCCCCCCACAACCACCTCAAATACCTATAAAATATGACTCTAAACAAATTTCAGAGCTACAGGACCCAGATTGATAAAGAGAAACAAATCTCCCACTGAAGGCAGCCTGGAAGGCTGATAGGAAGGGTTCATCACAGTATGCCAGGTGCCAAGTGCAGTCCTGCATGAGTCACCCAGTTTTGGCCCCAGGGAGGCAGAGGTGGCCAGAGCAGACTTCAGGAGAGTGAATCACCAGCAGCTGTGGCAGTTTCCAGACTTTTCAACCCATAAATGCCAAAAAGAAAGTAAAAGGTCAGTAGGGAACTCTGTTGGAAAGGAAGGGCACTATCCGGCCCCTGCCCCTGGGGCAAGAGGTGACAGAGGCACAGCAGCTGCAGTGTCTGCCCCATGGCTGCATCAGGAGCCCCTGGACTACAGATCATAGGGGGACCAAGCGACTTTTCAGAGGGTAATCACTCTTGCTTTGGTCTGCTTGGATCTGGATCGTGGTCTTGGGTGGAGGTCCTGGGGTGAGAAACGCCAGTTTGCCAGTTTGGTGTCTGTAGAGAGGGCACCCTCTTCAGACCTCTGACTACATTTGTGAAAATCCTAGCAATTTGGGACAAAGCTCTCCCCTCTGGAAGCAGAGTTTTACCGTGGCAAAGAGCTCAAAAGTCAATTAATTGACTGGCAATATGAACAAGCAGAGGAAGCACAAATAGACCATAGAATCCTTTTTTGGGGACAAAAAGGATCAAATCATGGAATGGGAGTAAAAAAAGTCAGAACTCCTGCATCAAAAGCTTCCAAGAAAAATATGAACTGGTTATAGGCCATGGAGGAGCTCAAGAAGGATTTTGAAAATCAAGAAAAGTGGAGGAAAAACTGGGAAGGAAATGAGAATGATGCAAGAAAAAATCATGAAAAGAGAGTCAACAACCTGACTGAAGAAAATAATACCTTAAAAAATAGATTAACTCAAATGGCAAAAGAGGCCCATAAAGCCAGTGAGGTGAAGAATGCCTTAAAAAGTTAAATTGCCCAGATGGAAAAGGAATTTCAAAAACTCTCTGAAGAGAATAATTCCTTTAAAATTAGATTGGAGCAAATGGAAGCTAATGACTTTATGAGAAGTCAAGATACTATAAAACAGATCAAAACAAATGAAAAAACAGAAGGCAATATGAAATATCTCATTGGACAGACCACTGATCTGGAAAATAGATCCAGGAGAGAGAATTTAAAAATTATTGGGCTACCTGAAAGCCATGATCAAAAAAATAACCTAGAAATCACCCTTAAAGAAATTCTCAAGGAAAATTGCCTTGATATTCTAGAACCAGAGAGCAAAATGAAATTGAAAGAATTCACTGATCACCTCTTGAAAAAGATCCCCAAAAGAAAACTCCTAGGAATATCATAGCCAAATTCCAGAGTCCCCAGCTTAAGGAGGAAATATTACACGCAGCCAGGAAGAAACAATTTGAATATTGTGGAAACACAATCAGGATAACACAAGACCTAGCAGCTTCTACATTAAGGGATTGAAGGACTTGGAATATGTTGTTCTGAAGGTCAAAGGAACTAGGATTAAAACCAAGAATCACCTACCCAGCAAAACTGAGTATAATGTTTCAGGGGGAAAATATGGTCATTCAATGAAAAAGAGGACTTCAAAGCATTCTTGATGAAAAAACCAGAATTGAATAGAAAATTTGACTTTCAAATACAAGAAGCAAGAGAAAAATGAAAAGGTAAACAGGAAAAAGAAATCATAAAGAACTTATTAAAATTGAACTATTTATATTCCTACATGGTAAAACGATAATTGTAACTCATGAGACTTTCCTCAGTATGAGGATAGTTGAAGGGAATATATTGTGTGTGTATGTATACATAAATATATGTTTATATAGGAGGGAATAATGTGCATATAAATGTATATGTGTGTGTGCATATATGTGCACATGTATACATAGAGGGCACAGGATCAGTTGAATAGGAAGGAATGATATCTAAAAAAATAAAATTTAAGAGATGAAAGAGGAATATAATGAGAGGAGATAGGAAGAGATAGAATATATCATATCATATAAAAGAGGCAAGAGAAAACTGTTACAATGGAGGGGAAGAACAGGAAAGCAAAAGGGAATGGGTCAACCTTATTCTCACTGAATTTGGCTTAAGGAGGAAATACCATACACACCAAATTGGGTATCTTACCCTACAGGAAAGTAGGGGGGAAGGGTATGAGAGGGGGGAATGATGGAGGGGAGGACGGCTTGGGGGAGGGAGGGTAGTTAGAAGCACACACTTTGAAAAGGGACAGGGTCAAAGTAGAAAATAGAATAAGTGAGAAGCAGGAAAGGATAGAGGGAAATATAATCCTTCTTTCACAATATATCTACTATGGAAATGTTTTGCGTAAATACACATGTATGACCTATATTGAATCACTTCTCCTCCCAGTAGGGGGTGTGTGATGAGAGAAAAAGGGAAAGAATATAGAAATCAAAGTTTTAAAATCAAATGTTTTAAAAAAATATACACACACATAATTTTTTTTTTTTTACATGCAACTCAAAAATAAGATATACAGGCACTGGGGTATAGAAATCCATCTTGCCCTACTAGAAAGTCAGAGGCAGTATGGGGGAAGATATAAGAGAGAAGAGATTTGGGGAGGGTGTATACAGTAGGATCGCTATTTTTGGGGTGGGGGAGTAGGGAAAAGACAGGGAGAAAATTTGTAACTCAAAATCTTGTGAAATGAACAAATAAAAAATAAACAAATTAAACAAAACCCCCCAAAAAAGGCTTAAAACTTTCTTTTGCTATTTTTCCAATTGAAGATAACCTCCTTAAACATAAGATCTGTTCCATTTGGTTTTTTCTTGCCACTTTCTTTCATCCAACCACTTGTTTCTAAGGTTTGTGCTGAGCATGGTCTCCTTTCTTTTTTTCTTGAACATCAAACATCAGAATTTGTCTGCTTTGGCTCTGAAAGTGAGAAAGCAGTGATCTCTCCTGAGGGTTAGATCATGCTGTCTATTACCAGGATTCTTGTTATCAGGATTTGAATTCTAATCTTTTATTTTCAATTTCTCAAAACTGGTATGTAGAACCATTATGTCTTATCTTTTATATTCTTAATACCTTTGTCTCTGTTATTTGCATGGCTTTATGTTTGGGGAGTATTTTGTCGTTAGCTGTTTTTTTTCCACCACAAGGGAGTTGGTTGCTGTCATTAGGACCTTAGTTTTTAAAGCTAAGCAATTGCAGCTCACGGTTTGGCGTATGACCCACAAGAAGTGTCCAATTCCTGGTCCAATCTATTCACCTGTGACTCAACATTGTTATGGACAATCCTTAGATCTAGGTGCTATGAGACTATCTCCATGTTTGGGCCCGGGGGAAAAAATATGAAGTGCTGCAGAGTCATTTTGTTTGCAGAGAGGATGGTCCTTTTTACAGCTGGTTTCTTTCATTTCCTTTGGATGCTGCTCCCAGAGGGTGCTTATAGTGGGTGGGAGAAAAGCTCATAGGTAAGAGATGAGCAATTTGTAACTGATTGCTTCTCATCATCCTGTTTTCTAAGTATCTGTGGCTTTTAATTTTTCTTGGATCATAGAGACACTGTTATTTGAGACAAAACCTAGTACATCCTTTCAGAGTTTGTGAACACCATCTTCTACAGTTGGACTGGAATTGGAATGAAAAATAGGAACTATCACAAGTTTGAAATATTCAATTAAAGTTTTTTTCCCACATCACAGCATATCTTGATCTCAGAAACACTTTGTGTACATATATGGGGAGAGGTGAGTGTAGATTATTAGGGATTTGGGTACAGTACATGCAGTAATTTAGCCATTTCAAACAGTCATGCAAATTGTACACCTGTGACAGTAATGACAGTGATTTATTTTTCATCAGTAAATTGTTCCCACTCTTGACAGCTCTCTCTTCCCACAGTTTTTTTCTTTCCCAGGCTCCCCTAAAAACTTCTTGTGTCAGGTGGGATCACAAATATGGAACAGAGATTGAAGTTCAGGCTTTCTGACCCGTGGCATCCCAGAAGTCTCAGGGAGAGCCCAGTGTGCTAATCTCAGATCTGATTAACCATTTACACTTAGAAATCACATGCTGGCAACTGCAGGAATGAGAAGGTTCCATTCTCTGTCCTAGGAGACTTACATAAGGGCATTGTTGCTACTTTTTGAGCCTATAAATCAGAGGCCCATTTTTGAAGTTCTTCCAAATATATTATAAATGTCTGAGTGTGTGGAGGTTATTTCCTGGGGTCCTCTTCTCTGGACATAGTGGGTAGATTTAGAGTTTTAGAAAAGTGTAGATTCAGGCAGGTCCTGAACCTCATGGGCATCAAGGGTTGTTGTGAAGGAAATACTTGACAAGATAATTTATACCTTTTAAAAAATGTCACATCTGTTTCCAAATATATCCCTCCCTCCCCCTACCAAGAGAACCATCCCTTATAACAGGTTAAAAAGGAAAGCAGAAAAAAAGCAGTTTGGTAAATTTAACCAACACAGTGATTATAGCTGACAGTATACACAGTATTTCACGCCCATTGTCCCCCACCTTGCAAGGAAGGGAGCAAAGGTGCATTTGCTCAACTCTTCTCCAGCGCCAAGCTTGGCCATTTTACTTACACAGCATTTATGTTTTACTTTTATCTAGGCAAGTATTTTCTTAACTGTAAAATGACCTGCTACTATTAAAGCTTCAGGAACTTTTGAATACATACCCCTTGATTCCTATTCTCTTTTACAGTTTTACCCCCTTCCCCACCTGCCCTCTGCGACCTTCCTTCATAACCTTTCCTCATGTTGTCTCACTCTTTCTTGTGTCCTCTGTCACACTGATATGCAGGACTCCTAGGAAACTGATGGACTTGAACCAGTTCTCCTTCAGCTTGTCTTTGTCCTTATTTTTTTTTCCGTAGGCCCGACAGGAAGAGGTCAGACGACGTTTCCGCCCTATTGAAGATCTGAAGAAGGACTTTGAAGCCTTGAATGTTGTCATTGAGAGTGACCTCCAGATTATGGTTCGACTGATCAACCAGTTCAACAGCACTAGCACCACCCTGGAGGAGAAGATAATGGCTCTCTATGACTTGGAATATTATGTCCATCAGGTGAGGAAGTAAAATGTATTGAATAGTAATCTCTGCAGTCATTTTCCTAGTCCATCCCAAATAGGCCTGTGCCCTTACCACCATCCAAGTATATGGCATATTTTCACTCAGAAGGGTCGGAGACAAAGCTTTTGTGCTTTGAAGTGTGGCCTCCTTACTGTTGGGGCTGTCATGGGGTATGTGAAGAGCTGACCAAGGGGAAGTCACACTTAGGATATGTGATCCCAGTCAAAGATTTGTTTGAATATGTATAACTTATATCAAAATTCTTGCTGTCTCAGAGAGGGAAGAAGGGAGTGAGAGCATTTAGATCTCAACATTTTTAAAAAATGAATATTAAAAGTTATTTTTATATGTAATTGGAAAAAAAGAAAAAAGATTTACTGAGATAATTAAGTAGAATTTCCAGTCTTCTTTAACTTTCTTCCCTCTAACCAGTCTATCACCAAGGCTTAATGTTATCTCTTTTTGAAATATCGGGCACATCAGTGCCCTTCTCTCCACTTAAATGCCACTACCTTGTTCATGTCCTTATCACCTATTTAACTGGTCTTCACATCTCTCCTTTTTCCAGTCTGTACTTTACAACATCCACCTTCCATCTCCACCCTTGAACATTCCATATTAAAAAAAAAAAGTTTGTCACTAAGTGACAAAACAACAGACAACTCCTATGATATTGTTTTCATTCAGTCTCCCACATCTCTACTAAGAGAAGAGAGTGTGTTTCATCATCTTTTTTTGGAAACTGGATCGGTCAATGCACTTAATCAGAGTTTGGTGGACACTTAGTGTTTGTAGTCATTGGATAGATATATAGATATGTATATGCATATGTCCCGGAGATATCCCAAACCCAAAACGTTCAAATGAGTACTCACCCTTCTTCCAAACTTTACTAGTTATCCTTTCCTCATTGTGGCCATTAGGGGTGCAGTGCCACAGCAATCTGGAAAATCCTTGTAAAACTTTTTGGTCCTCCCTTTGTACCAGAGAAGAAGTCTGAATTATTAAGGTATTAAAAGATAAAATATGTGGATATCATATAATGCTATATATATGTATATATTATGCATTTCTGAGTTTCTAAACTTTTTCTGTCATCTGCAGCTTCCATCAAACTCCCCCCAAATTCCCATTTAATTTCTTATGGCCATCTGTGATACATCAAAACCTCAATGGGGAAAGACAGGTGTATTTCTGTTGAAGGCACCATGATTGTTCAGTTGCCCAGATTTCTAATCTTCTTGTCCTTTACTTTTCACTCCTACTTGCCTCATGTGTCTACTTCTTGCCATTTCTACATTAGCATTTCCATTTGACTCCTTTCTGCACACACTGTTAATGCTTTGATTCAGGCTTAGCTCCTGCCTTAATTATTACAGTAGCCTTTTTGTTGGTGTTCTGCCCCAAGGCTCTTCCTGAGTCATCTTATCCTCCCTATAGCTACCAAAGTGATTTTCCCCTAAGTGCATGTATGATGATTTTACTCTCTTACTCAGTAAGTTTAAGTGTGTATAAAATTTGTTTACCTTTTAAAATCCTTCATAACCTTTCCCCAACCTGACTCTATGGCTTCATTGTATGTTACTTCCAATCCACACTGGGGATCCAGCCAAACTCTGTTTCTCTCTCCCTCCTCTCTCCAACTCCTAGCTTTTTGTCTTGTGCACAGGCTCTTTTCCAAACCTTTAATATACTTTGTTCTCACCTCCTCCTCATGGAATCCTTCTTTCCCTTCAAGGCATAGCTGAAGCACCACTTTCTGTACCATTTCCTCCCAGCCCCCAATTTCCTTGTATTCTACTACTTTGTATTAATTTATATTTATTTGCTGTATAGTTAATGTGAATGCATGCATATCTACTTGTCTTTCCTTCTAGAATGTAAGTGCACCATAATTTGGGATTGTATTTGTATTCTCAGTACCTATAACTCCAGTCCCTGGCATACAGTAGAAATTTAATAAATACTTATTAATTGTATACAGTTCTGCTGTTTCTACTTTCTTTCTTCTACCTCCATTTATAAAAGCTTTACCATGTTTCTCTGAATTCCTTATATTCACTTCATACAGTGTAATAATGGCCATTTTCCCAGTGAAGGCCAACAGAAGTTGAAGGGAAACCCTGTAACAGGCCTGCACAACGTGTGGCCCGCCAAAGGATTCTGGGCTTCCTGCCAAAGGATTTCGGGTGGCCTGTGAACAATGTAGTGGATATAAAAGGAAGTAAGGATGTAATGAGTGCTTTGTTTGTGCCCCACTTAACCCGCCTTCCACTAGTCACTATTGTGCCTGTCATGTAACTTGGTGGATAGGTTGCCACTCCTGTTTGTCTCATGACCCATGGCAACCAACCATCGTCAGTCTACCTCTAAAAATCTCTTTGTGGCCAGAAGAAGTTTAGCCTATTTTAATTTTGGTCCCTACTGCCAAGTTGTGTGGGTCTGCCCTATAACTCAACCTACTTTCAGGGCTAAAAATCTGTGGTAGAAGAGACATTGGGCCTTGTGTGGGAAAACCTCAAGCCCTTGTTAAGAAGGGTTCCAGAGGACATTACTATTTCTGCTTGACTTCCAGCACAGAATTTTAACAGTATCAAACTGGTGTGACAATTATCTTATCTGAATATTATACCACTATTTGTTCAGCTATTCCCTAGTCTATGGAGAATTTTTGGCTACCACAAAAAAAAAATGCTGGTACATAGATTTTGGTATATATGGAATTTTTCTGTCATTGACTTTATTTGGGCTTTTCCTAATTATCGGTACAAAAGATATAAAGAGTTTAGACTGCTTTTTGACATGATTTCAAATAGCTTTCCAGAAATGTTAGACCAATCCAATTCACAACTTGCTTCAACAGTGTTTTAATGTGCCTGATTTCTTACCACATTGACTATTTCTGTCCTTTCTCATGTTTGCCAGTTTGATGAATGTGAAGTGAGAACCTTGAATTTGCCTTTATTTGTTATTGTCCCTGGTGGTGCAGTGGTGCAGTGGATAGAGTGCCAGGTCTGGAGTTAAGAAGTCTTATCTTCCTGAGTTCAAATCTGGCCTCAAACACTTACTAATAACTGTGTGACCCTGGGCAAGTCACTTAACACTATTTGCCTCTGTTTCCTCATCTGTCAAATGAGTTAGAGAACGGAAATGGCAAACCATTCCAATATCTATGCCAAGAATACCCCAAATGGGATCATGAAGTGTCATACACGACTGAAAAATGACTGAACAACAACAACATTGTGATTTGGAGTAGTTTTTTAATACAGTTTGCACTTCTTCTTTTGAAAACTCTTTCTAGTCTGTGGCCATGTAACTATTGTGGAATAGCTCTTCCTCATATTATTCTTGCAGCACCTTGCCATTTTGTCTTTTATACCTGCCTTTTTAAGGGGCGAAGGAGGGTATGAGACCAAGTAGCATGCTGTTTTATTATTGTAGTACACATTTGCCATCTTAATACATGGTGCTTATTTAACTATAAAATTTATTTTCCCCCTTATATCTTTTAAGAAAAATGTTTTACTGATTCTTTTTGTTTTGTTTTGTTTTGTTTTACATTTGTGTCATTTTCCAATAACCACCCCTCTTCAGAGACCATTTTCTTATAATGAAGCAAGCAAAACCAACACAGCAGTGAAAACTGATGGCATATGGGACCGTCTACCCCTCTATGGAAAGGAGGGAAGAAGGGTGTTTAATCATCATTTTCTGGAACTAAATTAGATACTGTGTATAATCTGCATTTTATTTCTTTTTTTAGTTTCTTTTGACATTATTATAGTCCTTTTACATATTGTTCTCATTTCATCCTTCTATGTTTTCCACCATTTCATACAAGTCTTTCAGTGTTTCTCTGAATTCTTCATATTTACATTTTGTGTGTGTAATTAATAGACTGTTATGTTTATATACTATTTGATCTGCTATTTACTAGTTATTTGCAAACTGTCTTGTTATCAGTTTTTGGCTCTTACCAAGAAGACTGCTATGATATTTTTGTGTATATGGGACCTGTCTGTCATTTTACTTCATATTTACATAGTAATGGTATTGCTCAGGTCAAAGGTTGTACATATTTGTAATTTTAAGCTTGTCTTGAAATTCTCTTTATGTCCACTGGTCTTCCTTAAGGCCTTTTCATCCTTCTCTAAAATCATTTCTGTTTCTATCTTTAGAATTTCATTCGTGGTAGCTATCTATACTTTTGCTCACTTCTTTTCTGGAAAGATCATGGCTTGATCCCTTTGAAATCTCTCCCTTTAAAATGAGGACACATATCAGGCTGACTGAATTTCCTCTACTTTCTAATCATTAACTGTAAGATGGAATGAGTGGCCATTTTTTAATCTCCAAGGTTACCATAATTTCTACTTTGGCATTTACTTCTTCCTTTCCCAGGCTCAGGTCCAGGTTAGCAGGAACCTGGTTGTTTCCTTTATCTTTTGAATGATGAAATTATTATCCTTTCCTCTGGCTGTAGTTCCCTTTGCTTGTTTCATCTCTCTCTGCCTTTTATTCTCTTTGCCGGTTTTTTTTTAAATAAAAGGAGAGTAGAAACAAGCCACATGGAATTAAATTTTGCCTTTTCCAAATGTAAAAAAAATTCATGATTGTTTCTATATATTTAAAGGGGGCAGAATAATCGCTACTCCACCCTCTCTCACAGGGTTATTTTGAGGATAAAAATGAGCTGTATACAAGTAAGAGCAGTTTTGACAATCTTGAGTTTCTTTTAGTCAGTAGTAAATTTGATGGCACTTTCCGAGATAGACCCTCTTGTGGAGTTGGTGGTATTGGTTGTTGTTAGTTTAAAACAAAGGTAGTAGTGCTCTACAAACAGACTGCCAAAAATTAAAACCTATTTAGGGGAGGTGGTAAGGACCAGATGAGATTATGTAAGTAAACTTTTGCAACTCCTAAAGCACTATGCAAATATGATTTATCCCCAGTAGTACCATTTCCCCCAGGATTTTCTCTTTGGACATAAGCTTTCTTTTATGTCAGGAAAATAAAAAAGAACCGTGAGAGGAAGAGTGGGGCCAGTGAGTTTGTGGCGGTTAATCTCAGCATAGGTGATCTAGAAAGAGAATGGATTAACAAGAGTTTCATCGTAGTCCCCCATTTTGTTACTCTTTTAGTCTTCTGCTTTGTGTAGGATGGGCTAGAGAGAGTTTAAAGGTCAGTGACAGACACAAAGGTCTCTCTGTTTGACTCTCAGCAGAATTGGTTTCAGAGGAACTCCTTACAATCAGTCAAATACAGATTCCTTCCAAATCCTTCAAGATTCCACAGGGAACTGGGGACCTTTAATCTATGATCAGAGTAGAGATGTCCACTAGACAGTTGACAGTCTGTGACTAGAGAAAGGAAGACAGTTGGTGAGTCCCATGGATGAATTGGAGGGTCTTAGGCAGTATTAGATTGCTAAAAAGAGAAAGTGTCAGGAGGGGAAAGAGTTGAGGAAAATAATTTAAATGGTATCTGCATTTATGATATATGAAAAGAAGAGCCAGTCAAAGAGACTGACCAAAAGGAAGAAAAACAGGTTAATAGATAAATCATTGTCAGTCACCAAAAGAGGAGAGATTTTTCAATAAGTATGGGGAGTGGTCAAAAGGTATAGCTGCTACAGATTGGTAAGTCAAGATAAAGACTAAGAAATGTCCTTTGGATTTGAATCTCATTGTTCCATTTTTTTTTTTCTTTTTGGAGGGCGGAAAGTAGGGCAATTTGGGTTAAGTGACTTGCCCAAGGTCACACGGCTAGTAAGTGTTACGTGCCTGAGGCTGGATTTGAACTCAGGTCCTCCAGACTCCAGGGTCAGTGCTCTATTTACTGTGCTACCTAGCCACCCCATCCTCCATTGTTCATATTGAACAGATCAGTTAGTTTGATTTTAGAAAATAATTTTTTTTTAGCAGTCCTGTGAACTAGAAACTAATTCTTGTCATTAAGTCTAGAGGTGAAGGTTTTAGACTGTATTGATATATATTTCATTATAGTCTGCCCTAGTTAGACAGTATCCAGAATACTGTGTTCATTCCTGAAGGACCCTGGTGAATTAAATCATGTCTAGAGAAGAGTGACCAGAATGATTAAAAGGACTGGAAGGCATACTCTATGATGCTGAAGGAAGGGAGCAGGGGTGTGATGGAAAGATTGCTGTGTTTGGAATGAAGAGGTCAGTATTCACATCTGCCCCTTGTATTCTTCCTGGCATTTGGCAAGTCTTTTTTTCTCATCTGTTCTGGAAGGGTACTGGAGGGTCCTGGGGCCCCAGGACATTGCCACCCACACTATGGAGTTTTCTTAACCAAGAGTAGATGCAGTGACCCAGAAAGTCAAACATCTGCAATGACACCCAGATGAAAAGAACAGCTTGGGCTGACGAAAATAATGGTTGTGGAGTGAGCTTTTGTTAGTAGATTCCCCAGAGATGGATAAATTCCCTGCGTGCTCATGGTTTATTGTTTGACTAAAGACATTTTAAAAAAAAACTATGCTAGAGAACCTGAGTTTGGTTCCAAGTTGATTCTACGATCCCGTGTGACTCTGGGCAGAAATTGTTTCACCCTCAGTTTCCTCATGTGTTTTTTTTACCCGTGGGATTAAAGAGTGCCTACCTCATGGGGTTGGTGTGAAGATTGAATGAAATAGCATGTGAAGCATTTTGCATATCCTAAAGCACTCTAAATCCTACTCATTATTATTGTTATTGCTTTCATTTAGATTTTGTCACAAGTCAATTCAGCAAGCATTTATTAAGCACTTATTCTGTGCCAGGCACCATGCTAAGCATGGTGAATACAAATATAGGCAAAGAGAAAGACAGTCTGTACCCTCAGGGATCTTACCGATTTAAGACATATAAAAGGAATCTGGAAAACCTGGAGGGAGAAAGGAGTAGGTGGCAAGGTAGAGAAGGTCAGAGAGTTAGGAGCAGAGTAGGGAGAGAAGTGAGCCATGGATAGTCCTAGGTACTTTCTTAAAACTAAATTTTCATTGACAGTTTCATCACCCTAGTTATTCTAAATTTTCCTCTCTCCTTCCCAGAGAGCCATCCCATATAATAGTATTTTTTAGAGAGGAAATTAAAAATCATCACAACTGCTATTTAAAAAGTCCCAAAAATGTGCAGTGTGAAACACCTGTGGGACCTCCTGCCTTCACAAAGGGGTAGGTTATCAGTATCTTCTCATATTTCTTCATTCAATTACTGTTTGTTTTTATAGTTTTATTACAGTCACTTTTGATATTTTTTTTTGGTGAGTCATTTTTTCCATTTACATTGTAGTCATGGTATGTATGTTTTCTTGGCTCTTCTTCACTCTGCATCAGTTTATATAGATCTTTCCATGCTTTTCTATATTTATCACATACATAATTTCTTACAGTGCAATAATATTCCATTACATTCATGTACACAATTTCCTTAGCCATTCCCCAATTGACAGGCATCTAACTGTTTCTGATTCTTACTGTCACAAAAATGATGTCATAAATACTTTGGAGTGTATAAGCACTTTCTTATTATTGATAGCTTCCATGGAATGGAAGCTCAGTGATGAAATTTTTGGTTCAAAAGGGAATGGAGGGGCGGCCAGGTAGTACAGCGAGTAAGAGCAATGGTTCCAGTGTCAGGATGACCGGGGGATTGAATACAGGCTCAGATACTTAGCACCACACCCAGAAATATCTGGTCATGTAACCTTGAGCAAGTTACTTAACCCCAATTGCTTAAAAAAAAATATTTCAAAAGGGAATGGATATTTTAGTCACTTTACTTGCATAATTCCAGATTGCTTTACAAAGTGGTTGTAACATTTAGATTCATTGGAACTTTCAGGGGGAAAAAATAGAGGCTTAAGAAATCCCAAGTACCCCTAAATGTTTAGATTTAGTACAAATGTAATGATCCTTAACGATTCAGGTTAAATTGTTAGAAACCTCATCCATTTATGAGTAAAGATAGGGAATGTGGGAATATTATCAGTTGTGAACTTGTGCTGATAAATGTGTTTGGAGTAGAGAGATAAAAATCATGGGGCTATTTGCTGTCAAATTCTGTCTCTGCTCCATAGGCTCCCATTCATTGTCTCTGCTTCTATCTATATAATGACTAGTTCTTGGCTCCCTTTTCCATCATTAAAGTGAAATCTTTTGTCATGGAAGAAAACAAATGGCCTTTCTGAATAAAAATCCATGATTTCATCTTGGTATGTTAATTGACCCCCATGCTTGAAGCAACCTAGAAACAAATAGTTTAGTTTCTGTTGAAAGACTTGAGCCTGGCCTCAGTTATGCCACGTAGCAGCCTATGTATGGATTGGAATCACCTTCCAGTTTGCATTAGCACAGTCACAGAATCACAGAATCCTCAATGTCACCTATTGACATTGGTTAATCTAGTCACATGGTTCTGCTTTACACCTTCCAGACTCTGCTCTGCTTGAAGATCTCCATATAGAAGGAGAAAGTCTCCCCTCTAGTGTAGTCCATTTTGAGTCCATTTTGCCTCTGGGCACCTCTAATTCTTAAGGAATTTTCCCTAACATCAAACTTATATGAATCTTTTTTTTTTTTCCTTTTGGAGGGCAATTGGGATTAAGTAACTTGCCCAAGGTTACACAGCTAGTTTTTGTGTGTGTGTGTGGGAGTTAAGGTCCTCCTGACTCCGGTCCAGCTCTTTACTCGCTGCACCACCCAGCCACCCCTTAAATGAATCTTTCTGCAATTCATACCCACTGTTTTTCCTCCTATCTAAGCAGAAAATAAGATACCTTTCAAATACTTGAACAAAGTTATCATATTTTTCCTATTGCATTTTGTTCACTTTTTTTTTTTGGATATGCTGTGGTTTGACATTGTCATTCCTGAGCAGCTTGTGGCATCCAAGTCTGAGCACAATATTCCTGTGTGGTCTAACCAGAGCAGTACTAGACAGCTAACCCTTGTTCTGTTTATTCTAGCCTTTAAATGCAGTCTGAATTCATTCATTTTTTTTTTTTTTTTGCCATTGACTGACCTTGGTCTGCTAAAACCTCAAGATCATCTTCTCATGAATTTCTGTACAGACATAAAACTTGCCCCAACCTTTACTTGTACATATGATTTTTTTTGAACCCAAGTGTATGGCTTTACATTCATTCTCATTAAATATTTTCTTGTTAGATTTGGCACATTGTGCAATGGTAATGGGATTTGAAGATCTTCCATGTCCCTTGTATTGGCAAGCTAACAGGTACTTAGCACTTAGTTTCAGGTTCATAATTGTGTCAAGTATTAAGATTCAGAACTTGTGAATCCCAGAGTGGGATGAACTTGCTGACATAGCAGGAAGGGGCAGGACAGGGAGGAGCTAATACCATATATAAGGAGAGGCCCAGGCTGGAGAGGGAAGAGATTTGGAGAACAGAACTTGTGGTGGCAGAACTTCTTCTGAGAGCCAGCCAGAACTTCTGCTGAGAACTTCCAAGAGCCAGGCCTGTGAGTGAGGAGAGGAGGATCCTTGTTTGAGGGAGTGAGTGAGGAGAGGAGGATCTTTGCCTGAGGGAGCCTGTTTTATTGTGAAGGCTTGGGAATGTGGGTGTTCACTGCATTAACTATGTGGTTACTGTACAGTAACCAACTTCGTGGTTATTGTAAAGGCTTTGACCTTCTGGTTTTGGGACTCAGCTTTCTGGTTTGAATAAAGGCTTTGGTTCTGTTCTCCATGTGAAGAGCTTGTTACATTTTGTGATATGAAACTACACTAGCATATTTATAGTCACCATGGGCACTGTAAATATTACATTGGTATTGCGTATTTTTGTACTTAAAACCTTTTTGGATCCCTTTTTCTGTTATTCCATTGTCATAGTTTTCCTACCCAACTTCACATCACTTATAGATAAGCATACTGTCTATACCTTCATAAAGGTAGCCTCCTTGGATGCTACAATTGAAGTATTTTCCTCAACATAACAACCCCACGAGGGCTATTAAAACAAGTATTGGTAACCACATTTTGTAGTTGAGGAAATTAATGCTGTCTGGTGCCCCAGAAGAGCCAGGCAGAGGCAGGAAGCATGCTGACATAGTTTGTTTTTTTCCTCTTAGCAATGTGTAGTTCCTGTGTTAATAGCATACATGTGAGGAATTCATTCACATGAGGAATAAAGTTTGAACCCTAATCATAGTGTTGAAATTTCCTCAGAATTGATTTGTCATTAGGTAGGAGATAGCTTTCATTTCAAATCAATTGCCCACAGGTACAGAGTGTTACTTGTATGGTGTTACATAAATACCCTTTTCTGGTTAATCCAAAGGTCATTGTTTGCATTTCCTTTGATTTACATGTTTCCAGTTTTTAACTTTTAATTTTGAGCATATAGAAAAAAAAGTGGATGTAAGGAGGATTGTTTTTGTTTGAGTGGTTGAGATCCTCTTATTAAACACTGTGTTCATTTGCAGATGGATAATGCCCGGGACCTGCTCTCTTTTGGAGGTCTTCAGGTGGTGATCAATGGACTCAACAGTACTGAGAACTTGGTGAAGGAGTATTCTGCTTTTGTGTTAGGTGCTGCTTTCTCCAGGTAAGCTCCAGACCAGGGGTTCTGCCATTTAGACGTCAGGATGAAAACAAGATTTTTGAAATTTCTGTCAAACTGGGGCATGGGGCAGTCTGTAGAAAGGTCCTCTGTCCTTTTACTGGCACATTTCAGACTATAGTTTTGAGTATTCCTGTGGGAAAGGTAATGAAGAACTGTTTCTTCCCTCGTTACATAATCACATAAAATATAGATTCCTTCCCTTCCTTTAAGGTGTGACTCAGAAGGAGAAAAAGAGAGCTCAAGCACCATCATCTGCAGGAAGTATTTCTTGATTCCCCCACTGTTTGTGTCTGTCCCCCAAATGACCTTGTATTTAACTGCCTTGTATAGATTTGTATTTATCAACTTTATATTGATGTACCCTAGAAGCAGCACAGTGAATAGACCATTGGGTCTTGAGTGAGGAAAACTTGAGTTCTAGTCCAGTTTCATATACTTAACTAGCTGTGCGATCTCAAGTGAGTCACTTAATCTTTGTCTGCCTTAGTTTCCTTGACCGTAAAATGGAGATACCTATCTCCAGGTGGTGTTGTGAGGATCAAATAAGATAATATTTGTAAAGCATTTAGCACAGTGCCTAAAACAGAGTAGGCATTTAATAAGTCCTGGCTTCTTCCCTCTCTGTTTTCTTCCCTCCTTCCTAACCTCCCTCCCTTTTATTTTCTTGTCTTTGTCAAAAAATGAGCTTCTGGCAAGTAGTGATTTTTTCACTCTTTCTGCTTGTATTTGCAGCATCTGATATGTGCCTGGCACACAGTAGGTACTTAATGACCAGGTTCCTGATATCAGGCCTAAGTTTGCCTCTGTAATCCTCACCCTTAGACTCTGTTATGGCCTTGAGGGTCAGCAGTCTGATCTCTCTCCCACAAATAAGAGCTCGTCATGTGCCCAAAGACAACATCTGTCATGTCTTTTGGACTTCCTAAGCTCAGCTTCTCTTCTCCATGTTCAGTATGCCCAGTTCCTGCTAGGATTTGTACCCTAGACCTTCCCCCTTTTGTTCCCTTCCTGGACACTGGACGACTCTTCAGGGCCTTTCTTGTGCTTCCAGAACTGCGCTAGGGCTCTGCATGGCATTTGACTGGGGCACAGCACAGAAGGATTTATTCCTTTCTTCACGTAGCCCAATATTGCATTGGCTTATTTGCCTGCTATATCACATGGCTGACGGACATTGAATTTTTATTTATCTTTAGCTTCCAGATCTTTTTCAGAACAACTGCCCTTTTTTATGTAAATAGTATTTTTTTTCCAATTACATGTAAAGATAGTTTCAGCATTCACTTTTTATAAGATTTTGAGTTACAAATTTTTCTCCCTCTCTCTGTCTCTCCCTTCCCTTCTCCCCAAAATGGCAAACAGTATGTTATAGGTTATACATGTGCAACCATGGTAAACATATTTCCACCTTGGTCATGTTGTGAAAGAAGAAACGGAACCAAAGGAAAAAACTACACACACACACACACACAAATAAAGGGAAAATAGTATTCTTTGATATGTGTTCAGACTCCATCAGTTCTTTCTCTGGTTGTGGATAGCATTTTCCATCATGAGTCTTTTGGAATTGTCTTGGATCATTGTATTGCTGAGAAGCAATATCATAGTTGTTCATCTGCACAATGTTGCTGTTACTGTGTACAATGTTCTCCTGTTTCTGCTCACTTCTCTCAACATCAGTTCATGTAAAAGTCTTTCCAGGTTTTTCTGATATCCTCTTCTTCATTATTTCTTATAGCACAATTATATTACATTGCCTTCATATACCATAACTTGTTCAGCCATTCCCTCTTTCCAGTTCTTGGCCACTACAAAAAGAGCTGCTATAAATATTTTTGTACATTTGTCATTTTTCCTTTTTTTATGGTCTCTTTGGGATATAGACTTAATAGTGGTATGTACAGTTTGGTTGCCCTTTGGACATAGTTCCAAATTGCTCTCTAGAATGGTTGGATCAGTTCACAACTCCCCAAATAATGTATTACTGTTCTAATTTTCCCACATCTTCTCCAACATTTATCATTTTCTTTTTCCTGATATTAGCCAGTCTGATAGGGTGAGGTGGTACCTCAGAGTAGAACAACTGTTGTTTTAACAATTGTATTAGTCTCAAGTGACTGTGAATTTTTTAACATTTCTTCTTCATCATGACTATTTCCCAGCCCATATCACACACACACACACACACACACACACGTACACATACTTTATACTAGAGTTCTAAGGCATAAAGTGAGTAAAGCATTTAGAACAGCAGTATGAGGGGGTGAAATGAGGGCATGAATTTCTTGAAATACTGCTATTCATAAGTAATTCTCATCCAGCCAGGTAGAGCTTTTGGGGAATCTGTCCGTTAGTCAGTAGTGGCCAACAAATGTGATGCCTCTCATTTAGAAATTAAGTATGTAGAGTCTGACTTGTTTTTATCAGAGGGCCAAAAAGCCATGGTTTAATTTTCTAGACAGTTTCTCAGGAAGAATTGTTGAGAATTGTGGGACTGCACCACTATTCCTCCCATGAGGGAGATCCAGTTATCTTTATATCACTGTTGGTTATTCAGGACCATATTCTTCCTTCCTGTGAAACCTGCCAGGAATAAATTTCTTTCAGCCCTTTGCAGAAGCAGAAGACCCTTGTAGGACCATAAGAGTAACATTTTAGATGAGAAACTGCTCTGGATATCTGACTAGTTGGAAATTTTACAGGAAAATATTTTCTTTGTGTTTATTTCTCTTCTTTAATCTGATTAATTAAAATTTGTTGCTAATTAAAACTTACCAAGAACCTGATCATTATTAATGTTTGGGGCAACAATGTTCTGGGTAGAGGTGTTGTGGGAAGCTGCCTTTCTCATTTGTTTCTCCCCATTACAGCCCTTTCAGATACTGATCCCACTGAGAACTTGACTTCTGAAACATGTTATTAGGTTTCTCAAGGGTAACTAAAGCTACCCACTTTAGGATTGTGGGTTATTTACTCTCTACCCTTTGTAACTCTCTCTTCCTCAGTTTACATGGTAAATTGTAGTTTATGGCTAGCTATAATGTACAATAAAGGAAGGAACTCTAACCTCAGATTAACCCCAGGATCATCCCTTCTTATGGTGAAACAAAAGGGAAATGAGAGAGAGAGAGAGAGAGTGTGTGTGTGTGTGTGTGTGTGTGTGTGTGTGAGTGAGAGAGAGAGAGAGAGAGAGAGAGAGAGAGATATTAAGTGAGAACATTTCTGGTGCTTCACTTCATCCTCTGGTGAGTAAAGGACTTATTCTTATGGCCTTTAAAAGCCTTTAAACTCTCTGAAGTCCTGGACTCAATCAGTTATTTCTTCTCTCAATGCATTAACTAAAATGTGACCAAACTAAATATTATTAGTTTCTTCCTAGGTCTTCTTTGGGAACCTTTTCAGTAAGTCCAAGTCCCTTATTATAGGCCATCAGTTTCAAAGCTTCAGCATAGAAGTCCCTGCTTGTGCAAATACATTTCTTACATAAAAATATCTAGCATCCTGTTCTTATGGTGGATTTAAGGGGGCTTAACCCACAGAGCCACAAGCAGTTGGTCGGGGTCTTTTGATCTCCATAACTCACCAAGGGGCTATGCTAGTACACAGTATTATTAGGACTTCTCAGTGATTGCATTAGCATAAGAGCATGTTAACATTTATTCAGTGTTGCTAAAATTTAAATAGAGATAAATATAAAATATTACGATTTCATGTTTTGGTGGCAACAGATTGCTATCTGCAAAATGATTTGGCACTGCTTTTGATGACCCATTGGAGAGTCATCAGGGTGAATGCACAATATCATCAAAGCCATCAGAATACTGGTGGCAGAGTCCCCAGTATCCTGAAAATGTCAATGTTTTATGCAAACAGGAACTTTTGGAATAGTAAGAATGTGTCTTCCTAGAGGAGACCTTCAGTATTCTTTTGTGATTTATAAGAAACCCCACCCCCTCTTTTAAAATACACATTTCTTCTCAAGTACTACAGCCCCTTGTACTTTGAGGTGAAATTGAATGTGCCATGGCATTCTAGGGCCCTATTTCCTAGAAATGTGGTACAGAGTATCTATATATAAGATAAAGGTTTGGAAACAGGTCAGGATGCTGAAGAAAATTCAAAAAATTCAGTCACTCAAGGCTAATTCAGGATAATTGAATAGTAGTTAGTCTGATAAAGCCCAGTTATTGGAATTTTAGCAGCCCAGAGCTGGAAAAATCCTCTACAGGTTATTTGCTCCTCTTCCCTTCTCCTCCCTTCCCTTTTTAATCTTCACCAGAGTACACCTAAACTCCCACAGTTCAGAACCTCTACCTAGAGATAGGCAGTGTAATCAGCTTCCCCTTAATACAACCTGACCCCACCTCTTCTGTCTTGTGTTATTTTACATTGCTACTTTTCTCACAAAACTATGTTCTTCTCTCTGTTTTTCTCCCATCTTTGTGCCTTTGACTGTCTCCTATGCCTAGAAGGCAATCCCTCTGCACCTCTGCCTTATTTCCTTCATGTTGAGATGAAACACCATCTTCTACATGAAACTTTTCCTGGTCTCCCCTGTTCATAGTGCCCTCATTCCCTAACTGCCTTATATTTATTGTTTGTTCATTCTTTATAGATTAATGCATGTGCATGGGGCCTTCCCTGATAGATTGTAAGCTCTTTGAGCAGTTACTGTTTCCTTTAAAAAAAAATTCATGTACCACAGGACTGAGCACATAGTAGATAGATAATAAATGCTTTTGGTTAATTTTATTTATGAAGGGGACATGACTAGAGTATATTTATTCTTTTTTTGCTTTTTGGAGGGCAGTTGGGGTTAAATAACTTGCCCAAAGTTGCATGGCTAGTAAGTATGTCAAGTGTCTGAGGCCATATTTGAACTCAGGTCCTCCTGACTCCAGGGCCGGTGCTCTGTTCGCTGCGCCACCTAGCCACCCCCTAAAGCATACTACTTCTTAACCTAATTTTTGTAAATAATTGTGTATCTTTCATGCTGTAGAGTCTTGTTAAGTATTGTGTTTGTAAATCAACTGTGTCAGAGTTAAGGCTCAAAGTGTTCATAGCATGCAGGGTGTGGGCAATTTTAATATCCTTTTTGTAGTGCTAAAATCCCATATTCTCATTCTTGGCGCCCTACTCCACCCCGTCTCTGTCTGTCTTTTCTCTCTCTTTCTTCTTTCTTTCTCTCTCTCTCTTTCTCCTTTCCCTCTCTCTCTCCCTTCCTTTCCTTTCCTCTTCTTTCTCTCTCTCTCTTTCCTTTCCCTCTCTCTCTCCCTTCCTTTCCTTTTCTCTTCTCTTCCCCCCTCCCCCCATCCTGTCATGATGTTTTTCTTCAGCTTTAATCAAAATCCTGATTTCTACATTGGATGTGTTACATTTGTTACGTCATTTATAAAAATGCTCATGTTAAGTTAGATGTTTTCCTATGTTAACAATATCTACTCAGTTCAAATCCAGCCTCAAGGGAGTCACAATGGCAGAGTAGCAGCACAAACTTGGCTTGGGCTCTGGCTCCAACCACTTCCAATACCTGTAAAAAAATGGCTCTAAACAAATTCTAAAGCTACAGAACCCACAGAGTGACAGAGAGAAACAAACCTCCTGCTGAAGGCAGCCGGCAGGCTGACAGGAAGGGCCTATCGCAGCATGCTGGGGGCTGAGCACAGCTGCACAGGAGTCCCAAGGTTCTGACCCAGGGAGGCCCTGACCAGAGCAGCCAGAGCAGACTTCAGGAGAGTGAATAACCAGCAGCTGTGGTGGCTTCCAGACTTCTCAACTCATAAACACCAAAGGAAAAGGTCAGTGTGGAACTTTGTTGGAACAGGGGGGACTGAAGAGAGTAGTCCGGCTGCTGCCCTCTGCACTGCATGGCTGCCTCAGGAGCTCCTGGCCTGCAGATTGTAGGGGGACCAAGCAACCATTCAGAGGGTAATCACTCTTGCTTTAACCTGCTTAGATCTGGATTGTGTTCTTGGGTGGTGGTTCTGGGGTGTGTGACCAGTGAGCCAGAGCTTGTGGGGGCTGTAGAGAGGGCGCCCTCCTAATAGCCCTAGAAGCTGCAAAAACCCCAGTGATTTGGGACAAAGCTCTCTACATTCTGGAAGCAGAGTTCTATCATGGCAAGGAGCTCAAGGGTCAAGTAATTGGCTGGCAATATGAACAAGCACAGGAAGTGCAAACAGATGATAGAATCCTTTTTTGGGAACAAAAAGGATCAAGGCATGGAGTGGGAGGAACACAGTGAAGTCAGAACTCCTGCATCAGAAGCCTTCAAGAAAAATATGAACTAGTTACATGGAGGAGCTCAAGAAGGATTTTGAAATCAAATAAGAGAAGCGGAGGAAAAATTGGGAAGGAAGAGAAATGAGAATGATGCAGGAAAATTATGAAAAGCAATTCAACAACCTGCTAAAGGAGACCCAAAAATACACTGAAAAAAGTAACACCTTAAAAATAGACTAACTCAAATGGCAAAAGTGGCCCAAAAAGCCAAACGAGGAGAAGAATGCCTTAAAAATTATTTGCCAGATGGAAAAGGAATTTCAAAAATTCACTGAAGAGAATAACTCCTTCAAAATTAGATTGGAACAATTGGAAGCTAATGACTTTATGCAAAATTGAGGTATTATAAAGCAGATCCAAACAAATGAAAATATAAAGTCAATGTGAAATATTGGAAAAACCTGGAAAATAGATCCAGGAGAGATAATTTAAAAATTATTGGACTACCTGAAAGCCATGATCAAAAAAAGAACCTAGACACCATCTTTCAAGAAATTATCAAACAAAATTGCCCTGATATTCTAGAAACAGAGAGCAAAATAGAAATTGAAAGAATTCACCGATCACCTCTTAAAAAAGATCCCCAAAAGAAAACTCCTGGGAATATTATAGACAAATTTCAGAGTTCCAGATCAAGGAGAAAATACTTCAAGCAGTCAGCAAGAAACAATTTGAGTGGGGCGGCTAGGTGGTGCAGTGATTAAGAGCGCCGCCCTCAGATTCGGGAGGACCCGGGATTGGTTCCGGCCTCAGATACTTAACACCCACACAGAAAAACTGGCCGTGTAACCTTGGGCAAGTTACTTAACCCCAATTGCTTTAAAAAAAAAAAAAAAAGAAACAATTTGAGTATTGTGGAAACACAATCAGTATAACCCAGGATCTGGCAGCTTCTACATTTAGGAATTGAAAGGTTTGGAATATGATATTCTGGAGGTCAAAGGAGCTGGGATTAAAACCAAGAATCACCTACCCAGCAAAACTGAGTATAATGCTACAGGGGAAAATATGGTCATTCAGTGAAATAGAGGACTTTCAAAAATTCTTGATGAAAAAACCAGAACTGAACAGAAAATTTGACTTTCAAATATAAGAATCAAGAGAAGCATGAGAAGGTCTGTAAACAGGAAAAAAATCATAAGGAACTTAATAAAGTTGAACTATTCACATTCCTACGTGGAAAAATGATAATTGTAACTCTTAAGACTTTTCTCAGTATGAGTATAGTAGAAGGGAATATATATGTATACATACATCTATATGTATATATAGGAGGATGTATGTGTATCAAAATATATATGTGTGTGAGCATACATTTGTTCATGTATACATAGAAAGAGGGCACAAGATGAGTCGAATATGAAGGGGTGATATCTAAAAAATAAAATTAAGAGGCGAGAGGAATTTTTTGGGAGAAGGAGAAAGAGAGAGATAGATTAGGGTAAAATATCTCAAATAAAAGAGGCAAGAGAAAACTGTTACAATGGAGGAGATCAGGAAGGTGAAAGGGAATGGGTTAACCTTACTCTCATTGAATTTGGCTTAAGGAGAGAATAACATACATACTCAATTGGGTATCTTACCCTACAGGAAAATAGGAGGGGTAGGGGATAAAAGGGGGGGAATAGAAAGGGCAGATTGGGGGAGAGGGTAGTTAGAAGCAAACATTTTTGAAAAGGGATAGGGTCAAAGGAGAAAATTAGAATAAGTAGGGGGTGGGACAGGATGGAGGGAAATATAGTTAGTCTTACACAGTATAACAATTATGGAAATGATTTGGGTAACTACACATGTACAACCTATATTGAATTGCTTATCTTCCCAGTGGGGATGGGTGAGGAGGGAAGAAGGAAAAAAATCTGGAACTCAAAAAAGTTTTAAAAACAAATATTTTTTTAAAAATTAAAAAAAAAATTTTTTTTACATGTAACTGGGAAATAAGGTATACAGGCACTGGGGTATAGAAATCCATCTTGCCCTACTAGAAAGTTGGGTGGGGTGGTAATGGGGGAGGATACAAGAGATAACAGATTGAGGGAAGGGGTATTCAGTAGACTTGCTATTTTGCGGTGAAGGGTCGGGGAAAGATGGGGAGAAAAAACTGTAACTCAAAATTTTGTGGAATTGAATGTTGAAAATTAAAAATAAATAAATAACTTAAAACAAACAAATGAACAAACAAAACAACAAGATCTACTCCAGGTTTGTTGGGACCCTGCTTGCTCTCTGTTCATTATCTACCTCATGGATCTCCAGGGGTCATTCAGAAAGCCATGCCAGGTCATTTTATATGCAGTAGTTTGCCACCAGAACACATTATTGTAACATTTTTATGTTGATTTCTATTTAAATATTAGTGACACTGGGTTTTTATTTGCACAGTTGGATCAATTGTCTAAATAAGGTTTCTATATCCCCCCAAGTTGATTTTTCTTTTAATCATCTGACTGTTGTGAACATTGAGCACAATTGATCCCCAGGTATAGGATTTTACTGCTCACATTTCTCCTTAATCTTTCTCCTTGATCTGTTTGTAGATGCTGACTTGTACCCCTCATACTGTCCCAGTGCCTGAAATCAGCAACATTTTCCCTCCCTTTCCTTCTCTCCCTTCTTTCAATCTGTTGATTGTGGCACCTTCCCTGGGGTTGCTATGCTTTCTCTTCCTATGATAAGACACTCCTACAAATCTCATCTGCATTTCTGTCTCTACTGACAGAGCTCTAAGATAAGTCTGCCCTTCTCTGGTTCCTTTGGCATTTGCTTTTCTCCATCCTTCCTCTGCATTCCTATTTTTCATCCTCCCTATAATTTAGTGTCCCCCAACTTCTACTATGCTTGTTTAAAAAAACCCCAAACAACTGATTTCTTAAATTTGAGGAAGGAATCCTCAAAATCATCATTCTCTCTGGTCCTCCTTCCCTTTCCTTCTTACGAGAAAGGACCTCCCAATGATAAATTCCCCCTACCAATACAGATCAATATCAGTTCTGCAATGGAGAGTTTTCATGACAGTTGCTCAAGGACTGAGAAGTTGTTGATTGCTCTGGGTCACAAGCCAGTGTGTCTGGTGGAAACCAATGGCTCCTGAACTCCAAGACTCTCATTCCACTGCCCCATGTTGCCTCTCTCCTCATTTTCATAGTTTATCCCCTAGTCCCGAATTCAGAAACTAGTGTGTTTCATTGCAAAGAGCACTGCATGTGAAGTCAGCCTTGAGACCCTGGGCTGGTCCCTTTACTTTTATGCACCTTAGGTTCCTCCTCCATAAAATGTAGCGATTGGGCTAGATGACCAGTATTCATGACTTCTACCCCTTATGATGAGCCTGTGACTGTTTCATATTTAAAGCCATGTTTGTACTTTATTTGGCAGTGAGGAGTAAGCCCAACTCCACCGAGGTCCTGGAAGACATCAGTAGTTTTAAAGAACTCATACTTTGGGGAAATTGGCATTTTAGAAAAAATTAGCCCATGACCCCCTTGTCTTCTATATTGCTGGTATGGCAAGGTGATAGACATTGTTTGTAGGTGATGAAGAGAAGTGGAACAATTTGTACATGCTAACTTACTTTGAACGCCTCTTTATGGTTGGCCCATGCTGTTGGTTAGCTGATGCACTTAAAACCAAATTCAAAGTCTCATAAAAAAAAAAAAACAGCTTGTTACCTAACAGATAGAAATAGGGATAGGAATGAATGTGTTACCTTAGGGAAGGACTGTGATGTCAACTGGGAACCTCCCATGTGAGGAAACTCTCCACCAACACAAGTTTTTATGGACCATTGCAGCTGGTTCTTATGTCTCTTCTCAGCAATTTATGGTCTTAAAGTGTTGTGTAGCCAGTTGTATAAATGCTGGGTGGTTAAGTGATTTGGTTGGTGTATTCTCACATTTTGTTAAGAAATTTAATCTTTTTCAGAATTTTGTTACCCTAGATTTTTTATCATATTTGTTTCCAAATGTATTTATCTCCCTTCTTGAGAGCCATCCCTTGTTACAAAGACTGGAAACAAAAACATTCAGTAAAAATACTCAACTCTTCCATAGTATATACAATATTCTACTCCCTTAGTCTCCTATATCTGGGGGAGGAAAGCAGGGAGATGTTCTTTTCTCATCTCTCTATTAGGGCTAAACTTAGTCATTATATTACATAGTATTAATAATCATTGCATAGTAGTACATTCTTTCCATTTTTTCCATCGTTTCTGTTTACATTATTGTCCCATTGTTACAAAATATTGTTACGTTGTTGTTGCATATTGTTTTCTTATGCTTACTTTGCATTGTATTAGCAGCTATATTTTGTTCATTTGAGAAGTGGGAATTGTGTTCAAATATGTTCTGTAAGGACAGAAAGCTACCCCAGATTCAGGGTGTACCTTGTAGCCGACAACATCTTCTCAGAAGCATAGCTTAGTACCTTCACAATGCCGTGTATTCAAGCAAAAAACATTTAATTAGATAGCATAGCAATTTAAGTGAGAAGAACAGATTTTCCTCCCATGCACATACAATGTTGTGGTCTGCTTTTACTGATAACCACATGACTAGGGGGAGAGGGCACCTTTAGGGAAAGATGTGTAGGAATCAGGAGGTCTAGGTTCTGAGAGTGGCTCTGCTATCAGCTAGCTTTCTGACCTAGAGCCTTTGTTACTTAAACGGGGGGAACAAGTATTTAGGCATTTATTAAGCACCTACTCTGTTCCAGATACTGTGCTAAGAATCATACTGGTATCTTTGGGAGGTAGGTGCTATTATCCCTGTAGAGGGAACTGAGGCAGACAGAGGTTAAGTGACCAGGGTCTCATAGCTAGTAAGTACCTGAATCTGGATTTTAACTCATTTCATTCTGACTCTAGGCCTGGTACTATCCACTGCCCTACCTAGCAACCCCAGGGATGTAGTGGACAGTAAGCCTCTACCTGTAAAGAGGGAGTATTCATTTAGGAAGTTAGCAAAAAAGAAAAAAAAAACAAGGAAAACAATATACCATTATAATATTGTCTGGTTTTTTGACTGAATTTTTGTGTTGACTTGAATTCCTGGCCCCAGCCAACTCTTTGACATTGGGTTAGAAAGCCTATTTATATTCTTGTTTGCTTAGCTTGAAACCTAGGAAATGGTCCAGGGATGAGGATAAGAGTATGTTTCCTGGACTCTCCTTAGCTCTTCTTATGGTATGGACTGGCATGCAAATGAACTTGGGGCAAAGACAAAAGGTCCATCCAACTCAGTTTTCCTCCACATTCATGACATTATTATGCGTACTTGTCAGCAACAAAATTACTTGCTTGATTAAAGATTTCTTTGAAGCAAAAGCCTCTTATTCATTATGATAAGTTATTTGTAGAGAGATCAGAACTAAACAATGACCAATTATTTACTTGCTGTCAGGTATTCATAATAAAAGCGGGCTTGTGGAACAAAGGTAAGCCATACTCTTCAAGGCTTTACCTAACCCTTGTGTTCTCCCTCCTAGTTTTATTTTTTGTGCCAATCAAAGAACATTATTGGACACTTTTTTTTTTCTTTATCATTGCAGTGAGTTCATTAGTCAATCCGTAGACATTTATTAAGGGCCTTCTGTGTTTCTAGGCACTGTGTTTAAATGCTAGGGATACAGAAAGAGTCGAAAAGACAGTCCCTTTCTTCAAGGAGCTTATAGTCTAATGGGGAAGAAACAAGCAAACAAATTTGTATATCCAGTCTATATATAGGACAAATAAGAAATAAATTAAAAGGAAAGACTCTAGAATTGAGAAGTTGGGGAAGGCTTTCTGTAGAAGGTGGGATTTTAGTTGGGACTTAAATGAAGCCAAGGAAGCTAGTGGGTTATGATGAGGAGTGAGAACATTCTAGGCATGGAGATAGCCAGAGGATATGCCTAGAGCCAAGAAAAGGTGTGCCTCTCTTGTTTGAGGAACAGCAAGGAGACTGCTGTCATTGGATGGAAAAGTCCATATTAGGGAGTCCTGGAAAGGTAGGAAGGGGCTAGGTTATGAAGATCTTGGAACCCCAGAGAATTTTGTACTCTATCCTGGAGGAGATAGGGAGGCACTGGAGTTTATTAAGTAGCAGGTCAGACTTGTGTATTGGGAAAATAAGTTTGTTGCCTCAATGGAAGATAGCTTGGATGGGGGGAAAGATATGAGATAGGCAGACTGATAGCAGGTATTGCAGTAGTCCAGGAATGAGGTGATGAGGGTCTACACTAGAATGGTGGCAGTGTCAGAGGGGAGAAGGGAGTGCGTGTATTTGGGAGATGTTGCAAAAATCGACATGTCTTGGTATATGGGTATAGGACTGAGGGCTAAGATGTGATAAGGAGCAGAGGATCACACTAGGTTGTTGAGGGACGGCTGTCTTCTCCAGTAATAGGGAAGCTGGAGGGAGAGGGTTTAGGGGAAAAGACAATGTGTTCAGTCTAGGGCATATTGATATTTGAAAGGTAGTTAGAGATGGGAGGTTGGAGGTGGATTTGAGAATCATTATCATAGATATGGTGATTAAATCCATGGGAGCTGATGCATTCATCCAGAGAGAAGAGAAGTAGCCCTGGGACAGGAGTCGCTGTAAGATACTTAAGGTTAAAAACTTGATCTGGATGAAGATCTAGCAAAAGTGTTTGAGGAGGGGTCAACGTTATGTTCTGCTTGTAGGTCTGTTAAAACTCAGTTTTCCTGGATCATGTGGATTACATAACAAATGTTTTCTAGTTCTGGGACATTGTCTTTGAGGATCTTTTGAAACGATATTCATGTTAGTTTATTTTTCTAATTTCTCTGGGATATCAATAATTCTGAGATTTCTGGCCTTATCTTCTAGATTTGACCTTCAAATGTTTCAATGTGTTTTTCTGAGCCTATTTTTCCAGCTATACTGTACAATTTCTGCCCTATATTTCCATTGCACTGTATGCATTTCTGCATTGTGTATAATTCACTGTAATCAGTTGGTTGTTTCTCTCAATTTTTGTGGTTGTCTTCTTTCTGTGTTATTTTTTTTTCATTGTTTCATTTTGTTTTTGGGGGGAGAGGAAGGAAGGGGAGATCTTTTCATTCTTGCTTGGTTTCCTTATGAATTTTTACTTCCTTTTATTTCTTTTTGTTCTTTACTTGTCATTATCAAGACTTGATTGCAATTTATCCACATAAAAGTTTATCTTTCAGGACATCTTGAGTGGTTTCTTTTACCAATTTCTGGTGCTTCTGCTACCTTAGTTGATTCAATATAAGTAAAAATTATAGCAACATTCTGTTTTTTAAAAATTTATTTTCGTTTTTGTAGTTTTCTTAAGTGTTCTATTGAATGTGTTAAGTATCTCGATTCTCTTTAGTCCTCTTACAAGCCCAGTAAATGACTGATGAATTAAAGGTCTTTTTCTTTTGTATCCCCATAGTGCTAGGCATAGGGGTGTGCATGATGTAGCAAAGTTAATAAATACTGCAAAATTGAACTTATGTTCTAGACTTTGTTAAAACATTTGGGAATTTTCCATCTCCTGGACACATTCCTCTTCACCTTTTGGATTTCTGATTTTCTTAACCCATCCTTTCAGATTTTAGTCTTTGCCTCTTGATGTGGAACAGTTCTGCCTCCATGGCCTTTGCTATGAGTTAGATTAGTTCAGAATGCCAGTTTTTATACTGATTGGGGATGGAGCATCACTCAGAATGACCATTTGCTTTACTTGCCTGAAAGTCTCTGACATTATATATGCTGGCACATACATAATACCCTCCCATTCTTAAAGCTTGCCCACTGTCTTGTGATTTGTACTGCTTTTGAAAATCTTCTGTTAACGGCAAATGTAGGATGATGATTTAGATGGTGAATTTGGGCAGGGACTATTTTCTGCCTTTCTTTGTATGTCTAACATTTAGTGCAGTCCTTGACATAGAGTAGGTACTTAGTAAATGCTTGCCTTGACTATTCTTGTTGATGGGGGAAGGGCATATAAAGGGTTCTAAGCACCCTAGAACCAATGGTCGGAAGGTGTGAAATGTGTATAGAAATGATCATCTAGGAACATCAAAGATAGGCTTTGACCAATGATATATGTTTCTTTATTGTCACTAGCTTTCAAGTTGATAGTGAATTTACTACCTGAAGCTGGAAATAGCTACTGTGGAGATATTGTGACTGAGGAAATATAGCATCAGGTAGAATTATGACAGGACTCTGAAAAAAGAAATATCCTTGAGCTTCTGAAGCTTTTCTGGATCCTGGAACCTATGTTTATTTAGTCCAAATTCAGTCTTACTTTTCCAGGGCTACAAACCCCTTCCTTGTGATAACCAACTGCATATCTTCACAATGAGAGAAGCAGCCTGGGGTAAGGGGAGTGATGCTGGGTTTGGAGTTAGAGGCCATGAGTGTGAATCATGTAACCTTGAGCAGAAGTCTCCTCCTTGGTCAAATGAGGGGGATCTGCCTCTAAAGTTCCTTCCAGCTCTAAGTCTGTGATTCTCTGGTCTTTGTTTGCCTCTCTTGGACTGGGCCCTTCTTCCCAAATGGAAGGAAAACACTTGTTTCATCCTCTTCCTCCTTTCTTTGTGTTCTTCCAATTGAATATAAGCCCTTTGAGGATAGGCATTGTTGTGTGTTTTTTGTTTTTCTTTTTTGGTTGTCTTTTCCCCAGTGAATGGTACCAGAGTCTTGACTACTAAAGATAGCTAATAAAGGTTTACTGAGTTGAGGTCCCTGTGCATAGCTTTGTTCTACAAACTATCCTTTTCTGGTTAGGGGGCCTAGTCATGGGATTCTCACACTGTCCTCACACACCAGTATTCTTTTCTTTCCTTATTTGCACTGTCAAACTGCCTGTCTTACTCAGACTCATGAGAGTGTCAAACACTTTCCTGAACAGAGAATAAATGGAGGCACCCTGAGGTCTGCCAGCTTTTTTTATTAAACATTTAGAGGTCAGAGTTAAATGGGGAAGAACTGTTAATTGAGCAAGAAGAAGTTGGTGGACAGGATTGCAGTCATTTTGAAGTCTTTCCCTGATTTCATCTAACTCATTTCACCTTTCTTCATATATGGTGTCATATCTCATTTTCTTAATCTGTAAGTCTGTGTAGGCCTTAGAACATTTATTGGAAAGTCACTGTTGAATAAAGTATAACCAAGTATATCTGCTTTGATTAGTACCAGGTTATAATATGGATATGGGAAAATCTGGATAATCTGAAGGCATCCTTGCATTGCTGAGGAGCAGAGCTGAAAGGTACCATCTGTGAGTGAGGACTTTGGGAGAGCTTCTCTTACGTTCTATGATGGAGATAAAGAGTTCCCCTTAATTTAAAAGATTATCTCTGCTGGCATTAGGAGCAAAAAATCATTTTCTACTCCTTTTCTTTTAGAATGCTTTGGTAGTTACTTCAATATTCAGTAAATACTTGATGGGTTGAAATGTTAATTGAATAGGATTTAATGGCCAGAAGCTACAGCTTGTCTTAGAAAACAGAGAAAATAGACCCAGAAAAAGTTTTTTCATGAACTTTCTACTCCTGCCCTTCTTACTAGAAATAGGTATTGGACAAACAGGAGAGAGAACCTGCCTTGAAACTGGACCTCTTTGATTCATTTCTCAGAAAACCTTAGTGAGCTGAATTAAGCAACATTCAAGTGGCTATATATATATATGTATATATGTATGTATGTATATATACAAATATATACATTGCTACAATCAAAATTTAAAATTTAAGTCAAAGGATCTTTGGTAGAGAGAGCCTTCTTTCTTGTACCTTTCTTCCTCCCACTGAACTCCAGTAAATCAGAATTTTTTGTTTGCTCTTTTTCCTATCTGTAGTGTGTTCTTCTATTACTTACAGCAAGGGATCCATAAGGATGGAGAAAGGGCAAGAGATCAAAAGATTGCAGCAGTATATTGGCTTTCTCTCCCTACCCCAGAGGACTACACTGAAAGCTCCCTTTGGCTGGCCCCATAGATTCTTGGTGAGGGGCAGAACTCTGGGGCTTTTTTGATCACTTGTCTGGATTTGGCCGGGTGAATGTTGGAAAGAACCCATTCAGAAGGAGCCATGGATGAAGAGCCTGGCTCTCACTCAGGCTGGTTGTCTGAGTCTCATTTTCCTTATCTATAAAATGGGGATAATACCCATTATACCTACCTTAGGATGGCATTGCTACAATCAAATGAAGACAGTGTTATAAATGTCAATTCTTACTTCATTATTTTAACTTGTGTCAGAAGTGTGTGATAAATGAGGCTGTGTGTGATGGACTGTGTAGAATAAAGAATGGCTTCTTGATTGCTGTGGAACAAAAGGTTTCCTCCTATTAGATGATATGTAATTCTGTTTCAGAAAGATCTCTGAAATCAGCCGCTCACTTAGGCTGTCTGCCAAACCCCTTTCTCACTACTGCATTTTCTTAGTTTATATAACCTTGAAGTTTAAAGTTAATATGTTTTTCCTTATATTCCATTCCTCTCCCTGCTTTTATATTGCATTTAATCATTTGCCTTGGTCCCACTACACTTTGGTCAGGCTACCAGCAAAGGATTATAGCTTTGCTTCTAAGCTCCCCGGCTTTCTGACTGGAGTGTATGGCCATCTTACCAGCACACTGAGTTTTTTTTTTTTTTTTCCAGAGGACCTCTTGGTCTCCCTTGATGGCAAAGTCAGGGTGGATTAGGCTGTATAAATTTCTTGACAGGAGCCTTTTTGCTACTTTCTTTGCAGAGGACCCTGAAATGAAAAGGATTAAGGAGGTTGAATGCACATTTTTTTAAAAATCCAGCTAGAAAAATGTGGTGTGAAAAATAGAAGTGTTACCCTCAGGAGTTTTCCTCTTAGTTACAAAGTGGCATTTCTACTTTATCAACTTGTATCTAATTGCAGAGAGGTTGAAGATGGAAATTAAGTTCAACTTTGACATGGGCAGCATCAAAATCAGTGCTTAAAATCAGACTGTGAATTCTGATGGCATGTAATAGGATATAAAATTCCTTGTTGTTGGTTGATACAGAATCTAGGACCTTGTCTTTTTACCATTCTTATTTCAAAGTTGGGAAACTGAGGGCCCAGAGTAGCTAAGGCATCTCTGTAACACCATACCAGGTCAGGGGGGCAGTGGGGAAGGACTTGTAGAAGATGGGTTTGGGACACTGAGAAGAGCTGGGAAGGCATCCAGATACAAAGAAGCAGCAGTCCCCAGCCCAGAAGTAAACTTGGTGCATGACTAACATGCAGTATTCCACAGATTTATATTCAGGATCACATTGCTAGCTTCTGTTCCCACCTTTCAGCCAGGAAATTACCAAGGGCCTGTGTACCCACCAGATAAATGCACAGAAGACAAAAGAAAAGAATGGTTGAAATTTAGTACTCTCTCTCTAGTTAGTCCAATTTTTAAAATCCTATTAAGCACCATTATATATAAGGCAGGGGGAAGGGGACACAGCTAGGTGACACTGTGGATAGAGAACTGAACCCAGAGTCAAGAATACCTGAGTTCAAACCTGGCCTAACACGTATTAACTGTGTGACCCTGTTTGAGTCATTTAACCCTGTTGGCCCCAGTTTCCTCATCTGTAAAATGAGCTGGAGAAGGAAATGGCAAACCACTCCAGTATCTTTGCCCAGAAAACCCCAAATGGGGTCATGAAGAGTCAGACACAACTAAAATGATGGAACAACAACAATATATGTAAAGGGATGCTAGGGAGATAGCCTTTGATCTTCAGGCATTTACAGTCTGATTGAAGAACAAGGGAGAATGTGATAAGTGCAAAGAGAAAATTGAGGAGTGAGCTATACACTTTTAGTTTCTAAGTTGGGGATACTTCAGAGAAGAAATCATGGAAGGAGACCTGAATTGGACCTTGACAAAGAAGGAATTCATAAGTGGAGTGTGGAGCTGGGGCATTCCAGGCATAGGGGAAAGTATGCTGAGAAGAGGTAAAGAGACGGGAGAGGGGTCTGGGGTGGGTGGTAGTGCAAGAAGCCCTGACTGCTGGGGACATCCAGGTTGTGAAGGCAAATGGTAAGAGATGAGACTGGGAAGTTAAGTTGGAGCCAGATGGTATGCATCCAAGTACAGAGTTTATACTTCATTCCATAGGAAGTTGGGGAGCTACTGAAGAGTGATGTGCTCCTATGTGCTCCTTCAGATCACACTGAAGTCTCTCTGGGAAGCAGCGTAAAAGGGGGGAAGATATGTGATAGGGATAGATCGACTCTACCCAAGCAAGTAGAGATGAGGCCCTGAACTAGAGAGGCTGTAGCAAGAGGCAGAAAGGAGGGGATGCGTTTAGGATGTTGTCCAGGTAGAATCTACAGGAATTGACAATTGATTAGGATGCATATGGTGAAGACGAACAAGAAAGAAATGATGCTTCAGGTTTATGAAAATGGGGCTGTGATCAGCAGACCTAGACAGGTGAGGAGAGGAGCTGTGTGTCGAGGAGGAAAGAGAAGAGAGTCTACAAGTTATACCAGTTCTCAGAGGCCATCTAATCCAATGTGTACCTACCCCTTCTACCTCTCTCCACGACCTACTAGCCCAGAAGAGCAAACTCATTCCCACTGAGGAAGCCATTCTAATTTGAGTCATCTTTAATTGTTAAGGAGTTTTTTCCTTATATGAAGGTTAACATTACCTCTCTGTAGCTTCTCCACCATCTGGCCTTGGCCCAACAGCAAGTCTTATTCTTCTTTGACGTAATAGCTCTTTATATATAATTTGAAGACTATTGTCACCTAAAATTTTCTATTCAGACTAAACCTCACTTGTTCTTCAGCTGACCCTTGTATGCCGTGTTCTCCAATCTTCTCTCCGTTCAGGCTCTTTTTTAGACAGCTGAGTTGAAGAACTGGGCTGGACATTGAATTAAAGATAGCCAGCTGGTGTCAGGACATTTGAGAATAGAGCTCTGGGCAGGGGTTGGGGATTGGGATAGAAATCTGGGAATCTTCTGGGTACATTTTTTGGGAGGGGCCAGGGCAGACTTTCACTTGCCTTATAGATGTAAGTGTCCCGGCCCTATTCCTCCTGAGAGACTTGCTTTGGGGGCCTTTTTCCCACTAGGGGAATCTGTTGCCTAGCAGCCTGCTGCCGTTCTCTGCCTTACATCATGGCAGCAACACCTCAGCTCCTCTTTACCGCCCTCCCCAGGACTAGATTGGGAAGTCTGAAGTTCCTGCCATTTGTGGAGATGCTCACTGCCTTACTCTGCCTTTTGTCACTGAAATGTAAGATAAAAGCAACAAGGCCTCAGACCTAACTAATCATTGAATGCCCAGACTACGGGCCTCTGCCTGCCAGGCCCCAACACAGAGCCAAGTGTGTGTTCCCCATACTGGAGTATCTTCTCACTGAGCATTATCTATTACAGGTTTGGTGGGAGGCAGAGGCAAAGGAATTTCTGCTGAATGTGCATTCAGTCCTCCTCTTGGCGGCCTCTCTCCAGATGCCTGACACAACCACCTTTCTGCCCTGGTATTTGAGAGGGAACAGAGCTTCTTTTGCTCTTCCCTTTTACTCTTCAGGGCCCTGCTCTCTTTCTAGTCATGTAGGCTTGCAGCCTTGGTGTCTTCTGTGATTTCTCATGCACACACCACGTATCTAATCAGCTGCTACAACTTGTCATTTGTCTCCACGTTTCTTGCATGTGGCCCCTTCTTTCCATTTAGACATCTACCATTCTTAGTTTTAACCCTTACCACTTCTTGCAATAACCCATTATTGCAAATGGCTTTTTATTTGGTCTTTCCCTATCCCAATCTATTCCCCACAGAGCCATCAAAGTGGTTTTTGTGAAGTGAATAAGTCTCCTCCCTCCTCAGTAAACTTCATTGGCTCCCTGTTACTTCTAGAGTTTAATTCTCTGTCTCTAACACTTAGTAGCTGTATGACCATTGGCAAATGTGACCTCTTGTAAAACCAGAGTATGAGTTTTTCTGAGCCTCAGTTTTCTCATCTGTAAAAATGGGGATAATCATATAGGATGCTATTTCATTTCATTTTTCTTTATTTACATATTTATATTTCATAGGCTTAATGTGAGGGTAAGATGAAATAATGTACAGGAAGTGTTGTGTATAAACCTTAAAACACTTTGTAATGTTACCTGCTATTATGTCTTTGTTTCTGTCTTGATTTCCCTTTCTGTCCTTTTCTGTTACAGCCTTCTGGCCTGCATTGGTGCCAGTCAGAGGTTATTAGACCTCACTTGGAAAAACTGATCTTTAATCTCTTTGGAATTCTGTACTTGGAAAGACAGGATAAAAGTAAAAATTAAAGGCGTGGCAGTATGTTGGATAGATTGAAGTGTTGATAAATGACCAGATCATCATCATTTGTAAGGCATTCTTCTCCTCATTGACTTTTTGGACCTCTTTTACCATTTGGCCTACTCTGGTTTTTAAGGTGTTATTTTATTTAGTATTTTTTGTGTCTCCTTTACCAAGCTATTGACTTGCTTTTCATGATTTTCTTTTATCACTGTCATTTCTCTTCCCAATTTTCCCTCTACTTTTCTTATTTGATTATCAAGATCCTTTTTGAGATCTTCCATGGACTGAGACCAATTCATATTTTTCTGGGAGGCTTTGGTTGTAGGAGCTTTGACTTTGTTGTCTTCTGAGTGTTGTTTTGATCTTCCTTGTCATCATAGCAAGTTTTCTGTAGTCAAGAGGCTGGTTTTTTTTTTTTCTGTTGTTTGCTCATTTTCCCAGCCTTGATTTTTGGGTCTTTGTTACACTAGGGCTCTGCTTCCAGGGTAGAGGGTTCACTGTCCCAAGCTTCAGAGGTTTTGTGCAGCTGTTTTCAGAGATGCTGCTAGGGACCTGTAAGTTTTCAGTTCTTCCAATGTGGTATGATCTAAGGAGAGTCGTTTACTGCTCTCTTAGGCCTGTCCTCTGGTCTGTGAGTGACCACAAGCACTCTTTTCTATCCTGGAACTGTGAGGATCATCTCCCCTGCACTGTCGCTGAAAGCTCTGCTCTGCTAGTGCTCTTCCTCACCCGGGGATTGCTGCTCAGTATCGCCACCCAGATCGGACTTTGGGCAAAGCAACAGAGTCTTGTCTCGGTGCTAGCCAAAAAGACCCTTATAATCTCCTTCTGAGTGGTTGTTTTACCCCCTTACCATCTGTGGTCTGAGAGCTCAGGAAGTTGCTACTGCTGCTAAGTCAGTGTCTGCCAAAGCCCGCTCCTGGTGTTCTGGGACCAGGATTGTGCTGACAGCCTGCACTGGACGGTGCACCACTCTTACCCAGGTGTGACAGACCTTTCCTGCCAAACTTCCAAGTGGTCTTGGGCTGGAAATTTGTTTCACTCCATCGTTTTGTGGGTTCTGCTACCCTAAAATTTGTTTAGAGTCATTTTTTAAAGGTATTTGAATGGGTTTGGGGGAGAGCTCAGGGGAGTCGTTGCCTTTATTCCACCATCTTGGCACTGCCTCCCAGATCATCATTTGTACAGTGACAAATACAGAATGCCTCAGATAAAAGCTATTGACAAAAAGCATGCATTGTCTCTATAAACTGCACTCTTAAACGATCTCCCCCCAATTAATTAGAGTATTTACTAAGTGTAGTTTCTTGTTTAAGTGAAAAGCATACATGATTGTTGAGATGAATAAAAATGTTTACTGATTTTTTTTTTTTAATAAATACTGACTCAAAAAATGTCTTAGGTTTTAAGTTTGAAATGAGTGTGCCATTACTTCTGATTAGGTTTTAATTGCTCCTGGTGTTTTGGTTTAATTCATTATTTTAGTTTCATGAGCTAAGACAGTCAAGTCAAGGCTTTGAAATTTAATGGAGGAAGAATCCAGCATTTCATGCTGGTTATTCTTTTCTAGATTTCATTTTTTTTCATGATGAAAAAAAGAAATCGTGTATATGCATTTCTGCTAGGGTGAGTGTAAGGTTATAGTCACTGATTTTGGGGAGTTTGGACTGTACTGATAGGAACAAATAGTTTTTCTTTTCAAAAACATGGAAATAAATAAAAATGTTAACATATACATATATACATAAAATACACATAATATAAAAATAATAAAAATTAAAACTTGTCTATTTGTACAGTCTCCTTTGGGAATTAGTGGCATGTTGAGGATGTTGACCAGACCTAAATCAGACCACTATCACTTGTTCCCTGAAAGAGGCCATCTTGGCTTATGTCTCTGTTTTATACCTCAGCAGCTGTTTTATACCTTCTCTAACAATTTTGCTGTGTTGAAAGAGGAAAAATACAAGTCTTTTTTCTTCCATATGCTGGTGGTATGTAGGGAGAAAGAAGCCTGTGGTGGAGTTTTAGGTGCTTTTCTCATGAGAATGCTATGTTCCTGGGATTTGTGTTGTGAGAATTATTTCACATTCTTAGGAATTTTGAATTACTATAATGTTGTTGTTTATTTAAAGATATCTTTACCCAAACTGAACATTTGAATGGCTCAGAAATTTTCCTTCAAGAAATGCATTTTCTTCTTGAGTGTTCCATGCTGAAATCAGTCTTAATTTCAGTTCAACTAGTGTGTAAAAAAACACACAGTGAGTGATTATTAGTCCCTGAAGGAGGCAAGACAGATGGAGCCCAAAATGGAATTGGCTTTATGATTAATTGAATCCTTGAAGAGTTGAATAGAGTTAGAACTGCTTCTGTCCAATCAGCGGCTTGAGATAGCTTGTGCTACCCTGAGCTTGTATGAAGGAAAGGGCCACAATAACACAGATTTATTCTTTATCAAAATGGATTGGATGTATGTAGCAGACAGTTCCCATTTTTAAACCATCCATGCAGTATAATTGGAATGGAAACAAACAAGATTAGACCCAGATTACAGGTATTTGTTCCAGTTGCCTTCTAAATCAATCTGAATACAGGATTTGTTCTGGAGGAGGTCTTATCATTAAAGTGAATCATGGAAATCCAGAGAGGCACATCTGGGGCTAGCCTGCCTTGGGGCAGGGGAGGATGAAATGAGAGGAACTGTTGGTGCTGGGCTGTAGGGTGAGATACAAAGACATTTTACCAAACTTTGCACATCTGAGAAGGGTAAGACAGGCTTCTTCTAGCCACTGTTTTAATTTAATTTCTCTCATTTTTTTCCCAGAAGGAATGCATAATGTATAGGCTCATAATGGCTGTCTCTTTTCTCCAGTAAATAGATGGATCTATTTTTTAATGTTTGGATCAAATGGTCACTTGGGGCAGCTACTGCTTGCAGTGACCCTGCAGTCCAGGGAAGAGAGCAAAGAGAGTCTGAGAGCTGGCAGGGGTAGAATGATGTTAATCACCAAGTCCATTAAAATGGCAATGCCCCTTAAAGGCCACTTGGCACCTTGCCAGTACATTTCTCTTAGTGCAGAATGTCATTGCCGTGTATTGAAGTGCTTGGGAAGCTCCTTCCTGATGGTTCCACTTCCCTGGACCATGATCTTTTTCAAGGAGTCGGGTGAATCAGACAACCTTAGTGATCCTAGGAGTCAATCAGGCCTGTCTCTAGAGTTTGTTCTGATACAGTACCCTTTGTTCTACCATACTCTTCCCTCCACATCCTTAAAGGAGGCACCCTGCAAATCTCTTTGTTTTCTGTATTGTGGGAATGTTCTGGGTATATCAAGAGCATCTGAGCAACATTATCCAGATGACACTACCCCCTCATACTTGTGTTTCTATATCACATTATCTTATTTAACCCTGAAGACCCCTTTGTGAGGTAACCAGGGCAAATAGACTTATTCCCGTTATACTGTGGCCTAGACAAGGTATCTTGCATAAGGTCACAGAGTTAGTAAGTGACTCTTGCTAGTATGTGTATAGTAGATTAAATCTGGGCACCCTTATGATCTACTTCACAAGTTTGGTGTCTCATTCACATTAAAATTAGCCAGAGGGAAAGATACTCATAATCTACTTAACATTTTATTTTTTTTGGTGGGTTATGTTTTTCTTTTAACTTCCCCATCAGCCAGGTTAAATTGTGATACTCTGAAGATTCACTCATCCTCCAGATGGAAAAGAATACAGCTAAACTTCCTGATTTAGAGAACTGGGCCCTATCAAGTCCCTTCACTTAGATGACATTTCTCTCCTAAGTCCCTTGGTTTTCACACTGCCTCCCTCATTCCTTTGAGAGTAAAAGCTAGCTAACTCCTTGAGGTTGCCATTGTGCTAGGCACAAAGGGGGCTGATTCACTTGTTCTGTCACCTTTTGAGATGGATTGAAGAATAGAGACAGAGAAGTGTCTTAATTTCCCTGCTTCTTATCTAGCCTTTGTTACTTTTAGGAAGTCTTTCCTCCTCCTCCTCCTCTACCTTAATAATTCCCTTAGCCTCACCTGGGCTACTCTGTGGCCCAGCCCCCGGCGGGAAGACTGGAAAAGAGTGATAGTTGGTTGAGCTCTGCAATCTTGCATACATTTTTTGAGCAAGAATTTATTAAGTGACAATTGTAAGCAAGTTATTATTCTAGACTCTAGGAATTTAGAGACAAGGAAAATAGTCCCCACCCTCAAGGAGCTTACATTTTAATATGGGTTTAATTAATTCTTATTTTTTCATTAAATAAAAATTCTTTTTTCCTCTCCTCAGTTGGAAAAAAGAAGGAATGATAAAACTCTTGAAACAAATATACATAGTCAAGCAAAACAAATACCTTTATTGACCATATTTTTAAAAAAGGTTCATTTTGCACCCTGAGTGTATCCCTTGTTTGGAAGAGACAAATACTGTCCCCGAGGGGGCCTGTTCTGATTATTGTACTTGGTCCTTACCTTACTCCTTTATCTCCAACAGGATAAAAGTCCTTGATGTATGATGATTTTTGACTTTTTGCCAGGGACAGATAACCCTTAGAGGCCAATTTGGGAGAGGAGAGAATCTTCCAATGCACTTGTTTGTTCATCTCCTATTCTTGCTTGGACTCCTCTCTTCTGTGTGGTCATCTGTCTTCATTGCTAAGTGGAGGAATACTGTTCCTCCATCTGGCAGGGGATGTAACAAACCAGACTTGATGGTTGGGACAGGGAGGGAAGCTTTGACAATATGGAGCTTAATCTTCAATTTTGAGTGGCATTAGGAGGTTGCCTTCTCTCCCAGAATCTCCTCAGCCATTGCACTTTCGCTGACTCAGTCTAGACTGATCAGAAAGCTTCTTCTCTAGAGGAATTGTCAGGATAATAATGTGCTGCCTGTTACTCTGCCCATCCCATCTATTTTACCAATGTCCGGAGCTGTGGACTGAGTTCTTAGGAGGGAGAAAGCAGCTGACATGCCTGAGGGTGTAAGAAAAGGGGGAGCAGTGGAGAGTAAAGAAAAAGGAGGTCAGTAATTGTCCTTGTTTTCCCTGACATAGGACTCCTGCTTTGCTTGTGTCTGACTCAGTCTGTATTTGCATCATGATTAACATACAAAGTCTTCCTCAGGCTCATCTGCCACCTCTACTATCCATCCACAACCAGGACTCTTTCATTTTGATTGAAAAATATGTGCAGATAGAGGAGCTAGGCTCCAGATCACACAGAGGTCTGTTGGCCCATCAGAAAGAAGAGGGGAGCTCGCAGGAGCACAGCCAAGCACCACTTAGATCACAAATCTGGTTGGTTACACATTTCCCTTATGTCTTTTGGGAGGGAAGGGGACTCTGTAATTCAGTACCTTGGCCTCTGAGGCAATCCAGCTGATAATAATTCTTGATGATGAACAGGAGAGCTGTTAACAAATGATGCTACCCTTCTTTCCCCAGAGGTCTTGTAAATACCAGAATCCTGGCTAAATGCTTCCTTACAGAGTGATAGATGTTAGGGAGGTCCCTGGACAAACTGGTGAGAGGCCTAAGGATCCCCAGGCCTAGACTGGGGATTCTGCCCTTTTTATCTCTAGGTTTTCTAGTCTTGCCTTTGGAGGCAGTTCTGTCTCCTAAAGCATTGTAATACAGCCAACCTGGGCAAATCACAGAAATATTTTTGTACAGGGTATAAGCAGAGGCTGAAACCAGGAGCAGTGAGTTCTTGTCCTAGCTACGGTACCATTTTGTTGTGATGGAGGCCAAATCGTTTAACCTTCTTATGCTGCTGCGTGGAGGATAGAGACCATAGCATAGTATCTGTTGTTTTTGTAACTTTTGGGACTATGGGGAGGATTAACACGATTATCCTCATAAAACACTTTGTCTTGGGAGAAACATATTATATCTGTGCCAGTTGTTGTTATTAATAGTGACACCTGAAAAAATCTATAGGGAATCATTCTCAGTAGCTCAGAATGCTTTCTTCACCCCAGATTGCTTTTTATTTTGTTCTTGTTATCTCCTGATGAGGAGTAGATGGTATTATCACTGTTACAGATGTGGAATCCAAAACCCAGAGAGATAGACCAACTTCTCTAAAGTCACAAAGTGAGTTAAAGTCAAAGCTAGGAACAGAATCTGGCTCCTTCTTCAGTTTGGTGATCACTTCACACTTTTTGTTTTTCATGCCCACTGGCAGGTAATGTTGCCATTAGGCCGGTTAAATGAGAACAGCTTTTAAAAAAATATATTCATTTTGAACTTAAATACAGACAAAAAAGAACATTTCTATGTACACAGCACCATCTGGAAAAGAGGATTCACTGTAAAACCATGAATTTACTGTTTAATCTTTGTTTTCAAAGCTACTCTGCTTTCTTTGCTTCCTTCTCCATTTTCTTGTATCCTCTGCTATTCTGCCTCCTCTCTCCCTCCCGCCCTAAAGACGGCTACCATTAGACACAAATGTGTGTGTATACATATGTAAAGCCATGCTATGCGTGCTTCTCTTTATCAGTTCTTCCTCTGGAGACAGATAGCATCTTCCTTCATGAGTCCTTTGTAGTTAATTTGGGTATAAAATGACTTAGTTGCTCAAAGGTGCTCTTATTGTTGTTACTGTACACAGTATCCTCCCTGTTCTGCCCGTTTTGCTCTTCATTATTTCATACAAGTCTTTGCATGTTTTTCTAAAATCAATGACCTCTTCATTTCTTACAGCACTACATTATACCATCACGGTCATATATGAGAAATGCTTTTCACAGGAACAGAATTAGTGTTTTAGTCTTAGTGTTTAACTTTAGTGAGTTAGAAGGAAACCTCAGTGATCATCAAGGGCTACCCCTACGGTAAAAGAATTCCCCTGCAGTACCTGTGAGATCTATGGAGAGGGGAAGATTTTATGACAAAGAAGAGTGAGAGCATCATAAAATGCAAAATGGATAATTTTGATTACATTAAATTAAAAAGTTTCTGTACAAATAAAGCCAATGTAACCAATATTAAGAGGGAAGTGGAAAATTGGCAAAGAATTTTTACAACCAGTGTCTCTAATAAAGGTCTCATTTCTAAAATATACAAAGAATTGAGTCAAATCTATAAGAATACAAGTCATTCCCCAATTGATAAATGGCCAAAGGATATGAACAGGCAGTTCTCAGAAGATGAAATTAAAGATATCTATAAGCATATAAAAAATGCTCTAAATCACTACTGATTAGAGAAACGCAAATCAAAACAATTCTGAGGTACCACATCTCACCGGCCAGATTGGCTAAGATGACAAAATGGGAAAATGACAAATGCTGGAGAGGATGTGGAAAAATTGGAACACTGATGCATTGTTGGTGCAGCTGTGAACTGATCCAACCATTCTGGAGAGCAGTCTGGAACTGTGCCCAAAGGGCTATAAATAAGTGCATACCCTTTGACCCAGCAATACTACTTCTAGGGTTATATCCCAAAGAGATCAGAGAAGTGGGAGGAGGACCCCTATGTACAAAAATATTTATAGCAGCTCTTTTTTGTGGTGGCAAAGAATTGGAAATCAAAGGGATGCCCATCAATTGCGAAATGGCTGAACAAGTTGTGGTATATGAATGTAATGGAATACTATTGTGCTATAAGAAATGAGGAGCAGATGGACTTCATGATAACCTGGAGAGACTTGTATAAACTGATGCTGAGCGAGAAGAGCAGAACCAGGAGAAATCTGTACACAGTCACAGACACAACATATGCATGATGACTAACTTTGATAGACTGGACTCTTCTCAGCAATGTAAAGTTATAAGACAATTCCAAAAGACTCATTATGGAAAGAGATACCCACGTCTAGAGAGAGATGTGGAGTCTGAATGCAGATTGAAGCAAACCACTTGCTCTCTTTCTTTTTCTGGTTTGCTTTTGTTTTGTTTCCTCTTTCCCATTTTTCATTTCATTGGTTATAATCTTTTACAACCTGGCTAAAGTTTAATGTGAGAGTATTTGTAGATCCTATATTTGATTGCATGCTGCCATGGTGGGGGGGGGGGGGGGGGGAGAAGAGAGAGGGGAAGAAAATTAGAAATTCAAGGGACTGTGGAACTGAATGTTGTAAACTAAAAGTAAATAAACAAATTAATTAAAAATTTTCAAAAAAATTAAAATCATACAGCAGGTGAGGGAGAAAAAAAAAGAATTCCCCTACAGGCTATTCAGTAAGTGATCATTTAATGTGCTTAAAGATGTTAGAGATCTTTAATTCATAATGTCCTGAGACTGCCTGCTTATTACACTTTTGGAAAGCACAAACTAACTCTACCTTCTTGTAGTTTCCACACTTTGTAGCTGGTTATTTCTTCTATGAAAAAAAAAAAAAACAGAAAAGGTCTAATCCTTCATACCTATAATAGCATTTGAAATATTTCAAGCCAGCTGTCACGTGCCCCCTGAGTTTTCTCCTCTCCACTTTAAACATTCCCAGTTCCTTCAGAAAAAACCTCTTATGACATAAGACTCCATGTCCTTTCACCATCCTGGCTTCCTTTGAAAGCTTTCTAATTCTTAACCTAATGATGTCTTTACTTGACTGTAGTGTCTAGAATTCTAGATATTCCAATATTCTGACTATAGTAGTGGTAGTTATCTTATCACTTCAATATTCCCATATGCCAGGCATTTCTTGGAACTTTCCAAGATCATATCACATTACATTCTTTAGCTTCCATATCATACTGTGTTAATTGATTTTGCAGCCCTAAGCCCCCTTAATCTTTTTCAGACTAACTGCTTCCTAAGTACAACCCCCTGTTTTATTTTTCTTTGTAAGACATCACATTTATCCCTATTAAATTTTATATTATTTAATTCAACCTAGTGTTCTGGTCTGTCAAGATTGTTTCAGAACCTCTGTATTAGCTGTCCCAAATGTGTGTCATTTGCAGATTTGATAAACATTTAGTTCATGCTCTCATCTAAGACATTGGTAAATAGGACCACAAATCCCTGAGGCACTCCACTGGAGACATCTTCTGAATTGATATGGCGTCATTAATGACTGCTGTTTGAATGTGGCCATTCATCCAGTTCTGAATCTATGTAATTGCATTGATGTCTAGTGTGTGTGTCTGTATTTATGTTTATAGATACACATACACAGACACATGTAAAAAGCACAAAACAGTCCTTAACTGAAGCGATGGAAGATCTCTGCCTGTGATTGAAGAGTTTTCAAGCTGTTTGAGGACATAATACTAAAATACATGAATCAATTAGATAGCAGTATAAGTAAGACAATAATAAAGGAATAGCTTGTGTTAGATAGTATGAAAGTTGCCCAGGTGTTTTTGCCACGTGGAAAGGAAAGAAAATCAGTCCTTTTTTCTATCATAGTCAGCTACAGAGAAAGTGGGAGAGGAAAGAGCAACCGAACCAAGAAGAGGCAACAAGCTATTAAGTCAGTTTTTCAAGATGAGTGCTTAGCTCTTAATGTGATCATCATAAAAACTCCAAGCAGATTGTTTAAAAAAAAATTCCAACCTCTCACAGAAAGAAATCCTAAGGCAAGACTCTAGATGTTTCATATTGTAACTTAATGAGAAAATGTCTGCAAAAAAAAAAAAAATCCAGGGTGTGTGTGTGTGTGTGTGTGTGTGTGTGTGTGTATGTGTGTGTGTGTGG
>NW_027186455.1:4459019-4503489 GCF_028583685.1 Petaurus breviceps papuanus | reverse complement strand
AGAGAGAGAGAGAGAGAGAGAGAGAGAGAGAGAGAGAGAGAGTATTAGTACACATCTGGGGGTCAGAGGGGTGGGTCATTGGAAAGAGATGGTCTTTAATTTAGGCTGCCATATGAGCTGAGGCACAGTGGCTTACTCCACAGAATCAAGACAGTCAGACAGTCTGAGAAATGCTCACCTTACTCAGGGGAAGTCTAGGGAAGAAAAACCGCCAGGCTGAGTGATTTAGACAGCAAATGCTGTTTTCTAAGGAAGGGGCAACCAGACCTTTGGAAATGGCAATAAATTGGCTGTTTGGGGTGAGGAACAATGAGGAGTTGAGAATACTGCCAAGATTACAAGCCCGAGACACTAGAAAGATGGTAGAGCCTTTGACAGTAATAGTGAGTTTGGAAGACAGGAAGTTTTAATGGAAAAGCTGATGAGTTGAGTTTGAGATCTCTCTGGGATATCCAGTTTGAAATGTCTAGTAGGCAATTACTGATCTGGGACTGGAGCTCAGGGGAAAGACTGAAGTATGATTTATAGGTTTGGGGATCATCAGCATAGGGATGGCAGTCAAACCAGTGGGATCTGATGGGGGGGGGGAAGAGTGGTGAAGAGGAGGAGGAGAAGAGAAAGAAGTTCCTTGGAGAACACACATTGGATGAGATTAGATGATGAGCCATCAAAGTGGACTGAGAATGAGCAGTCAGGTAGGAAGCAAATCAGGACAGTAGTGTCACAAAAGCCTCACAAGAAAATGTTATCCAGGAGAAGAGGGTAGTCAACAGTTAATAGTCAAATGTAGCAGATAGGTTGAGAAGGATTAGGACTGAGAAAAGACCATTATATCTGACAACTAAGAGGTAACTGGGAGAGAGCTGAGTGATAAGATCAAAAGTCAATTTGCAAAAGGTTGGTTGAGGAGAAGCTGAGGAGAGAGAAAATTGAGGCAGTGAGTACAACAACTTTTTCAAAGGTTTTGGTTGACAATAGGAAGAGAGTTAGATGTAGAATGATGGTTTGAACAGATGGAATAGTCTAGATAAGGTTTTTTAAGAATAGGGAAGACCTGAGCATGATTGCATTGCAGTTGGAGAAGGTTGAAAATTTGAGAGGGGTTGTTGGTGATACTGGTGTCTGATAGAGATCAGAGGGGATGGGGCTAAGTGTACTTGTTGAGGGGTTAATTCCCAGGGGAAATGAAGGGAGAGAAAGAGATATTAAGGAGTAAAAGAAAAGGTTTGAGGGGATTGAGATAGGGAATCAAGTAGAAGGATAAAAGGACTACCTTGCTCTACTGAGAGTTCAGTTGAGGTTGGATAACATGAATTTGTAATGTACCGTTACAATGTAGGTCCATTGTGAGTTTTCCTTCAGCTTTGTTCAGCAGCTCATGATCAGGAGCAGAAGAGACAGGTGGTGCCGTAATTCAGGGCTGAAGTAGGCAAGAGAGGAAGGGTAACAGGATAAGTCCAGAAAGAGACAGTGTGAAGTTGAAATAACTATTCTGTTTAACTTGGAGAGAGGAGAGTAAAGTCAGGAGGATGATGAGTGGCCTAAAAAAGTATTGAGGGGTAAAGGGTATGGAAGTTAGGAAATTAGGGTCAGTTAGGAGAATGTCAGAGTTTCTAATTAGGGAAGTGGAACATTTATAGGTAATGGCAAAGTCTCTCACTCTCTTTCTGTATAACTGAGGTGAAGTGAAAAAGTTGTTTGTGGAACTTATGAAAGGTGAAAAAAAGGGAAATTGGTGAGTTTACAAAAGCACCTGCATTGACATTGAAGTCAGGGCAGGAATTGGGGAAGAAAGGAAGATTATAAGAGGAGAGAATCATGAATGACCTTGGAGACTTAGAATATTCCAGCAACCACACTTCTGAATGGTTTGAAATTTTAATTGTGTTGACTTATATTCCATAAGAGTAGCATGACATAACTTTGTCATATACTTTGCCAGAATCTCAGTAAAATATGTTTATTGCATTCTCTAGAACTACCAGTTTAGTTAGTAACCCTGTCAAAAAATGGAAATAAGGCTAGTCTGGAGCCATCTGATTATGATAAAGGATTATATTAGCCAGTTCTTTAAGTTGTTCTAGAATTTTGCCAAAATCAGTTCCATGGCATGTTGGTTTGCCAGATATATCCTTTTCCCTTAAAAACAAACCAACCCAGCATTTGTTCTCTAATTCTATAGCACCTGTTTTATGTTATTATTCAGGTATCACTTAGCCCAACAGTCTTATAGGAGAGTTCTTTCAGTACCTAAAGATGTAATTCATCTGGACTTGAAACCTTCAAATTCATCAAGGAAAGTTAGATGCTTTCTTAACTGTCTTGCTATTAATATTGGCTATCAGTGCCCATAAGCCATTTTTGTCCTGCCCTTTCCAGTCCAAAGGCCATTCATTCTTCTTAGTAGAGAAAAAAAGCTTTTATTTTTCTTCCTAGGAGGAAAGTCTTAAAATAGGATCGAAAATTGCCCTTCTTGCTTCAATTCAGTAAATGTTTATTAAGTGCTTTCTATGTATCAGACACTGTACTAAGGTCTGATAATGCAAATAAGAAAAAGATAAACAATCCTTGCCCTCAAGGAGCTTACATTATTTCTAATGAGGGAAGCTAGAAAAAGGTGGAGGGAAGAGGGGGTTTCTCATTCTCTGGATCTGCAAATGGAGAGTGGAGTGAGCTGGAAGCCCGATTTCTGCCCTCTATAAAGGGGAGTTTGGAAGAGTTTGGTGTTCCATTTTCCTGGCTTCCAGTCAGAGCAGAGAGGAGGCTAATAGAGGTGGGAAGCTGTCTAACTCACCGGCATGGTGTTAAGATTAGAAGTGATCCGCTTATCCTGGAAGGGCCCTCCTGTTGTTGACAGCTAGGTGGTTCAGTGGATGGAGTGTTAGGCATGGAGTCAGGAAGATTAATCTTATTGAGTTCAAATCTGGCTTCAGACATGTACTAGCTGTATGACTGTGGGCAAGTCACCCAACCCTGTTTGCTTCATTTTTCTCTTCTGTAAAATGAGCTAGAGAAGGAAATGTCAGACCAGTCCAGGGTCTTTGCCAAGAAAAACCCAAATAGGGTCTTGAAGAGTTGGACACAACTGAAATGACTGAACAACAATAACAGCAAACTCCAAGCAGCTATGTTTGGTTTTTGCTGACGTGGGAAATCATCAGTTTAACCTGGGAAGGGCATCTTTTTTTTTTTTTTTCTTTTTGCTTTTTGGAGGGCAGTTGGGGTTAAATGACTTGCCCAAGGTCACATGGCTAGTTTTTCTGTTAAGTGTCTGAGGTCGCATTTGAACTCAGGTTCTCCTGACTCCAGGGCTGGTGCTCTATTCACTAGGCCACCTGCCCGCCCCGAAGGGCATCTTCTTAATGAAATTGAAACTAAACTGAGCTACTGGGATAATCTAAACTTCTTCATGGGAATTCAGGTTCCTTATTGAGAAAAACTGTTTGTTATTTCAAAAGGCTTGTCTAACTCAAAGGTGTGAAATTCTGTGGGTGAGGAGATTAAAATGTAATTGGGAAATGTTTAACAGAATAAATAAAAATATAGTGTAACACAGATGTTGTTAATTTGTGGTTTTCTTAAGTCAAGTGGTCTGTTTCTATTTGAGTTTGCAACCTTTGCTCTGTGGCTTGAGTTGGGGTTCATGTTTGTGCAGGAGTAAATAGGGCCTTTCTTCTTTTGATAGATTGAATTCTGCTTCTGCTTGATGGAATTCTCCTTGTCTTAACTTTAATTCTGTAGTTGATGTCCACTTCTTTTCAGAGTGCAGGAGCATCCTTGTACAAAGGTCTCCCTTGGTTTCAGCCTAAAATAAGAGAAACTGCCAAAAAAATTTCCACTTAGTGCCAGAAACAGGTATTTACATCATGGCTTTGCCCAAGAATAAATCAGTGCCCATACAGGCATAGGGTTTTAGATTTAGGAATAGATATTACAGATAAGGCAATGCAAAATCCCCACATTTCATAGTTGTGGAAACTGATTTCTTGAGTAATGAAGTAGCTCACCCTCATGAATGCAGCACAACGTGATTTATCCTAGACCGGAGGAGTAACTGTATCATCATTGTGCTTGGGAGAAAAGCCAGCATATGCAGCCCAGCCTTTTTAGGGAGTGGGTCCAGTGTGATATTTTTAGCATGTGACCCTTTCCCGTTTGTTCAGCCACTCTAAAAATATATACCACCCTCTCTTCCTAATTGGCACCATTTGTCATCCTCTGTCCTTGCCTTTCACACACGGAGCTGTTGTTCATGAATATTTATTTACCCTCAGGGAGGTATCTCTGTGTGTCTCTCTCTACTGGAAGCTGACTTGTCTGGAGCCTGGGACAGGGTAGGGGTCCTTGTCTCAGAAGACTTTACTCTGATGCTGCAGCCAAACAATTCTTCAATCTGTTATCTGCCTCTGCCTATCCCTAACCTGTCCAGTTGTATTTCTTCCTGCTTGAATGGTTTGGCTATCTCTCTATAATCTCTGTTGTCTGAGAACTCGACCTGAGTTGTACATATTCCCATATCATACCCAGATATCTTTCCTTGTAATCACTTCTTTTCTGGGGACCTAGTCTGGCATTTTGTAGCATGTCAGATTGGAGATCCTGTTTTGGGCACTTATCTCTTAAGATCTCTTCTATGTTCTCTGCAGTGGCTGGGTGAGAGCTGGCAGGCTTGGGATTCTTCTCTTTCCCATCAAAATCTTTGCTTGTCAGCAGCATTGACAAGAAAGCATGGCAGCTTTGAAAAGTGCAGGAGCCCGGAGCCTGCCTCGAGGATGTTCCAATGAGCTGTGTGCTCTAGAGAGCAAGTTCTCTCTCTGTGGTTGAGCCCCTTGACCTGCCTGGAGATCAGGGGAGGACTGAAGGAGAGACTGACAGTCTGGGCATTTGCAGTGAGATTATTATTAATACAGATTTACACTTTCCCAGCATTTTTCATCTTCAGGCATTTCAAACACTTGCTTTGGCCTCCTTCTTAAGGGGAGATAGTGTTATTATCACTCTATAAGGATCCCAAAGATCATTCTGCCTCTTTTCCTGCTTCCAAATATGAAAGCCTCTTCTGGAGCCCAGACAAATGGATGCTTCTCCTCCCATTAAAAGGAACTTCCATAGTTTCTTATTTCAGTGTCAGCTACGTACTGGACCATTGTCCCACAACTGTTTTAGGCATGATTGTTTCCTAGTGTCTCTTCAAATCCATACAGCTTTAATAGCTCACTACCTTTTGTCCAACCCGAGGAGCAGTGAAGAATAGCTGTTAACAATATTCAGAGTTATGGAAGATCATTGTTTTTCAGCTGAGAAAATGAAGATGGAGAGATTGGATTGCCTATTTCCCCACAGGGGAAAATTGCCTGATTAACACTGAGTGTGGTAGGTTCTGGTTGGACTGAGCCCAAAACTCAAGGGCCCAGGATAAATCCCCCAAGGCCCTTTATTGCCTTGTCCTCACCGCCTTGCATCCTGGCCCCAAATTAATTAAGCTTCTGACAAAAAGAGGTGATTTCCATCGTTCATTTTCCTGTCCACCCCCAACCTCCCACCCCCACCTCTTCTTGTCATAGTAAGGCCTTTGCTGGCTTCTCAGTTATGGTTGTTAATGGAGTTGATCTTCCTGTCTTTTAATGTGGGTTTTAAAATGTTTTATGGCTTTGTACTTTCTCACATTTCAAGCATATTCTTGACCACAAAGACCATTTCCCCCCTCTCCTCCCTTTCCATCACCCTCTCCTGTTCTATAGCATACAGTTTCCTTGCCAGACTCAAGAGGCATGCAGTTTGTTGCATTTTTTTCTATGTGATTTAAGTGACAAAAGTCCCACTGGCTCAGCACAATGACCTGTGACAGCAGACAGAAGCAGGGTGGTGTATGTGGATATCTTGTTTGGTAGACAGATTCTGCATTGATAGCTGAGTTCTAAGGAGCCTTTTCATGTCATTTATTTTCTTTTTAGTTATCAAATATTCTCTTATATCAGCTAAAGAATTATGTGGCAAAACAGTTTAAGGAAAAATCCTATAATCCTACACCTTATCAGTGGCCTTGCCCTGAGACAAACCTCCTCCCATAAAAAGGTTTATGAATCTTTAAGTAAATTTGTCATCATATCAGTGATAAGGTCTCTTTCCAACCACTACCTTAAAACTATTCACTGCAGTCATAACTCGAGTGATTTTTGTCTTTATTTCCCCGTAAATCCTCTAGAGAGAGTTTTTCTGTACACTGGAGAGGTCTTCTTATATCTTTTTGTTTTTCTCTTAAAAATTATTTTGTTGTTTTGATAGTAATCACTTCTTATCAAACAGCACTTTCCCAACACTTTTTGTTAAAAACAAACACAAGCAGTAAAGCAAAATTGCTTAGTATAGTGATTGTGATTGACAGTGAAAGTGATTGATACTTTCCATTTTAAAAAAATTGTTAAGTAGAAAGGAAAGCTTTGTACATTAACAATTCAAGCCACAACTCCATCTGCATTCTGAATTTAGTTGTTTTCATTTCCATGGTTCTGGTCATGTTTGAGATTGTCTGGATTTTGCTCTCTTCACTCCATTGAAATTCATATAGGTCTTCCAGTATTTCTTTATAGAATTCATATTTGTTGTCCTTAATGCACAATAATATTCTATTATATTCATATACCACAGTGTGTTCATGCATTCCCTACTTGTTGGTGTCTTTTTTCACCTATAGTTTCTTTAACATTGACTTTTTCTATGTTTGCCACTTTCGATGTCTGTATAGTGCTCTGGTTGTTGGAAAATATGTTGCTTCCTACTTATACTGAGCTTATCTTTTCATTGCTCTTTGGGTCATTGCAAATACTATTCTGAGGAGACTGGCGTTCCATGTTTGTCAGCTATATATTCTCATCCAATGAACATTTATGTTAAAGTAGTGAATCTTTTGGTGAAAATATGTAGCTCCAGAAAATTGGAAGTAATAGTATGTCATTTCCCAAATGTAGGCCAGGCCTGATCTATTTCTTATATAGTTCAGGGAACCATTTATTGTCCTTTTAAGTCACTGAACTGCCTTTCCAACTATACACTGTAATTTGGCCTTGAACCTTTTTTTTTTCTTCTACTTTGATTTTCCCTTGTGGATAACTAGGTTGTCTTGAGTGAATGTGAATGTTTCCTTTTGATTCTCTGAACCAATCTCTGGATTCTTTCAATTGGCAATTTGTTTTTCCTGTTCAAAAATTCTGGGGATGTTTTCTTGTATTCGTGTGTGTGTGTGTGTGCGTGATTGCATTCAGGATTTTTGGTTTATGTTCTTCAGGACGACCCAAGATCCTTAAGTTGTCTATATGAATACTGTCTTTGAGATAATATTTTCTTTTAGTTTTACTTTTCTTTTACTTTTACTGCTTTTTGCTTCTCTTTTTCCAGATCATTCTTCACTTCTGTGTATTTGCATTTCCAGCCAATTATTCTCATTTTTGTTTCTTTGAGACTTGCCACCATGGAGTCAAGTTTTTCTATTCTGCCAATTATTTCTACTTTGTAGGTCATAAATTCTGCTTTCACAATTCTTATTTCTCCTTGAAATAATTTTGCAACATCCTGCAGTAGTTTTCCTGCTTTCTTGTGACTCTCCTGGGTTCTTTGCCTTACCAGATGTTGATTCATTTTCCTTTGTCTTGTAATAGTCATTCATAGTTCTGCCGGGACTTACTTAGTTGATATGAAATTCAATACCCATTTGTTATTAACCTCTTCCCTGTTGATTTATCTGATCATGCTCAAGTTCTTGAATTGGGTTTTCTTCTTTCTGAGACCATTGGTAATTTCAGTCTTTTTTTTGCCTTATGTTTTCCCTATCGTTCACTTTCTGACTCTTTCCCCTTTGATAGTGGTTACCCTCAGAATCATCTCAGCTTTTCCCAAACTGGGCAGTTCATGTTTACCTGGCCCCAGTTGCATGCTAGACCCTTTCCTTTGAGCTTAGTGAAATGACCTACAACCACACAACTTATTATGTCCCAGTTCCCTCAGTTTTCTAGTAAATCCTGTTGTAGCTATGGGTCTGCTATTTTTGCCCTTTGATTTTCCAAAACATTGGGAGGAAGGGGCAGGGAGGAAAGGACAGGGTAGACTTGGGTGGTAGAGAGTGATAGAGTTTGGGATTAAGGAATTGCCTTTTCTGTTTTTAGTTCTTTGACTTCTTACTTCATTGGAATTCTGTGTCCTTCACTGTGGATCAGCTGAAATTGCTTTATTTCCTGTGTATAATTCCTCTTTTCAGGGGGTTTGAAAAGTCTTAAGGATCAGAGAAAATGTCTAGTCTTCCAAATTCTTAGTCACATGACCTGGAAAGCTACTTTTGAATCTCAGTAATGAGACCTGGAGTTTAATGGAAGTCAGGACAATGTCATCTGCTAATAGGAGTGTGTCTGCAGCACCTCCTTATCAAAAGGGAATCCCTTTTCTATCCAGACTTGTTTTTTATTTCACATGGGGAAAATTAAAACAGCAGCCAGTTTCATATGACATTCCCCCCATCCACATCCCATTTTGATGCTACCAATACCTATTATAGACACCAGCCACCCAATCACAAGAGATGTATTCCCATTAAACAACATGGATAGAAATGCAGAGACAGAGTGAAATGGAAATGACGAATGACATCTCATCAGGGTATGGACACATCATCACATTAAAGCTAGGAGGATGCTTGGGAAGATGGTTCCTTGCCAAGTAGTATCATAACAGGTTTGGGGACTGGATGGAACCAGTAAGGACTAGGATTTCTTTCAGTCCATTTTCTAAGGTGACAGAGATCATGATAAAGAAAGGAAATGGTGGAAACCCTGTGCTTGTTTGGAAGCCTGCTAGAGGCTTGTGCCTTCATAAGTTACACTTCTGCCATATTCACTGTAGCTGGCAAAAGCCCTAACTTGAGAGCGACAGTCTTTTCTTGGCTCCCACCTCAACTCTTAATTAGAGAGATGGGGGTTAGGGAGAGAAGGAAGTTTGGAGCCTGTCACCGGACTTCACATTTTACACAGGCAGCCCTTGAGCACAGCCAGACATGGATAGCCCAGTTTCTCTGCACCAGCTACCCCACCTTTCTCTTCCCTGGCAAAAGCCAGAAACTAGCAGATACAAAGTAGGGAAATTGAAGTTTGAAGTTATTTAGGCCACCCTAGATTTTAATTTTATGTATTTGTGACTAGGTACGGTTCAGCCTTTTCTCTCCTCAGAGGAAGATACCATACTTTTTCACACTGAACTCTTCTTATTCCCATAAATTTTATTATTATTGTTGTTATATAATTTTCATATCTGGATGGTGCTTCACATCTAAGATCTTGTGTGTTTGTTTGTAGTCCTGGTGACATCAGAAAGGAGAAAATAAGAATTTTTCACATCTTTCTCCAAACAGAAGAGGAATTGAAATTCTAAGGTCATTGACTTGTTCAGGACCACCTAGTATTACAGAGGTAGAACTAAAGCCCAAATCTCTATCTTCCTGGAGAGTAAATACCTTTTATGCCACATCCTGAATCTTTTTTGTTTTTGTAATTTTCATCCTAAAGTTTCATTACATATCATTTGTCCAGAATAGTTATTTCATTGTTGGAATTCCCATTGTGGGAATATTTGCTCCCTCTCCCTGCTTTCCCATCCCCCTCTATGCCGATCAGCAACACCCATGAAATTTATAGAGTTCTTTAGAGCAGAGTGAAATTACATGACTTTGCTATGGTAATATGGTTCTTAAGGTTGGCATCTCTGCCCACACTATATACCATGTTGCCTCCCTCATGATATCAGAAATGTAAATTGAAATACTACTTCTAGTTTCCCACATTATGGCCAGTCTTCCTAGAAATAATCTGTATATGCCTGCTACATCTTCCAAATCAGCTGAATGGATTTTTCTGCCTTTTTTTTTTTCAGTTATTCATTAGCACAAGTAATTGGGTGCTAATAATATAGAAAAGCTATCATCTTTCTGTTTTACTTTATTCCTTGTCTTACTTTGCATGGAGTATTATATCCAGCTCTGAGTGCTGTAGTTAAGAGGGCCATGGAAAATTTAGAACAGGATTAGAGACTGGAGAGAGATGATTTGAAAGGTATGTGGAGAAAACGATAAGAAAAAATGGGAAGATAAAGCCTGGAAGAGAAAGAACTGAGGGATGGCCACATAATAGTCTTAAAGGGTATAGAGGGATGTTAAACAAAGGATAAATTCTGTTTCCTGTCAGTGAGTGAGAGGGGATCTGACATAGGATCAGAGGGAATTTACTTCCTAAATTTGTGTGTGCTTTTTAGGCTACAGAATGTTAAGTGAGAGGTTGAGCCAGCTCTCTTTTTACAGCCATGGTTGGGGTCACAGGATTGAACTAGAAGACATAAAGTAGTCTTTCTGTCTTTAGGAGAGCCAGGAGCATCTCTTTTGCACCCCCCAAGGACATTTTACTCCGTAACTCAATTGGACATAAACGTATACCTTGTCACTGTTGCTTGACATTTGTGGTATGCAGTCTCCTATACTACCCAAAAGCTATTGTGATAGTCTGGGTATAAGATGATAAGAGTCTGCACCATAGTCTCTGCTGTGTGAGCAGAGAGAAGCAAACCTACATGAGAGATGAAGTGAAGGAAGCAACAAGACTTGACTTGGTAGCAGACTGGATATGAAGAGTGAGTGTGATAGACAATTTGAGATTGACATCAGTGTCATGTAGCTGAATGACTGCAAGGATGGTGATGCCTTTGGCATTGGAAAGAGGGGAGGCTTTGGTGTAAAGATAGTAAGTTCTGTTTTGAACATGTTGAATTAGCAATGATTAAGGGATATCTAGTTTGAGATGTCCAGGGAGCAGTTGGTGATGCAAGACTGACAGTCATCTGCATAGAGATAATAATTGTACCAAATATTAATAGGAGGAAAGAGAAGAAATCTCAGAAACTTATGAAAACTTGTATAAATTAATGCTATGTGAGTTGAGTAGAATCAGGAAAACAAATTATATAGTAACATCAACATTGTAAAGAAAAATAATTTTGGAAGACTTAAGGATTCTGATCAGTGTGATGACCAGTGACTCAGAGTCCTGATGATGAAATCTGCCACATTCTTCCTGACACAGGGTTAATGAATTTTAGGTTCATGTAAACATTTTTAGATATGTGTGGACTTTTTTTTTTTCTTGATTAAATATTTTTCACCGTTTTGGTGTCCTTTTTATTTAGTGGGGGACGTGGTGCTGGGGATAGTGTCGTGCTCTGTCTCCTTCCCTTATCTGCAAAATGGATGCATTTGGAGAACAGAAGGTTCAAAGGGAGACATTGACAGGCAGCATAAGCATGATGAATTTATTATATGATTTTTTTTTAAAAAGGCAAGGTGCATGTAATCACGAGTCACAGTTTCACTCTTCTTGTACATAGAAAATTGTTTCTTTTTTTGATGTTACATTTGGAATTTTTTTAATGGAACCATTAATTATAACAATGCAATAGAATAACCACATTTCTTTTTAACAAGGTTTTAAGATGAGTAAATCAGGAAAATATTATAGATAAAATTGGCTATTTGTTAAAGTCATGTGAGTTTGTTTATTGAAGAATTAGAATGCATTTTGAGCTGTTTTAATGACCCAATCCTGATAGTCATTCCTGGCTTAATGTTAGTTGGAAAGATGAGTGCCTCCCTAACCTAAGTGGACAGTGCCTTCCAGGGATCTGTGCTTGACCTGGTGCTATTTAGTATTTTTTTCAGTGTTTTGGACAAAGACAAGGAGGACAAGACTCAAATTTACAATTAATATAAAACTTGGAGGACTAGTTAACATATCAGATAATAATAGATTGATTAAAAAAATTTTTCAAGCTAGAATTTGAGGCAAATTTTAGTAAAAAGGGATTTTAGAGGAATAAATGTAAACCTGTAGATTTATTTTTTTGAATCAAAGTACAAGATAGGTAAGGTTTCTCTAGAGGCAGATGTGTATAGTAGCCAAAAACTAATGTGACTTGTCCTACATGTAGAAGGGCATATTCCTTAGGAATGGAATGCTGTGGCTAATTATGAGTCCCACATTTTAGAAACGATTTTAATATAGAAATTATTGTGAGGAGGTAGACCTGTATAGTGAAGGGTCATAAGGTTGTTTGGCAGTATGAAGATCAAATGATGGAACTAGGAAGAAAAGGAAAGTTGGGGGTATGGATGGCTGTTTTGAAGTGTTTTAAAGGTAGTCATGTGGAAGTGAAATTAGATTTACTCTCCTTTTACACAGAGGACAGAACTCAGGTAGAAGTTGCTGATAGGAAGACTTTATAGCCTTTGAGGGTAGTAAAAATCTTCCTAAGATTCAGAGAGCTCTTCAAAGGCTGTCCTGCGACTCTCTTGGTGTCTTCACTTGTTGGGTTGTTGTTGACGGGACTGCCATTCAGCTGTGGGCTGGTCTAGATTACTTTAGAAGTGCCTCCCAATTCAGATTCTGTGGGGTGGGGAAGAGAAGTGGGAGATAGGAGCTTTCAAAAATTTTCTGCGGCTTTTAATATCTCTTGCTATTAAAATAGCTCTATTAAACTTGAATTACAGTAACTCAAAGAACCCCTCTCTAAAGGTCCCATCAGTCATCTTCTTTTCAGTTTGTCTCAGTGTCCTTGCATCTGGGCTCAGCATGAATACTTTCTGAACTAGACCTTCAGATGTGGTTCAGGAGCACTAAGCATGTTTAGAGAATTTAGCTGCCCTGTATGGGAACTGGGTTTAATATATCTGAATGTTTTGTCCTTTACCTGGAGTTTGACAAGACTGGTGTCTGTTGTTTTCTTTGTTTTGTTTATTTTATTCTCTGTCTTACCATTCTTCTCTGAATGCTTTATAGTCATCATTTTTTTACATGGATGAAATATCACATTTGTGTACCACAATTTGTTTAGCCGGCGCCCAGTTTTATAGTCATCTATTTTGTTTCCAATTCTCTTGCTCCACAAAAAAATGGCACTATAAATATTTTGGTATATATGGGACTTTCCTTTTTTGCCTTTGACTGTCTTGGGACATATCCCTAGCAAGTGGAAACTATAAATGAAGAGATATGGCAATTTTAGTTGTTTTTCCCTGCTCCACCCCCTCCCCAATCACAATTCACCTAATTATGTGCCATTAATTTTCTTTTAAAAACATTTTTCTTCTTTTTTTTATTGGCTTAGCAAATCTCAACAAATGTGAACATAAAATATAAAAAAACAAAAAAGATTGCATATGAAGCCATACACTTATACTCCATACTTAAAGTATATATAGTAATTTTTAGTATCAAAATTGCTTTCTTTGTTGCCTACAAATCTCTTTTGTTTTCTTCTGTACATTCTCCTAATGTTTTATTGACATTATGCAAAGCTGACCACTTACCCTTACTATCTGTGTGACCCTGGGCATGTCACTTTGGCTGCCTCAGTTTGTTCAACCCTGAAAAGGGTAGGTGCTTAATAAATGCCTGTTTTTCTCCCTCCCTCCTTTGATTCCTTTCTCTCCATTTTTACCCAGCCCTCTGTCCGTGACCCTGTCAAGAGCTTTCCCTTGTAAAAAATGAGTATAATCAAGCAAAACAAATCAGCACATTAGCTGTATTTGAAAAATGTATGTCTCCTGCACCTTCAGTCTAGCTGAGTGGTAGGAGGTGTGCTTCCTTGTCATTCATCTGAAGTTTTGATTGATCACTGCAATGATCAGAGTTCTAAAGTATTATAAAGGTGTTTTCCTTTATGTTGTATAGTCTTCTTGTTTAATTCATTTAACTCAGCATCCGTTCATCTAACTCTTTTGAAGTTTATCTTAATTCTCCATTTCTTATGGTACAGTAATATCCCACTTCTCAGTTGATGATTGCTGCAACAATAAATGCTGCTGTAAATATTTTTGAACATGTGTGTTCTTTTTCTGTCTTTGACTCTTTTGGGGGATGGGGTATGGACCAAATAATGTTATCCCTGTGGCAAAGGGTATGTATAAAGTTTAGTGACTTTGGATGTTGTTCCAAATTGCTTTCTAGAATGACCAGACCAATTCACAACTCCACCAGTTTTGCTTTTGTGTTCCTGCCCTCCCATATTCTCTTCAATAGTTGCCACATTATTCTTTTGTCATTCTTTCCAATCTTCTGGGTGTGAGGTACTACCATAGAATTGTAATAATTTACTTTTCTCTTGTAAGTGGTAGGAATCTTTTTAAAAAATGTATCTTGATAGTTTCCTTTGTTTTTTTTTTAATTTGAAAACTTTCTGTTCTTTGACTACTTATTGGGTAATGATACTTGTTCTTATGTATTTCTGTGTAGAATTTTGCTGCAAAATTTTTTTCCAGTTAGCTCCCATCTAGTTTTAACTGCATTCATTTTGCTTGTGTAGAAGCTTTTCAATTTTATGTAACAAAATTATACCTTTTATATTCTATGATCACTTCAATTGCTTGTTTACTTAAGAATTTTCCCCCTAGCCATAGGTATAAAAGGTATCTCTATCCTTTCTCCTCATTTGTTTATGTTATTATGATTTTTTTATATTTAGGTCATATATCCATTTGCAGGTTATTGTGGTATATTATGGCAGATATTGGTCTAAGTATAAATTCTGCTAAGCCGCCTTTCCAGTGAACCCAGAACTTTTTTTTTTTTTAAGCAGTTGGGGTTAAGTAACTTGCTCAAGGTTACATGGCCAGTTATTTCTGGGTGTGGTGCTAAGTATCTGAGCTTGGATTCGATCTCCAGGTCATCCCAACACTGGGGCCGGCGCTCTTACACGCTGAGCCACCTGGCCGCCCTAACCCAGAACTTTTTGTTGAATGCTTGGTGTCCTTGGGTTTTGCCAATAATTTTCAAAAGAGAATCCAGGTGTTTTTAAATTATCTAGTGTCATGGTACTATTGACTTTTGCATGGTCACCCTCCTTCCCCCTACCCCCACCCTATACCCCTGGACTTTTTTTGTTGATTCAGGGAGAAGTTAGTGTCCTATAAATCACTGTCCCCATTTTCCCTGAGCTCTGGGAAAGAGTATAGATGGGACTGTAACTGTTGGGTTTTGGCTCCCCTCAGTTAGCACTGATGGTGTCATTTTGGGCACGATTTATTTTTCTTTTATCTCATTCTTTGAGTCTTAACCAGACAAACAGAACACATTAACCTACCTTTGTAGGTGTCTTGCCAAATAGTGGTTATTTACCAGGTGTAGGTAACAATAGCATTTCTTTTGCAACAAAACTGCTGATATGGGAGTGATTGTCTTTCTCTTAAATGAGCCTTCCTTGGGGCTTAGGCTGGTGCTAAATTTCATTGTGACCAACAACATGGCTGTATAGGCTTCTTTGCTGCTCTTCTCATAGGGTGCTTTCTGCCAGCTGTAGGGCCTTCTACGGCTGTTAGGTGTCTTTTGGTGGCAGATTCATTGTTCCATATTTTTATTTAATTACTTACTTTTACAGCTCTTAGAATAAATCTAATTATCCATCTGTTATGCTACATTATGGCACTGCGGTTTGTGTAATTCTTTCTCATTGTATGATATTTGTCAACTTGACCTTGCCCTCTTCTGCAGTTCTCTCCTTTCCTGTGGCTCTGTGCCACCAAGAGAAATCTGTCCTGTCACTGCAAAAGCTGTACCCATTTCTGACTGTAGCTGCTCATAACTATTTTCTTTTTTTTCTTTTTTTTTTTTTTGGCAGTGGGGAAGGTGGGGCAATTGGGCTTAAGTGACTTGCCCAAGGTGACATAGCTGGTTTTGTGTTAAGTGTCTGAGGTCAAATTTGAACTCAGGTCCTCCTGATTCCAGGGCCAGTGCTTTATTCACTGCGCCACCTAGCTGCCCTGCTTATAACTATTTCCACAAGGTTATTTGGTCTTTACCTTCAATCACTTTTCCCATGGGCTCTCTCTAACTGCCCTGCCCTTGGTACCAATTTTATATGACATGTTTTATGGCATCTCCAGGGGTTATCTTTGATATAATAGGAACTTAATATGCCCAGGCAGTTTGGTTGGTAAGGTTCAAAGGGATGATCCTAGCTGGGCTCTCTCCCTGTTAGAACTGGAACTCTCTCTTGATTTGAAGGGGGAAAAGTCTGTTGTGAATAAGGGATACCTTTTCCTGGGAGATAAAGAGAGGAGCCATTTACATACAGCTTGTGTAAACACCCAAACACCCTTCTGCATGAACTTTGGTTTCCCACTGTATTATAGTGCCAAATCAATAATACTTGTTTATTTTTTTTTTAATGCATACTTAGGTCATCCCAAAACCATTCTCCAAGCTTATCCGATTTAATTTAATTAAGGTCTGACTTTACAATGAAGGAGAGGATATAGCTGTTTATATGGGGTGATTTTAGGATCACTTGGAAACATACTAGGGTTCCCCAAATGTCCAGAAATATATCCCCCAACATCTGTCACATATATTTGAAATTCTCCCCCTTGAGATATATTGCTTTAGGGTAAACATTGCTCCGTCTATATGGATTAACTTGAAAATATAATTACCCTTGCCTTGGATAACACATAGTTACTAACACATTGTAAATTTAGTGGTTATGTCAGTCTTTCAGACTGGATCTGAAAAACCCAGAACAACATGAAAGCCATTGCTGTGGCTAGATGGGGAAATAGTGTAATAGTAATTCTACCAGCTGTACCTTCTTGGCAAGGGCCAGTCATGGTGGAGCTGTTGGTGTCTATGCTGCTAGACCGTATAAGAGGTATTTAGAGAAGATTGCAAGCCCCACTGAGAGTAAGTATGGTGCACAGCCTAAGTATATCATGTCCATTAGCTATATGGCCCCGTGACTTCTCAGACTAGGAGGGTGACAAGTCATGACAATGGGTGGTTATATTTTCCATCAGTCAGTCTATCAAGAAGCATTTATTTAGCAACTTCTTGCTGCTAGGTACTGAGAGAGAGAGAGAGAGAGAGAGAGAGAGAGAGAGAGAGAGAGAGAGAGAGAGAGAGAGAGAGAGAAGAAATAACATTCATGCATATGAACATACACAATAGTTTGCAAGGTAATTGAGTGGGGAAGGTCCCCATGACTGGGGGGATCAAGATATGCCTCCTGCAGGAAGTGGCCTTTTAGCTAAGATTTGAAGACTGTGAGGCATTGCGGGAGTCAGAGGGAAGGACAGAGTGCCTTTAAGACAAGGGATCCAGGTGGAAGATGGAGGTGAGTGAGAAATCACAGCAAATGGTGGCCAGGACTACAGAGTGCAGAAAGAGACAGTAATAGTTATTTAAGCCACTTGCTTAGGTTGGGGCTGGGTTTTAAATGGCATACAGGAAGGTCTGTATTTGATTCTAGAAGCAATAGGGAACCATTGTCCTTCATTGTGAAGATAACCTGATTTAAGAGATCTGGGTATAGACCAAGCTGAGAAAGAAATCATGAGAGAAGCCCCCTAGAGAGTGGGTGGTTTGGGGCACTTTATCTCCATCTTAAATCCATATGAACTTTAATGTCATCTTAGAATATACTAATGTGGAGGTTAAAAAAAAAAAGAGAGAGAGACTTCTGTTTTGTTCAGCAAGCATGTATTAAGTGTCTACAATGGAGGGCAACGTAAAGGATATAAGAACAACTTGAAAAATAGACCCTGCCCTTAAAATGCTTTCAATTTACTTTTTTTTATTATCCATAATCTTACGTCTGGTCTTTGGAGGCCTCAAAAGAAGGATTTGGAAATCCATGGTCATTAGTCAGCCTCCTAACAGAGAGATTTAAAAAAAAGAAATTCTATTCAAAATTGCTTACCAAGACTCATACAGGAATAGCATAAATACAGCCACAAAACATTCTTTACAGAAGCAAAGACAAACTTAAATAATAGGAGAGAAATTAATTGCTCATGGCAAGGTTGTACTTATATGATTAAAAATGACAGCAATACTTAGATTAATTTGTGGATTCAGTACCATAGCAATCAAACTACCAAAATAAAAGCTTATAAAATGGGATGATTTCATAACAAAATTCTCTACAGGTACAAAAGGCCCAAAATCTTAAAGGAAATAATGGAATAAAAGAAGGAAAAGGAAAAGGGCTGAGTAGGTACCACATCTCAAAATATGCTACAAAGCAGTAATCATCAAAGCTATTTGGTACTGGTTGAAATAGAAAAGTTGACCAGTGAAATAGATTTGTTACATAAGATCCAGAAGCAAATGGATCACAATAGCAAAGTGTTTCATATACCCAACATAACAGACTTCTGATATAAGGACTCACCAAGCACTAACATGAAAAATGCTGGGAGGATTGGAGATCTGTCTGGGAGAAATGAGGCCTAGAACATCTCGCCATATAGTACAATAAACTCTAAATGTATATGTAACCTAGATGGAAAAGGGAAAGCATAAACAAAATGGAGGGAGACACTTCACAACTGTGGGAAGGAGAAGAGATCTTGATAAAATTACAGAAAGGATCACAGGAGATACAATTAATAATTTTGAATATGTAAAATTAAAAAGTGTTTACACAAACAAAAGCAATGAATTTAAAATTATACCAAATTTCAATTGACAAAGATCTGATATCTAAGATATATAAGAACAAACCTCAGTTTCCTGTAGAATTATGGTCAAAAGGGTATGAATAAATAGTTGTAAAGGGAAGAAATCCACGCCAGTGAAAGATGTTCTCGATCACTAGATAAAAAAGAAATGCAAATTAAAACCGTTGTCCCGTTTGCCTCATACTCATGAAATTGACAAAGGTGGCAACAAAAGGGTAATGGCCATTATTGTATGGGAGGTGGCAGGACAAGCCCTCTTATATACTGGTAGTAGAACTATGATTTGGTTCAACATTTTGGAAAGAAATTTGGAATTGAATACCAAAAATTAAAACACCAGAATTCCTTAAATATCACTATGAAGTACATACTCCAAAGAGGTCAAGGGCATGTGTCTTTAAAAAAGACCTTTATGTACAAAAATATTTATAGCACCAAAGAAGTGGAACTGTTGCCTGTCAATCGAATAATGGCTAGAGAAGTCATAGTGTAAAAATGTAATGGAATGATATTTTTGTCAGAAGTGATTACAGAAGGGGAAGAGGCAAAGAAATCCCAGAAGGCTTGTATGGACTGATGCATGATGAGGTGAGCAAATCCAGAACACAGATGTACACAATGATCATAACATTGTAAAGGAAGAATGCTTAGGAACTCTAAGGACTTCAGAACTCTTATCCGTCCTATGACCAATTAGAACGCCACAAGATGACAAAGAAGCATCCCAACCATCTCAGGGCAGAGAGATGATAGGTACAGGATGGAATGTACATTTTCAGATTTGATCAATGCAATATAGCACAATACAAAACAAATTTGTTTTGCTTGACTATAGTTATTTGTTACAAGGTAGGGTTTTTGTTTTGGGGGATTATGAATTGAGTAACAATGGTAGTATAAAAAAAGAAAAGAAAGAGAAGAGCATCAATGAAAATTTCGAAGGGAACCAGTGCTAGTATTGCTTCCATTAAATTAAATATGCATATAAAACAAGCTGCATGTAATAGATTCATTGTTCTACATAAAATCATCTAATGGCTTTCTGTGAATAAGAAAACGCTCACATTTGTTGATTCCTTTTTTTTTTAAAGGTCTCTTACCCTCTGATTCTGGAATCCCTAAAACTAGAAAGCTTTTCAAGTTGCTCTTTCTTTCCAGATGTGTGGATACACAGACATGCCCCATGTAGCAAAAAATAACTCTTTTCTCCTTTCTCGTTAGCCAAAGCTTATATTTAAGTCCTGTGGATTTTCTTCATACAGGTATTGAAAACACCTTGAAAGCATCTCCAGGTAGCTTTTTTCTTAATTATTTTCTTCTCTTTGTTCTGCAAGTGTTCATTCTTTCTCTCTCTGTCTCTTTCCCTCCTTCATTCTCCTGTCTGTCTCTCTGTTTTTCTTCCCTCCTCCCTTTTTCTTTCTTAATAAATGCTTATTGACTGACTGTCTCCCTGACTTTCCAAATTTAATCCTTTTTAGCCTGCCATGTCATGGGTTAGTGGGTTTTAGTCTTTAGGGCATTACTGTTCCTTGCCATTGCCATCGTTAGACTGAGGGCATTGTGGCATTGATGTCCATACTTTGTCTTTCTTCACTTATTTTTATGTCTCTCTGACATTTGGCTCTTTTGAACATCTAACATCTCTTTTATGCTTCTCATCTTCTGTAGAAAATTGTTGTATTTTGTCCCCCACTGAATCCTCATTTTCCTTTTGTCAGATTTCTTGCTTTTTTCTTTATTGTATTTTGATCAGCATGCCCATGTAGGGCTCAGATTTATTGGGAGGTCTTTTATCTTTTTGACAGTGATTCTCAAGGCCTTGGTCTACGAGGCTTGGTTCTGACTCAGGCCACTGCCAATAGACTTTTCCTGGACAGGACAGAAGAAATTTTGACTAGATATGTACCTTAGAGACATTCTGATATACTTTTAAATCAGGAGATGAAGAAAGGGATGATCAGATCCCATGCCCTTCTCTGAGGTATAAAAAGCTTCCTAGCTTATTTAAAAAAAAAAAAATTAACATTTTGACCTCTTAGGTGCAGCAGCATTTTGTATTTTTTCAAAATACTTTCTCGTCATGTCCATTATGTCATGGGATCCTCACCATTAGCCTGTGTGCCAGGCAGAACGGGTATCATTGTCTTCTGTTCTGTGGTCTGTGTGGAGCCAGGCTAGCATCCAGGTGTGCCAGTGCCTTCTGGGATCTGCTTTCTGCTCACTCTCTTTTGCTGTCTCAGCACCACGAATTTAGAACCACGATATGCAGGGTCTTTGAGACTACAGAAGAAATAGTAGGGATTTAAAGGCTAATTTGAGAAGACAGGGTGAAAAAGTATACAAAGAGAAACACCTGACAATACAAATTCATATACTTTATCTCCGCAAAAGCTCTAGTTTAAGAGGAGACCATAGATCTACTTTAATCCATCTTCCTCATTTTTTTATCTGGGGAAATTGACACTTAGAGAAAAATAAATGGTTAATTAGGAATGGCCTAAATCCTTGTTTAGAAGAATAAGATACAATATAGATGAACATAGACTGAAATAAATCCTCATATGTATTGTATGTATAAATATATAATGCTTTGGAATGGGACAAAGAAAGTTATGTTCAGGTAATGTTAGGGTGGGTACGACTGGCAGGAACAGACAGGCTAGTCAGGAAGTGATTGAAGAAAAAGGATAGGTAGAGGGTCTTGGAAATTAACGTGAGGCATTTGGACTTGATTAACCATCTAGTCCCATCTATAAACAATAAGGGGTCACCCCACCTTTGCTTAGAGACTTCTGGTGAGGGGTAATCTCCTTTCTCTCCACTTTGGGATAATTTTAATTGTTAGGGATTTCTTCTTCAAAGCAAGCCTAAATCTGCTCCTTTGCATACCTTGCTTCTAGTTCTGCCCTCCAGGGCCAAGCATAAGCTTCAACTCTCTCCCCATGACTATTCTTTAGCTGTCACCAAAGATAGTCATCATCTCCCATTTGCTAATACCAGCTAACCATTCTCCATTCCTCCAAGCCATTTCTGTATAACATAATCTTAGAGCTTTTTGCCACCCTGAGGACTTACATCTGGACTCTCCAGCTTATTTCTGTCCCTCCTCAAATGTTCTCAGAACTGCCCACAGTACTTTTGCTATGGTCTGACCAGGTCAGTGTGCAGTGGGACTGTTGTTTCCTCAGTCCTGGATACGAAGAATGTCCCTCATGTAACAGATGATGTTTATCTAAAACCTGGAAGCTTTGGACATCCTTACAACCGTTCCTTGACTTTAGGGATATCACAAAAGTCTTCAGGATGCTTGGCTTCAGCAGACAGACCAAGGAAGAATACATTGAAGGTTGCAGTGCTTCCCTTAAAGATTTCCCAACAGTTGGTGGGCTGCCCCTCAGGGAAAGGTTTTCAAGAAGAGACCCTCAAATTGGGAACTTCGTAGAGGGTATTTTGTTCAGGTACAATAGTTAGAATTGAAAGAGAAGCCCTCTCGGGCGGCTAGGTGGCTCAGTGAATAGAGCACCGGCCCTGGAGTCAGGAGGACTTGGGTTCAGATCCGGCCTCAGACACTTAACACGCACACGAAAAAAAAAAAAAAACACAAACCTAGCCATGTGACCTTGGGCAAGTCACTTAACCCCAATTCCCCTCCAAAAAAAGAAAGAGAAGCCCTCTGAGTTCATAGAAAGATGAGCGGCCTTTTTTGTACCCACTCTGGCTTTCACCTCTCCGCTCCTTACACTGGCACATGGGTCCCCAGTTTCCATAAGATCCTTGCTTACAAGTCCCCATTCTGTGTGCCTCCTCCCTAATGTCGCTCAGCCAGTTATCACTTAGTTTTTATGAAGGGATGGTCCTTAAAGGCCCGTGCGGATACAGCTTCCCCCAAATGCCTAAAGTGGAGGCCACTGAGACCTAACCTGGGCAGCAGATGACAAAGAACAATTTCATATTATCTCTCTCACACCATTGAGGAGAACATTAGGAGCTTTTACTCTGGACTGGGCTGAGGGAAGGATATCTGCATGGTGGTTAAGCTCATTCTGTGACCTGTCATTTCTTTCCCTGGATCATGTAAATGAAATCTTTTCCTTTCCCAGATATCGTTCGTTGGACCTTAGATTTAGGTCTGGAAGGGAACTTGGCAATCTTCCAATATTCCAAGAGATCTTCTACCTCCTCCCCCCTTATTATATAGATGTGGAAAACAGGCTCAGAGTTCCTACAATGTACTGTCTCAGAAAGAAGGACCCCGCCCCCAGCCAAGCCCTCTGACTCCAGAGACAGGATCCTTCCCCTGCACCAGGGTGATACACTAGTGCACCTGTGATGCCCCGGGACCAGAGGCTCTGCCCCAGCACTACCAATGGAGTCTGCTTGGCCTGGCCAGCTCCACCCCTGAGTCCCATTTTATGTTGTATCTGAGTCCCATTTGCAGGCAGCCAAAAACTGCTGTGTATTTGTCACTTTGCACTTGAATTGTTTTACTGTTTTTCCTTTTAAGTTGCAATCTAAAATTCAGGCAGACAAGTTTTACCTGGCACTAAATTGTCAAATCTTTTGTTGCCCTCTGTTCAAGCTGTAGAGATTTGAAAAAAGCAACGTTCACAGAATCTTAAACAAACCATTTACATTTTGCCGTTAACTATTTCATTATTGTAACTTTTTAATTATTTGGTGTCAGAATAATTTCAGCAGTAGACCATTTATGCCATCTCAGAAACATGATAGGTTCTGTAGAGCATGATTCTCAAATTTTTTTTTGAAAATGAGAAGTTTTTACTTGCCTCCCATTGGGGGAAAATATATAATTAACATTATCTCTCTCACACCATTGTAATACGTTTTGATCATTAAGGCCCTTTTCTCTAAGAAGTACCTTTCCAGTTATATACACTTCTCTAGACTATTAATATAAGAATCTCTGACCCACCCTACCCCTCCTTGATCTATTTTTCCAGGGAAATGCTTTATTGCTATCCCTTGAAACCTCTCACTTCCCAATTATCTATCTCCCCTACTCTCCTAACTTTTATAGAATCGTCTCCCTTGTAACAAAGAGTATGTACAGCCAAATGAAAGCAGATCAGTCCATTGACCACATCTGAAATTTTGTACCTTTTTCCCCACCTGCAGTCCGTTCTCCCTCCAAGAAGGTAGCAGGCAGGCTTCAGCATCCCCTGTTTGATGTTACTGCTGGTCACTGCTGTGTTCAGTTTTCTCAGATTGATCTTAATTTGTCTTCTTTACCAGAACAGCCAGTCAAGAAGTATTTATTAAGCACCTCTGCTATGTGCTAGGTCCTGTACTAGGTCCTGGGGACACAAAAAAATTGTGAACCAGCCATTCTTTGTAGAAGCTTGTCTTTGTTAATGAGGAACACAACAGATATGTATGTAAAGATATTCAGAATAAATATGCAAAGAACTGTTTTGAGACAGTCCTCTGGCACAAGGTTGTTCCTCCTGGGAGGACATAAGGTTCCCCAGTGATCCTTGCATTCTGCAACTGGGCTCCCAGTGTTCTCCTCCCCCAGCGTAGGTGTGCCTCTCTATAGGTTAACTCCTTGTCTGAGCACCCAGTCAGTTCAATGCAAACCTTTATTGCAGGCAGTAGGGAAGAGGGAGAAGGGGGAACCTGAAAGGAGACCTAGACTTTATTCATGTAAAGGGCAGTGCTGCCTCGGGAAGCACAAAGACACAGGTTCATTCAGCAGAAAGGGGGTGTTCCAAAGTCCCTCACCCTCTAAGGTGAGGTTCTTACACTGTGATTTTGAGTAACTCCCCCACACCACCCTGTAGCTGGCTGAGCTGCATGTCAGGAGTTAAGGCAAAATATTATTTTGAAGGGTTTGTTATCAGGGAGAAAAACAAGCTGACAGTAGACAAAATATTATCAGGGTCACAGTTGTACTATCTTTCAGAAGGTATTGTTAGTTTTTTCCATGAATATATTATATAGACTTATAGCCTACTTTAAGAAAAAACTGCCCTGGTGGTCTCAAGGCCACCAGGCCTAATCTTATAACAAGAACAAGTACAAATGAAAAAACTGTTAAATCCACAGCATTTTGAGAAGGAGGCATACGAGCTGTTGGGTATTAAGAAGGTCTCGCGTCAAAGGTGCTGCTTGAGTTGGGACGTGAAGGAAGAGAGGGATTCTCTGCAGAAAGCGAGGAGGGGGATGCATTTCAGGCATGAGGGTGACTAGTGCAGAGGGACTCCTTCTGTGCTGTCTCACTTGGGAATCTCTTCAGCTCCCATGAGTTCAGTTATCTCTGTAAATGACTCTCAAATCTCACTTATCCAGCTCTCACCTTCCAGTCTTGCATCAAACAAGTTGCCTTTTGGACATTTCAGATTGAATGTCTACATCTCAAAAGTCACCATTTTCAAACAGAACTCATTTATTTCTTCCCCTAAATCCTCCTGTCTCCCTATTTTCCCTGTTACTGTCATCCTCCCCATCAACCAGCTGTGCTCCAGCCAGGTGCCATCCCAGCCCTGTTCCACTCACTTGTCTCTGGTCACACTCCCTGCTTTTTGCCAAGCCCTGCCATTTCTGCCTTCATGACGTCTTACCCAGCTGCCCCTTGTTCAGACTTTCATCCCCTCACGTATGGGCAATAGTTGGGCTCCTGGTCTGGTCGTCTTCTGCTCCAATCCCACTAGACTGCCAGGAAGATTTTCCTAAAACATGGCCGTGACAGTGTTACTCCACCCAACTCAGGAAAACTGTGGCTTCCTATTACCTCCAAGAGCAAATGCAGAATCTTCTGTCTGGCTTCTGAAGCCCTTCACAGACTGTCACCTTCCTGTTCCATTCTTCTTACATTGTGCTCCACTCTACACAGTCTGACATTCCTTAGACACCGAAGTCTCCCAATCTCCAATGTTTCAGTCCCTTTTCACTGCTGTTTTCTGTGCCTAGAATGTGCTCTCCCTCCTTAACACTAGGCTGCTTGCTTCTTCATCGCCATCTTCTGTGAGGCTTTGCTGGTCCTGCCCACTGCTAGTGGTCATGTCTGTGTCATTGTTACTCCCTGTATTGTATGTCCATAGTTGTTTGCATTTTGTCTCCCCTACTAGAATGTGAGTTCCTCGAGATCGTTGACCATGTTTTTTTTTTTCCCTTTCTTTGTGTCCCTGGCACATAGTAAGTGCTCCATAAATAGTTATTGACTGATTCTATCACTTGGGCTGTAACTTTTACTTAACTTTTACTAAATGTGCGTGACTGTTGTAAATTTTATTCTTCCACTGCCTATAGAAATGGTATCTGTATTGATAGCGAATTATTTCGAGCATTCCCCAAATAAGTGCTGTGAGAGATTGAAGAAGGTCATGGGCAGTAGAAATGACTAAACATAATCTCTGTTCTCCCTTTATATTCTCATTATTTCCATCAGACTGAAACTCCTTCATAAATACTTTCCCCAGGCTAACCACTTTTGCAAAGAAAATTGCATCATGAAAAAGGTTACTGCCAAAATGAGCTAGCATGCCGAATATTTCTTCCTTCAAGTCATCAAAGTCCTCTGCTTGCTTTCTACTCATTTTCCAAAAAGGACAAGTGTTTCTTTAGCAACCCAGGATATTTCAAGTCTTCAGTACAGGGGCTTTTCCCCCTCTCTACTTTTAAGCGTTAGTGCCTAATACCTGATTATGTAGGCATATGGATTGGATTGGTGGACATCTGTCTTCCTGCTTCTTGGTACCAGGGTTCCTCCTTAAGCCCTGGTAGGTGGTGATTTTTAGAGATCTCAACAAATCATTAGCTCTTCCTGCTCAACCAGCTTGTCCTATGTGGTAGGTGAAGGGTCACAAAGCAAGATCTGTCCTTCATGTTTCAGTACTGAAGGAAAGGAAGGAATTTTCTATCTCCTCAAATCCCCCTTTGGAACATGTGCAAATAGAGATTCCTGTTATCGGGCAGAGGTTGTGAATCTGCACAGCCATTTCAAACCCTTGTCTAGTAACTGTGGCATCCAGAAGCAGTATGTGGTACCAGAAAAAATTATGGTTTCATCATGAGACAATCTGTGATAATAGCATTAGCCAACCAACCAATGTATATCACTTCCCCATGGGAAATGGAACTTCTTTAATGCTAGTGCCTGCCTTTCAGAACTAATTGTTCACAAAGATCATTGCAAATACCAGCGATACAAGTATTTGGATGGTTCACCATATTGTTCACCATATTTAAACTGTCAAAATCCTTAAATGTCTGAGCAAAACCCAAGCAAACAAAGGATATTTTGGGGACTTATTATGTATGTTCTCCTGCAGAAAAATTCTGTCGTCTATATGACTTCCAAGTCCTTTAAACTAAGTATTTCAGTGTTGTCGTTTTCAGCCTTAGACCTTCCCACGATCGTTGCTTTTCCGTTTGCTATTGAAGAGACTCCTCATTCATAAACATTTCTGCAATTGTGTGGCAAGAACCAAATAGACTGTGTTGAATTGCATTGGCTTTGCTTGTTCAGGGACTGAGCATGTGCCACAGACTCTCAGGAATCAGAGTCTGGGAAATGCCAGCTAAGACCCAGGGAAGTCAAACTGAAAGAAAGGCTAGTTTGAAAGGCGCTCAATGCCTCATGCCTTAGAGCAGCTCTACCAGCTCCTGCCCACAGAATCCATTTCTTTTTTTTTTTAATCTCTCTTTTTTTTTTTTTTTTAAGCAATCGGGGTTAAGTAACTTGCTCAAAGTTACACGGCCAGAAATAACTGGGTGTGGTGCTAAGTGTCTGAGCCCGGATTTGATCTCCAGGTCATCCCGACACTGGAGCCGGTGCTCTTACTCTCTGAGCCACCTGGCCGCCCCTAACAGAATCCATTTCTTATAGTGAGGCACCCAGCACGTCATTGTCATCTCTGTGCCCCATCTCAGCAACAACAGACAACTGGTTTTTCTGGGTCCTTTAACCCAAGCAGGAAAAGTCACTAAAAAAGCCGTTGCTCTGTGCTCTAATAATTTTGATAATACAGGTAAAAATCCCATACTCTCTTTTATTTACTTCCATTTTTTTCTACTTCAGACTACCTGAGGAAATCACTCTTAATAAAGTCTTTGAATAACTGTAGAGCCAAATAATATTTTTTCTTCTCTCCTCTTTTTTCTTTCTTTTGGCTATGTCTAATCAACTGCTTTGATCCATCTTCCTAAATCTTTCTCTAACGCCTTAATTATGTTTGTTCCCCCCCCCCCCCAATTTCTTCTCTTCTGGTTCTGTCTGACTGGGATGGAGGAATCTAGATCTGAAAGGGAATTCTAAGTGGGAAGATGACAAATCAGCTTCCTTTCCCCTCCACGTGTCCTTGATTGGTCAGAATCTCCTTGCTAAGGCCTTTGGGATAAATGAGCAGTGCTGTCCTGGCAGGAGATTCTTTCTTCTGACATAGACAACGTCATTTCATGGGCCTCTTGGGGTCGGGACTGCTCTCCCTCCTGTTTTTTCTTCTTTCTGTAGAGGGCAGTTGCATCTTGCCTCTCCTCTGCAGTTTAGTTGGAAGATTATATCTTTTCCAGTTCTAGACCTAAAAGGACAGAGAGGCCTTTGGTGTGTCCTGGGTTAGGATCAGACTGTCCTGGCGGCATAGGGGTAGGTGTGAGCCTCAGGTGGTGCTGGTGCTGATCATGGGTCTGAGTGAGTGACAGGGCCTGGGATTACAAAACAAATGAAGACATCGCTGCCCTGGAGAAGTTTATATTCTCTTCAGAAGAAACAAGAGGGGTGGCTGGGTGGCGCCGTGAGTGAAGCACTGGCCCTGGAGTCAGGAGGACCTGAGTTCAAATCCACCCTCAGATACTTAACACATGCACACAAACCTAGCTGTGTGTGACCTTGGGCAAGTCACTTGACCCCAGTTGTCCTACCTTTCCCCTCCAAAAAAACCCCACAACAACAAAGAAACAGAAAGAACTCAGATAAGTACATCTCAGTACATGTATGCATGTGTCTACATGCTTCCACGCGTGAGGGCGTGCATACACACAGACAGACTGCGAAGGATATTACCACTGCAGGGATCTGGAAAGGCTTTGTCTGATAGGCGACACCCGAGCTGGGGCCTGAGCAGAATCTGTGATTCCAGGAGGCAGAGTGCTCATTCCAGGCCTGTGCAGACGCTCTCTAGAGCTCTCTAGGAGCTGGTTAGAGAGAAGAGACAAGGTCACAAATGCACCATAAAAAACACCAGTTAACGGGGCGGGGTGGGGGTTCCAGCCCCGTTGCCACCCCGTGTGTCCTCTCCTATTCTCGTGTGACATAAGGAGGGTTGCATACAGGAAGCAGCAGAGCTGAGCAGCATGCCTGGAATTTGTGAAGGGAAACCAGAGCCAGCTCGTGAAAGCCAGCAGGGGAATTAATTTTATTCTAGAGAGAAGGGAGATGTTTCTGGTGTTTCCTGAACAGAGAAGTGACCTGGTCAGACTTGTACTGAGCACCTAGTTGCGTGACACTGGGCCTCTGTTGGAATAGCTGACCTCTGGAGGTGCCTGTGCATCCCAGCCCTTGCCCAGCACTGACAGGCTGTGTGACCTCAAGCAAGTTGTTGCCTTTTTTACAGTTTTCCAGCAAATGAGTAAACTCTATTTGCACCTGTAGTTCACACGTGTGTTTTTGAGGGGTATGTTTGGTTAGCTTTAAAGCACCATGCAAGGTGTTGTTATTATAATATTTCTTAAGTTCTGACGTTTTATAATCCTGTACACACAGAAATAATTATGTGACAAGACTGTGTGATGTGGGCTGTAGGAGAAGTAAAAACAAAGTGCACTGGTAACCCAGAGGGAGAAATCGTTCTTGATGCAGAGGGACAGCTCTGTAGAGGAGGTGGTTTTAAACTGGGTCTCACATGATAAACAGGATTTTGGGAAGTATCAGGGAGGGGCATGCAGGGTTGTGAAATCAGCCTAGACAGAGGTGAGAAACTGTTCCACAGACCAGAGAAATTAAAGGTCTTGTGCCTCTTGTCCCTCTCCCTCCCATAATTCTCTGGCCAATCCACAGATCCATAGATTTGTAAGGCATTTTATAACTTTCAGTGTTTTCCCCCATTATTTCCTTTTATTCTCAAAAAGAACCTTATGAGGGGTGGCCAGGTAGCACAGCGAGTAAGAGCACCGGCTCCAGTGTTGAGAAGACCTGGAGATCGAATCCCGGGCTCAGACACTCAGCACCCACCCAGAAACACCTGGTCGTGTAACCTTGAGCAAGTTACTTAACCCCAATTGCTTAGGGGCGGCCAGGTGGCACAGCGAGTAAGAGCACTGGTTCCAGTGTCGGGATGACCTGGGGATCAAATCCCGGGCTCAGACACTCAGCACCCACCGAGAAATAACTGGCCGTGTAACCTTGAGCAAGTTACTTAACCCCGATTGCTTAAAATAAAATTTAAAAAAAAAAAAGAACCTTATGAGAGAGGTGTGGAAAACATTTTTATCACTGATTTTACAGCAAAGATCCAAAGGGATATGTATGTGGGACAGTCCGCCCAAACTGTAGTCAACCAGAAAAATCCTTAGTAGCTCCCTTTCTGTTCTCTGATCCCATTTTCAGGGTATGTCACACCAATTATTCCCTCTTAAGAACTTTCTCCTGTCCTCTGCCCTGAATTTCATTCTTAGCAAATTTATAGGCTAGGACAGAGAGCCTTGTATGCTGTCTCTTAAAGTGCCTTCTCTCTGCCTCTCTGTTCCAAAGGACAATAAATGATGAGGCTCCTTGGTGGCATTTCCAAAGGTCTGGTTTGCCCCTTCTTGGAAAATAGTGTTTGATGTCTGTGTAAATCACTCAGCCCTGCTGTCCTCCTTCCCGACTTGACATGTGTCGGGTGAGCATTTTTCAGGCACAGGGTGGCTAAGAGGGCCCTGATTAGCTCTTGCTTTAATTAAGCTCCTGGTCTTTTTGATTCACTGGAGCAGAGGGAAGCCAGGCTGGCCTGGCCCATGCTCTCTTCCGCCTCCCCTGGCCCTCGGGTCCTCATCCCCTCATGGTCCCCGCCCCCCAGGTGCCTCTGAGCTGCTGCCTGGGCTCTGTCTCCTCCAGGAAGTCTTCCCCAAGCTCCCGAGCAGCCAGGGCCTCCCTGTGCAAACTGCCTCTTGTGTAACTGCTTTGCACTTATTTGTATTCATTCTCTTATGTTTCTGCCTTGTTGTATACATGTGTGTAATTTAACTGTATATACGTAGGCATTAAAATGTGTGTTCCCTGTGAGTAGTGATTGTGTAGGCCTTTTATGTGTCCCGGGCGCCAGCCGTGCCTGGTACACCCCAGGTGCTTAATAAATGCTTGGTCCTTGTTTACTTGATGTCAGCTGGGTGGGAGGGCTGCTCCGAGCACATGGGGGGATGGAGAAGTCACCTTCTCCTCCCTTCTCCTCTCACAGTAATCCCAAAGTCCAGGTGGAGGCCATAGAAGGCGGGGCCCTCCAGAAGCTGCTGGTCATCTTGGCAACAGATCATCCTCTGACCGTGAAGAAGAAGGTACCTCACCCTGATCCGGTGCTGCCCTCCATCCCGGTGGTGAGGGGGCAAGGCCTGGCATCTGGCACAGCAGGTGTGCCTGGGGAGTGGGGCGTAGTGGCCTGGGCCTGCCAACCTTAAGGGTGAGCCCAGCGGGGACGTTCAGGTACTGGGGGCTGGTGCCATTCTTCCCTGCAAGACCTGGCAGTCAGGAGGTGTGCCCAGGCCCTGACCCCGCCCCTGCCTCCAGGCCCCACCCCTGGGGTGACCCCCACCTCTATGCCCCCGACCATGCCCCTCTTTCCCATGCCCCCCCTCTCTGCCCACTGCCCTGGCCACGCCCCTCTGCCCCATGGCCTCTGACCCTGCTCCTGCTGTCCCCCAGGCTCTGTTTGCACTGTCCTCCCTCCTGCGGCACTTCCCTTACGCCCAGCAGCAGTTCCTGAGGTTGGGGGGCCTGCAGGCCCTGAGGAGCTTGGTCCAGGAGAGTGGTATGGAGGTGCTGGCTGTGCGCGTGGTCACCCTGCTGTACGACCTGGTCACCGAAAAGGCGAGTGTTGTGTGTTCCCCCCCCCCCAGCTTGGATCTCGGGGAGCCCCTGGACAGGTGACTTCCAGTCTCTGCCTCAGTTTCCTTATTACGTGGGGCTTCATGATGCGCAAAGTGCATTGTGCTCTCCCAAGAGAAAGCTGCTGTTCTCCCATCCTCCCATTTTGCAGATGAAGACTGAGGCAGACAGAGGATATGGTACTTGCCCAGGGTCACACAGTTAAGTATCCATGGCCCCCTTACCTACACCAGGCAGGATTGGGATCAGATGATCCTTAAGGGCCGCCCCGTGCCATCTTGTGATGCCAGGCTCCTTCCAGTCTCTCTTGCTCTTGTTTGGAGGGGCCCATAAGCCCAGGACACTGGCAGAATGGCTGGTTGGTTTTACAGGCTCCATTTTGAGGTTCCTTGAGGAAATGGGGGCCCCCCCATGTCAGGAGACTCTCAGTGATGGGCCTCGCCCGCCAAAGGGCTGTGGTGCCAGAGAATTTCAGCATATTCCAAGGCAAGGGTTTTCTTATGACCCTCATTAGATGAGTTGCTGGAAAATTAGGGTTCAGTCTGCTTTTCTAGTCCTGGGAACTGTATGTGGTCCTGTAGGTTAGGTCTGAGCTAAGTGAATCAGGGCTTGAAGGGGCGAGAGGGTCAGCCACGACCTTTCTGTCGTGCTAGGACCATTGCAGATCCATATGCTCCAGGGCAAGACGGGGCCTTCTCTGTCCTGTCTCCTCCACTCCTGGCCACTCTAGGAACAGAGCCAGCAGGATTCCTTCTTCCCTTGCCTTGGATGCTCAGCCACCCCTCACTTTCCTTCTTGGGTCTCTGTCTACCCCCTTCCCCTGCCCCCAAGGAACTTCTCAGTGCTCCATGCCCACCCCATTAGGCCTGAGGAGGGTTTGTGAATGAAAGACTGAAGGCCATTAAAACATGCTTGAGCAATAGCATGGATTCCTCTCCCTGAGAGTGCTGATTGGGGCTCAGTCAGGTGCTATTCTGTTCCAGGGCTGGGGGAATTTGTGCAACCTCTCTGGGTGCTGGAGCTGCACAGGCCCCACAGGCCGGGGATTGTCACCAGCTCTGTGACCTTGAGCATGTCCTTTAACTTCTCTGGTGGGACTTGGCTTCTGAGGTCTTGTCCACCTCCAGATCTCTGACTTAGGAGCCTATACTTATAGAGTTAGACCTGATAATCAAGGGAGGTTGGAGACCCAGGCCTTGGATGTGATTCTTAATTTGTCATTTTAAAGTCTGAGAAATATATTAATAAATGACAGAGTGAAGTGGGCTAGTGGGTCAGAATGCAAGCTGTCCAGAGAATGGACACAGCTGTACTATTGGCTTCTCCCAGTGAAGGCCCTCTTTCCTAACACACTCTGTTCTGGGTCATTTGATCAAGTCTAGCCCTGTGGTTCTTGAGCAGGAGATAAGAGAAGAGAACCCAGGAAGCCCCATTCCTCCTTCTTTTGCCCAGTCAGTGAGGGCGTGCCTCTGGGGTTTCCCCTTGTTCTCTTCCCCGCTTTTTCCCCTGCCTGGTAGAATTGCTCTCAACTGAGGCTGGAGATGCTATAATCTTCTGTAATAGCATATAGACATGTGGTGTTCAAATCTAATTAATAAAGTGTGTACATAGTCATTATCACAGGAGGTGGCCATCTGAGCCCAGGGATTGGTTCTTAAAGACGCCCCCCCCTCCTGTACCCCTCCCCTCCTCATCCTGCTTTTCTGCTTCTTACATTGAAATGACAATTGTCAGGATCCTCTGGCCATGATGAACAAAGTCATTCACTACACCCCCCACCCTTATCTGGAGCTCCCTCCCTGGGGGGGGGGGGGGCGGTGTCAGAGGGCAGGGAGGATGGGAGGGGCCTGGCCAGGCAAGGGCAAGCCTCAGAAGTCTTTTTGCTTCTGCTGCTGAGCTCACTCTCCCTGTGGCCCGGCCAGCCAGCTCACACATCAGTGCAGACTCGCCTTCATTCACTGGGGCGGATGGGAGTCAGTGGCAGATCTCTGTAAGTGAAGGACAGCACATTATGTGTAAATTGATAGTATTCAGATTCAATTCTTCCTGGTTCACAAGTGGACTTTTTTGTTTCTTTCAGTTTTCTGCCGTCTTGGCCTTAACAAATGTAAAATGTCCCCATATTTCACCTTGACTTTGATGCCTTGCTACTGACTCTGCCCCTGTCTGCTTTTCTCCTCCCCGGTCTGGTGCAGATGTTGGTGGAGACCACTGAGCATGTCCAGGACTCCCCAGAGAAGGTGCAGCAGTACCGCCAGGTGGAGCTCATGCCAGGACTGCAGGAGCAGGGCTGGTGCGCCATCGTTTCGGGGCTGCTGGGGCTGCCAGAGCACGACACACGGGAGAAAGTGCTTCGGACTCTGAGTGCCCTCCTCAGCCCATGTCGGGCCCGTTACCGCCAAGACGTCCTCCTGAGCAGCACCCTCCAAGGCCTACGGGCTGAGTACCAGGAGCTGGCTGCGCTAGAACAGCGGGATGGGGAAGAGAACGGCTACTTCCAGGAGATGCTGGGCACCATCAACGGCTTCCTCCAGGAGCTTCGCTGAGCTCCCACGGCAGTGGCTTCAGAGGGAAGGCTCCCAGCCCTGCTGACTGTACTGGCCATTAAATGGAGGTGTTGAGAGCTGGCTGTTTGTCTTTTTAATCTTGGTGACAGTTGTGATGTGGAGGTCTGTCTGCACCAGGATGTGCAGAAGAGAGATTCTCAGAATTGGCCAGGAGAGATTCTCAGAATTGGCAGGGCCACAGGGCCTTCTTCACAGTGTTGCTAAGGCAGGTTAACCCAGGGGCTCTCAAGTTGGAATCCCCTGTGGGGTTTGTGGACAGATTTTAAGGAGGTCTGTGAAATTGAAAGGGAAAAATATTCAGGTAATGGTATTTTGGTAGAATTGGTTTCCTCTATAATTATTTTATGCATTTAGAAACATTATTTTAAGAAGGTATCCATACACTTCATCAGACTGTCCAGGGTTCCAGGACACCTAAAATGTGAATATCTCCTAGGTTAAAAAATCAGCTATTCAAAGTTGGTGAGGCCAGTGACTCTTGTTTGGCCTTTTGGACATTGATTTGGACATGGCATTGCCATGCCTGGCCAAGTCATAAAGTTCCCTCCCCTGTGGGCTAGTTTATATAAGGGAAACTCCTCCCAGCACCACAAACTATAGCTCTGCCCACTGACCACAGTAGGATATGCCATCTCCTCTCCCCCACCCCCACCCCCACGGATGACCCAAGTCCAAACTCTTTCCAAGCCTTGGTTTTCAGTTCTGTGAATAATCAGCACTTAAATTTCTATGGCACTTTTTAGGTTTGCAAAGCTCTTTCTTCACAGTAACCCTATAGGACATATGCTTGCCAGTTTTATGTTCACCATTTTACAGATGAGAAGACGGAGTTCAGAGAGTTAAGAGTTCAGAGTTGGATATTTTGGTTTGGATTACGTTTTGCTGTCTTTTCCTGAGGTTGGTGAATGAGGATGAGGTGTTTTGTGAACCTTAGATTTAGGGTGATTGGGCGCAGTGATGTGAGCTTTTGTTGCTGTCACATCGGCTCCTCTTGGTAGCCCCTTTTTACAGAGGGAGGGAACTTCAGAGAGGTGAAGGGAGGGGCTCTCACTTGTGAAGTCATAGAGACGGGGCGTCGGACCCTGGATGCACGTCCCTTTAATGCTGGTCCTCTTTTTTTGTACAAGACCAATGACATCACAGATGAGTGACAGCTTGAGGGGGCCGGCCGAGGAGGGGGCCAGAGGGGAGAGCTGGATGATAGACTGAGTACTAGCACCTTTCTTTCTGACTTCAACAAATACCGCCTTTTGTGTGCTGCCACCCATCGGATTTTCTCTCCCTACCCCAACCGGGCTGGCCTCGGACCTTAGATGACCAGTCAAAAGAGGTCACGTCTGAGGTCAGGGAGAGGTGAAAGCCCAGGGCTCTTGTGTGGATTGCCTAGCAGTTCCAACTACCTCCCCCTCCCTGCCTAGCAAAGGTGCAGAGGAAAGACTGTGCTTGGCAGCTGGGAGCCTGCATCCATGTTGCTATGGCAACTCTGGCTTTGGGGTTTCCTGATTTGGATTCCTGTATGTTTGTTTTTCCACCTTTCCCAATGCACCAGCCGGACTGGGCTGGCTCCCTCCCTTCCTTTTCAGAGAAAAAGAAAACACGAGAAAGCTAAAGTCTTGACAGGGACTGGCTTCTGGGGTCCAGGGATTAAAGTTGAGACCCAGTGGGGACGGCTGTGAGATATAGATGTTCAGATGGGGAGCTTGATTGCTACTTTCCTCCAGGTCACTCTGCCTGACCCCTCTTAAAAGGCTCCAGATTATTACTTGGACCATACAAGGCTTGAAAAACACTGATTAAGATTTTCTAGTCTCCCCACCTTTCCTTGAGTGGGTAGGGCAGAATTATGGCCCTGGGGTGGCAGTTTCCTACACCTAACCAACCATGTTGCTTTTCTTGTCCTGCTCAGAACAGAAATGGGAATCCATGGCACAGCTGGCTGAGAGCTTGGGGCTTTTCTCTGTGGGAATCTCCCCATTTCATTATTTTTCTCCCCATGATCTCAGCCCTTTCTAGCCTGTACCAACCAGGGCATGAGAAGATTGGAGACAGCAGAATGAGTCTGAAAATTTCCTCAGCACCCAGCACAACAGGGGTGTAACTGTTGACTGGACCCACCTCCCCTCCCCATCAGAGTTGCTACATGGGGATTTCAAGGAACAATTACAAGAGCCCCCAGAGACACAGATGGGCAGTTACAGGCAGAGGGGGGGGCAAGGTTGGGCTGCAGTTTCCTGGGCTCCGTTACTGCTCCCAGCAACATCCCACCCACTGTGGACCCTTGGGGTCAAAAAGGGCAGGTCCTGTCCCAAGGTGCGACTGTTCTGTGATCAGAGATGATGGTCTAGGGCCTGCCTCATCTCTTTTGGTTCTGGCCTGATTTCTCCCTACTTTTTGCCCCCCAGCTGTCTTTCTTCCCTAGGAAGAGTGTTGATATTTATGGCCTTTTGGAGGCACCACTGGAAAAGGAAGGAGGAATGAGACACTGGGCTTTGTTCTTCCTGTCCCCCACATGCTGATGAAGGGGCAGAGCCAGCTGATGATAGGATCTGAGCCATGGCACTTCTGGTGGGAGCACAGTGATGCTATTTCCTCTCCCAGAGGCTGATTCCTCTGACATTCACTTTTTTGCTTGGTTTCACCCCATTCCTTCAATGTCCTCATTCCCAACCTTTTCTCCTGACTTCCTTCAGGTCTCAACTCACATCTCACCTTCTACAGGAAGTGTTTTTCAGTTCACCTTATTACTAGTGCCTTCCCCCGAGATTCCCTCTCAGTTTATTCTAAATATATCTTGTTTGCCCACACGCATTTTCATATTGCAGTAGATTGAGTTTCTTGAGGGCAGAGACTATTTTTTTGTATTCGAGCACGTATTCCCCAGCACATGGTAGGCACTTAATGGATCCTTCTTGACTCCTTCCCCTTTGTGTTGAACCACTCCAGTATTTACTGAGTGCCCACCAAAGGCCTGCCCATCCATCCTCATCCAATGTATTGTGTGAGATACTGGAGAACATGGTCCATTACCTTGGAGAGAGACCTGTTCTTGAATGAGAGTTGTACCAGCAGAACAAATGGGAGTCTAGGTCCACACATGGCAATCAGAGATACTTGGGGACTTGTACCTTTCTTTTCCTCTTCTTCCTCTTGACTCTTCTCCGTGGTCTAACTCTGGGCCTCTGCCCACACTGAAGGCCATGTGTTTCTTCAGTGCCCAGGGTTTGGGGGACATGGAGCTGTCAGGGTTTGTTTGGCTCATTTCCCATCCTGGTTGCTCCTTCATAAATCTTGCAATTTGGGGCTGTGGAGCAAGAATAAACATGTTCATGTTTGATTTCATTTGGGCTGAGACATTCCCAAATATGGAAAAGTGGAAATATGTTGAGTCTCTCACCAGAGCACTCACTGCTTCTTCTTAATGGCAGTTTCACTCATCCCAGTGTATTCTCATTTGCCATTTGAGGACAAAAAAACGAAGTGCAGAGATGGTGGGCCAGGGAGTCAGAGGATGTATGTCCTCCTTAGCCCCTTTCTTTTTCATTGGCAACTCATATCAGTCTTCAGACCTTTAAAGAAGGGAAATTTGTCCTGTCTGAAGGGGCAGCTTGTGGTTGGTCATTTGTCTCGTGTATGCAGGGAACAGGGGTAATGATCCTCATTGAATCCTCCCAGGTAATTGACCTGCTGGGGCTGAGGGTGGGGTGCTATCCAAGAGGCCTGGGTCTGTCTATCCAGTACAATAGTTGGCATCATTAACACAGGATGAAATGGGGATGCATGTGCTATTGCCTTGGAGTTTCAAGAATAGAAACCAGCTAAAAACAGAAGGGTTTTCTGTGGGAGATTCCCCTTCCTTGGGACCCCTGAGATACGGCTTCTTCTTTGAAGCCAAGAGTGTCCACAACGTGCCTGTCCAGTCCTATTCATATTGGATAATATGGTCCCTGACCATGGACAGCTCCCATTCTAACCAGCAGAACAATTGGAGACCTATCTTCTGCTTGTCACTTCCATGGACTAGAGACTGGGTTCTTGGCATTCTCCTTCCCCTTCCCTTCATTTTCAGCATCCTGGGCACTGTCATGATTGGGCAGACTGGGGACAAAGCACATACAGGCTGCTACTCTACTCAGATTCGTGAATGAGAACTGAGGGGATGCAGAGCTCCCCAGCAGCACAAACTAATGGCTTTATTACTCCTTACAACCTGTGGCCCCAGAATGCTATCAGCATGGTCAGGGGCCTAGAGTTGTCCACAAGAGAACAGGGAGGGACAGTACAGACAGGGTAGCTATTAGAATCCCCAGTGACAGGCAGTATCTCCTCTATGTTCTTACTTGGGAGTAGGGGATGACTCGTGACTGCAACAGGGCAGTATGAGCTGCCTTTTTGGAAGAGTGGTTCACGGAGGGGACTGTTGGCTTTTAGTTTGTAGTCTGGGGGCATATGTGGAGGCAGGGTCTTAAAAGACAGGAGTTAGGAATTGATCTGACTGGGCATGGGATTCGGTGGAGCATATTGGAAATCGTCCTCCACTCTTTGCAAGATCCGTTATAAGGGGGGCGGCCAGGTAGCACAGCGAGTAAGAGCACCGGCTCTAGTGTCGGGATGACCTGGGGGATCAAATCTGGGCTCAGACACTTATTACCCACCCAGAAACACCTGGCCATGTAACCTTGAGCAAGTTACTTAACCCCAATTGCTTAGGGGCGTCCAGGTGGCTCAGTGAGTAAGAGCACTGGCCCCAGTGTGGGGATGACCTGGGGATCGAATCTGGGCTCAGATACTTAGCACCCACCCAGAAACACCTGGCTGTGTAACCTTGAGGAAGTTACTTAACCCTGATTGCTTAAAAAAAAAAAAAAGATACGTTATAAGGGAGGAGACTAGGGAAGAAACTAATGGGCCACAGCAATAGTCCAGAACTGAGGCAAGGCAGAGGAAATGGAAACAGGTTAAAAAAAAAAAAAACAGTGGTTTTTGAAGGAGGAAGTAGTAAGATTTGCAAGCTGACAAAATGGAGATGAAAGAAAAAGTAAAGGGTGATTCCATCATGGACCATGCCTAAGAAGAAATTCTGGTGGATTAACTTGGTTGGGGCCAGGTGTCTGTGCCTCAGATGTGAAGGCATGAACATGGGAGCTCAAGACCCCCCTGAGGGAGGACTTTCTGGGATCCAAGGGGCAACTTCATGAGAATTTCCAGACCGAGGAACAAATAGATCTAGGGCCCTGGCAGCTTTGTTGGCTGGTCCTTTGACCATTCACTATTTTCCTCTTATTCATAGCTCTTCATTTATTTCATTTAATATCCTCCAATGAGAAAGGGGGGCATAGGAAGGGGGACAAGGGAAAGGAACACTTTAGATACCTGGCTGGAGGGTTCAATAAAAGGCTGGAAAACTTTGAAATCAGAGGCTTTCCCTGAAGATTTTGTCCTGCCCATTTCCAATTAGAGTCGAAGGAAAAAGATGCCTTATAAATGCTACGATGGATGCTCTTTCTACAACAGACGTTGTAAATTGAGTCTTTTTAAGTGCACAAGAGAGCTGGCCTTTTTCTTAATAAAAATCCTACTGTGGATCCCTTTATAAAACAAATAATTACTCCTTAACTTCATCTGTTGTATAAATGTATTTTTTTTTCATGTTTGCCCTCTGTAGGGAGCTGCTCACGGCTAATTAAAGGAGAAGGGCACAATCTCATCTGTCTGCTACACATGAGCCCAGTTTTATAGCCGTGGAAAGGGGGGTGGGGGAAGGGGTCACAAACAGATATATGGCTGTAAGCAGAAGGAGCTGGGGTTTGAACAGGTCTTCCTCCTCTGAGTGACCAAATCTGGCCCAAGTCCAATGACAACTCGTACCCTATATGGTCACTGTGTGTGTGTGTGTGTGTGTGTGTGTGGGGGGGGGTGTCAAACTCCGTGTGACTGGCTGATCAGACCAAGGCCAGCTCAGAGGCTCCAGCAGGGACATGTGCAGTGCTGACTTAGTCTGTGCATCTCAGATTGCGAGCTCCTTGGAGGCAAGGATGGACTTTTGCCTCTTTCTGAGTCCTCAGTATTTATTTAGCACAATGCTTGGCACATAGTGTCATAAGTGCTTAATAAATGTTTATTAACTGACTTTATAATACTTTAAACCATTTCATCTGGGACTCCTAACAGCCCCGTAAGGCAGACAATGGATTTCCTAAGCAGGGACCCCTCACAGGACCCTCTCTTAGAGGCAGAGATTTAAATCCAGGTCTCCTCCATCCAAAGCCTCAGTCGATTTAAAGCTGTGTGATGGGGAATGTCTCCAGGCATTGCCTATATCGAACTAGTTTTAGTTGACTATATGCATGTTACCCAGGAAGGCATTGAATTGTGGGGAATGCATTAATGTGCAGAAGGGGGCACGATAATTTTTGTTAATTGTGGTTAAACTATTGTTTTAAAAAAAATTATATATAAAAGTTGTTACAATTCTCCTTCTTGTTTTATCAAGTTAGCCATCCAATCCCACCTCATGTGCACAAGGGAGGGTCACCCACCCTCAGAAGGTAAGATAGGATAGTTTTTCTATATACTACATATATATATATATATATAGACTGTGCGAGTTACAAAAAGAGAAAAGGTTGAATCCTAGATGGGGTTGGGGATTAAGATAGGTGGTGACTTTATTTGAAAATTGCACCCGACAAAAATGATTTGAGAGGAAGGGGGAGAGAAACTTTGGCCCACTTGGCTAGATTTCATCATGCACTTTATTGGGAAAAGTTGGTGTAAAAAATATTCAAATTCATAAAATTTAAATAAGACAGTAAAATTATACCTTGTAGCTATAGTAATCGCTATAGTAATCACAAATAATGTAAAGTTGAAATTATTGCCTGAACAAACACTATTTTGCAAGGCTTCTTTTACAAGCCCAAGGCAGGAAACACTGCAATTATTAGAAATGAGCACAATGACAAATTTGCATTTGAATACTGGGAGAAAGCAAAAAACATGTTACTATTACAGACCCACAACACACCGGCTGGAAAGAGCAATTTTATTAATGTCCTGCAGCAAAGTACATTAGTAATTTGTAACCAAGCATTAAAATTCTCATCCTGTGTCCTAAAGAGAATAATCAGTTTTCTTCATGATGCATTATGTTTTACTGAATTTCTTAGATTGTCATTTTGCAGACATATATGAAATTCCTTACACAAGGGCTACTGCCAAACTTGGTAAACACTCAGCTCCCCAAGATGCCCGAGCGGGCAGGCCTCATGCCAGGTCACTTTTTAATTGAATAACGTTTTTATCCATCTGCCCAAAATGGTTTCTTTGAAGACAGCCTTCTCCACAGCAAAATGTACCCAAGTGCTCTCTTCCAAACACAAAAGCTTTGAGTTAGAAAGTTGTACGATGTGGCATATTTTCTTACCATTTTTCCTCCTGAATACTAAAAGTAACAATTCACACCTTTTGATGACACAAACCTCTCAATCATAATGCAAACCTTCAATCATGGAGACAGACACATTGTGATATAATAGTGTTAGCGATCTCTTTGGTTATAGTTTGTTTTTCTTCAAGCTTATATATTTTTTTTAAATGCAACTAGAAATAATGTTTATGTTATCTAAAAGCATCCTCCAAGCTTATTCTCATACTGGTATCACATGGTCAAGTTTAAAAAAAAAATCTACATTTCCCATAGCATCTAATATCAACATTATATTAAGTAAATACATTTGAATGAACAGGAAATGTCTATGATTCACAGAAGCCATTTGAAGGAAAGTTAGTTTGGAAAAGAGAGTGGCAGAGGGTGTGGGCAGCTGAGGCCACTCTAGATACTGTCCATGGCCTTGAACTCACTGAGGGCCTGCACAGGATTCACATGTTTCTTCTGAGAGGCCCGCTTGATCTTCGTCTGGGTCTCATCCTGCTTTTCTCTCTTCACCAAGGGCTTCTTTTCCGGGGCCTTCATCTTCCAGGACACAGCAGGCAGGTTGAGAGAGGCCATTCCCTGGGATTTCTGGTACTTGGTGGAGGCCACATAGGAAGCCTTCACAGTCTGCACCACAGCATTCATCAAGTTCTTGGCTGCCTGGATCAGGGACATTGCACTGTCCACCTGGGGTCACAGAACAGAACATGCTTAGAGACTTGGGATGGAGGATCGTTAAATACTTAGATTAAAATCAATGCTTCCCCCCCCCTCCCCAGGAATCTCTATCTACTATTTTTATAAGGGTACTCTTTGGTTTGGTGATGGAAATCACACATCCTGGATCTGTGAACTTGTTCTTAAAAACATTTGAAACTGAATTCCAATATAATTGGTTTCTTTTTGTAATTCTGTGCCTTAAAAACAAAACAAAACACTCTTTGGGACAGCTGGGTTGTACAGTAAATACAGCACCGGCCCTGGAGTCTGGAGGACTTGAGTTCAAATCCGGCCTCAGACACTTACTAGCTGTGTGACCTTGGGCAAGTCACTTAACCCCAACTGCCCTGCCTTCCCCCCTCCAAAAAAAAAAAAATACAACACAACAAACCAACAAAAAAACACTCTTCTAAAGAGTCTATACACTTCAACAAAATGAAGACCCTCTTGTCCACATCAGATACTGGAGGACAACAAAGGGGCAGATATGTAGATGAGTCCATTCGAGGAGTGGCCTGGGCAGAAATCTCTGTGCACTTAAGGAGCGAGATTTCATCCTGTAGGTATAGATCCAACTAGTGGCAAGTAAGGAGATGCCTGAGACCACAGGAAAGATGTAAAACTCTTTGGCTTCATGGTGGTAATAGAGGAACAGAAAATGAGTACTGCTGACACAGTGCTTCCGGGCTAAAATATCAGTGGGCACATGAATAGAGAAGGGGAAAAAAATTATACCCTGACTCTCCCTGACCCATAAATGAAATATAGCATTTTCTTCCATTTGGAATGTAAGCAAAAAAACAAAACAAAACCCAAAACATTACTGAGATTAACATTATTTTGTGTCTATGACCAGACGCAAGGGAGAAAAGGCATGGGCAGTTGTGGTCCCTGGTGCAATTCTGTTTATTTCTTCTACCTTCATGAGAAAGGCCTCAGAAGCCCACGTAATTTTGGCTAAAAGACTAATGGAGATCTAGTGTCAATGAGACAACTTTTGTGTAGTCAGGCAGTGTCTGGGGGGTCAGACTAGAGCCACCATCTACAACCCAGTGGAAAACTCAGAAACCTTTTACTCTTATGAAAATCAGGTCAGGAGGAATCCCCCATAAAACCCAATCTCTCCAGAATGAAGGGGCATTAGCATTGAGGAGGGCACTTCCACTGAGACCAGCATTGCTAACAAGAGCCAACAGGTGCCTGGTATTGGCCAATCACTGGCAGACAGCAGTGCCCCTTATTTCTGTTACAGCCAGATGAGTTTGCACTTCTCTACAAGGAATCTGGTTCATGCGTTTAGTAATGCCAGCACTGAGATGCGGTGTGCCAGGGATGAGGCCTGTGAGGCTCCTCTTAGAACAGGGATGTTTAGCATAAGAAGGTCTGCACCCATCCAACTCTCTTGTATTTCTAAAAAGCAACATGGGTCCTAAAAGGCACCTGCCATAATGCATTTGTCATGCTGTAACTTCTTTAAGAAACCCCGGATTTTCCAAATTCCACTTCAGTGGTGGTGATAAATGTAAATGGCTGATTCAAAGGCACGTCATCCTACACAGGACCAGAGGGTGTGGTGAGCTAGGGCCAGGGCCCCAAGGCCTGCAAGTTGAAAATCACAGCTCTCACTCAAGAGTGTTGCTAAGATTTAGGATCATAAGTATATAAGGAGGTTCTCTAAGCTGTCCCACTTTTACACGACCATATCCTCCTTTATGGCTAAGATGGAAAACTGAGTATAAAAACATTTTTCCCAAATTAGTGATAATGTTCTTGGCAGCTGCTAGGCCAAGACCTAGGCCAGAAATCAAAACCTTGGGCAAAGTGTGTTTTATCAGCTGCTTTATCGGTTGTGTTCACTGAAGGCTGTTTCAGAGTGTTTGTGTCAGGCCCCAACGACCGTGAGCTGAGTTGGTTCAGACTAAGTGACTTTATTCACATTCAGGGATTTACTTTTAGGGTAACTCACCCCAGAGACGACAAGCTCCCCGCCCAGGTTCTGAACCTCTGCCTTGACTTTGCTGCAGATGTTGAGCTGGTGGCAGTAGAGAGCAATGCGCTGCAGGTATGCCAGGAGGTCCTGCTTGCAGGCTGAGTCCGGACACTAAAAGGTGAAAGGGGGCTCTTAACCTCTGGTCCTCTAAAGGTACATAAGGGAAAGCCCTGCAGAGTGGAGGCTCATG
>NW_027186455.1:4420260-4458919 GCF_028583685.1 Petaurus breviceps papuanus | reverse complement strand
TTCATGGACTAAGATATCACAAGTTACCTAATTACACACCCATAATGTAGTATGGGAAAAAAAAAAAAAGAAAGAAAATTAAGGGGACATAAAAGCCAGTCAGATGATGAAATCCAAATGAGAAAATTAACATTCATGAAAATTGCTTTTTTAAAATTTCTATATTATGTTAATTCTGCTAAAAGCCAATGCGGGTGGTTCAGACTGCACAGAATGGTGTGACAGAATTCCTGAAGAGTCAGGGTTTTCCCTTTTTCACCTCAGGGTGTCCTGTACCTCCAGAGCTGATGTCCCAAATGTTCACTGTGCTGCAATCTCCTCAATGATGCTGGACACTTGAGGGGCACAGTATTGTTTTTTATGTTTCAAACTCTGGTCTGTGGCTCTCTCCGTGATATCATGTATTCTTTGCAAATGAGTATGAGTAACAACTAAGAGACAGGAATTGCTGCCATCACTCATATCAGATACCCTGATACTTACATGGTCCGCAATGGTTCTTCCCAACTTGTCCATCCTTGATCCTGCCTCAGCAATTTTCTTAGCTGCACTAATTACATCTGATGTGTTTTTAAGTGGTCCTTTCCCTCTGTAAAAGTCAATGAGAAAACACTCATAATGAGGGCTAGAAATATCAGACCTTATGAGTGAGTAAGCAGTGAGAGGCTGGTACCCAGGACTTGCTGAGGCCTGTTTGAGCACAGGGTGTTGAACATTCCATCATCCTTGCCGGGCCCTCTTTGAAAGGGAAATCTAGACATCAGCATTGGGGGAGGGGGAGGCAGCCACCAGGGTCATTTAATACCCCTCAGAGAATGAAGCCCGACAAGGGATGCAGTGTTCACTTGCTACCAGAGAAGCTCAAGACTACATTGGCTCCTTTGTACAGGAAGCGTTTGAGACCCCTCACCCTTTCTCCCATTGCTTGCTGAAATGTGGCCAAAGCTGCCTTACAGAGAGCTCCCGTGGGGCCCACCTGGTGAAGTCTGTCATCTCCATCATGATCATGCACATCTGCTTGGCCAGGACAATGATGTCATTGCCACTGTCATCCCATTTGGACACTTCAGCATCCAGTTTGCTCTTCTCTTCCTGAAAGCTGGCCACCTGCTCTGCAATCTTAGCTTTCTGTTCTTGGGGAAGCTGAGCCATGATAGCCTGAAATAAAGGGAGCATAAAGCTTTCATAAAAGGAGAATATGGTATCTTCCAAGTACATTATCTGCTTATTTCTATTGGTTTTTCCAAGAATATTTCCAACAGACAATCTATGACATATAGATAGGATAATGTCATAATGGGCTTCATTTTACCTGAAGGGTTATTTCTTTCCATCTTGAATTGAAGTTTATAACAACCTAAATTACCTACCAGCCTGCAAGAACAAGTTCTTAAAAGGGAAACTGAGTGAGATCAGCAGAAGCTCATGCAGCTCTGTGATCATCTCCATTCTGTGACCAAATTCACTTTAATCTTTCAAGCCTCAAACTCTGCCTTCTATAGAGGGAGCCAACTTGGGAAATGGCTTCCCTAGAATGCCAGAAACTGGACATTTTTCACTTTAGCACAGTGCTTTACATCTTACTTTTTTTCAAGGTGATTGGGAAGTGGTTTTCAAGTGTGTACTTGAAAAAGGAAAGAGAAAGCCACTGGGGAATATAAATTCCCACCACGTCACCCTGCACTTAAGTTACATCAAAGCACCATTGTTTTACTTGAACTCAGAAGCACTTCCACAGGTCCAATGCCACCTCTGCGATCAGGCAGCAGCCAGCCAAGCCCAAAACAGATGATAAAGGAAGGCGCACAATGAAAAAGGTCCAAGAAGGTCACAGGACTCTTCTAAAGAGAGGCAGAGTCCATCCCAAGTGCAAGAGAAATGACCAAAGACCAAAGGATCCTGGAATAGTTTCTCCTAAGTACAGTTTCCAAAGTCAAACGTCAGAAACTTGATTAATAAGACACCATGGTTCAAGGAATTTTGGAAGAATGAAAAAGCCCACTCAAGTATTTTTCATGGCATCCTCCTAAGAAGATAAGATGGTAGTGACTAGAGATGCAACACTTCAAGTGAATGCAAGAGCATCGGCTGTTGCCCTCGAATGTAGCACCGCTAATATAGCAGCCATCAATAATTAATTATTTCCCATCTACACTAACATTTGAAGCCCAAACAATAGAGCTTGTAAAGGGAAGGGTTTGGCATTGGATGAAAGCCATTGTCACTTCTTGGCTTAATGCATTTTCTTAAACCAAAGACTTCATTATCTGTATTTCATTTCTACTGGGAAAGAGCCACAACCCTGTTTTAAAGGGGCAAGCTTTCCTTCCTTGGGTTTTTTTTTATCTGAACTAAACATTAGAGACATTTTGGAAAACTCTGCAGTTTACTCAGCCTCAATACAGCACTTTTATTTGTGCCTTAGTGTTTCGCTTCATTTCTACTGCACAAAAGGATAAAAAATAGAGGTCAAAACACTGATAGTACATCTTCTAGAAAGGTGGCTGTGTGTGTGTGTGTGTGTGTGTGTTGGGGGGGCCACACTGTTCAGAGGGGGTTAAACTATTTAAACATCTATCTTCTCCAAGAAGCCACATCCTTACTCGTGCACTCTGACCAGCAATAAGCTGATCGTCCTCAGTCTGGATGCTTGTTCTGCTTCTAACATCAAAGTCTTCAGTCTCAAAGTCAGAATCATCCAACTCTTCAGGAGTCTAAAACCAAAAAAGCAATTTCAGTAAGTCTTGTTAACATTTCAGATGAACCAAATTCAGCCTGCCACTTTCAAATGATAAATAAATCACAGGCCTTCCAGCCAGAAAGTCCTGGTAGGGAAAAGAGAGAGGACAGCAAGTACTCTTAGTACATTATGGTTTGGACCAAATTTTTGTGGGAACATCCTCTAATCCATGGATTACTGCTTGGGGATAGACACCTGATTGCTCAAAATAATCATTTACAGATGAATCCCTGCAGAGGTCATGTCCTGTTTACTAAATGCATTTTAAAAAGGACCAATAACATGCTTAAGATTTATAAGATGACATTAAGAAAGAGGTTTCGGCAACAGTGACTCCAAAAGCTTTATCCATGTTTTTACCATCATCTTTGCTCATCAACTTTTAACAGAGTACAAATCTATTGTTTAGAACATAATTGAAACCCAAGCCTGCACAGGGGTAATGACAGAGGTAGTAAACTAATTTGCAGTGTCCATGTGGAAAGCTTCTACCTCATAATTAGATGGCTCAATTTCTGTGCAGAAGGCTAAACTCCAATGGCCTAACTTTGGGTTCTTTTTAGTTTTTGATGGCTTTAGACGGCTGAAAATGGAGAAGAAAATATTTTCTCACATGTACTATTTCTAAATATGTACCAGAGTTGCTAACACTGATTTTAAAGAACTAATTTTGGTAAAATAAATTGCAATTCATTTAAAAGATATTTTAGTTTTAAGCTATCTAAGACCTAAAATTTTTACCTTTGAATTGAATCTTTGTCCTAAATTAAATTGTCATATCACAACTATTTGGACTTACCCTGCTTTGACAAAGTTTTGGCTTTAGGTTACATTCAAGAGTCATTTTTGACAACATAATTAAATATCTGGTTTTAACAGCTTTTAAAATCATGATTTAGATATTGTAACTAAGTCACTTCAGCTCCAGAAGGCTGCGTTGCTGAAGCACAGTTAAATTTTCTCAAATACATTTCCTCACCCTTATCATCAACACAGCTTTTCTGATGTCCCGAATGCCGTCATAGACCAGTCTGGAGGCATCAATAAATTCATTCTCATCCATTGGTTGGGCAGGATCAGAACTGAGAGCTTCCACAGCGGCTTCTACTTGCTCAGTAAAACGTGGCATAACTGAAATAAAATGATGGGACCATGGATCATGTGGCCAATCTGATGGTGTGACTTGTTCAAGTAGGCTTCATAACAAAATCAACTCCCTACTCCTTCCTATTCATGCTAGGTGCTTATGTTTATGACTAAGAAACTTAATCCCCTTTAAAAAAATTTAATTTTTAGTTTTCAACATTTTCTCTCATAAGCTTTTGAGTTTTAAATTTTCTCCACCTCCCTCCCCTCCCCATCCCCAAGACGGCATGAATTCCTTTAAAGCAAATGATAATTATTATAAAAAATTAAAATTCAATTATTTTCCATACCTATTAAGCATTCCTCTTCAACACAGTAGCAAAATAATTTGATATGGGTTGCCTGGATCCCCAGGAGACAAGAAAGACATTCACTTACACCCACCTGTATTAGAAAGCAGCCTGGTGGCCTCAAGAACCTTTTCAGTATAGACTCCAGGTTCATAGTTGTCCATCTCTGAAGTGACAACATGTATAACCCTGGCTGCCCGACCCCGAATGGCACCAGCAGTGCGGTCTAGACCATCAACATCTTTTTCTTGGAGAGCAATTACACACTTGTTTACATCTTCCAAAATGTGATTCTCTGATGAGAAAAAAGCAGAGAAATATTTGAGGACATTTTCTAGATATGAAACTTTAATCAAACAATTGGGGTGGTAAAACACACACTTAAGTTACTAGGAAATATGAATAAAAACCCTGTAACTTAGAAGCTCAATATTAACTTTAGACCACATATACCAGTTATGAGTACATTTCTCTACCTAGAAACCTAAATGATTTCATTCCTCTTATAAAAGTACTATTTTCCCTGAAAATTTTAAACCCAACCTGTAACTTGCTCTCTGTGTGACAATGGGAAAAGTCTCTTCAACTATCTTGCCTTAGTTTCTTCTTCTGTAAAAGGCTGGTAGTGCTAGGAGGATTGGATTGGAAAAGTGGTATTTTTAGGGGCAGAGCCAAGATGGCAGCACAGAAACAGGAAATTCTGTGAGCTTCCCCAACGACCACCTCAAATACCTTTAAAATATGACTCTAAACAAATTGTAGAGCTACAGAGAGAAACAAATCTCCCACTGAAGGAAGCCTAGGCCGGCATGAAGGGTCCATCACAAGATGCTGGGAGCAGAGCACAGGCCCAGAGCCAGGCAGTTTTGGCCTCAGGGAGGCCCCGACCAGAGGTGGCCAGAGCAGACTTCAGGAGAATGAATCAGCAGCAGCTGTGGCAGTCTCCAGATGGCCTCAACCCATAAATACCAAAGAGGAAGTAAAAGGTCAGTCAGGAACTCTGTTGGAAAGGAACGGTATAGTCCGGCCCCTGCCACCGGGACAGAGGTGAAGGAGTCAGCCTCCATAGCTCCTGGACTGCAGATTCTAGGAGGACCAAGCAACCATTCAGAGGATGATAGCTCTTGCTTTAACCTGCTTGGATCTGGATCTCCGTCTTGGGTGGAGGTCCTGAGGTGTGTGACCAGTAGTAGACCAGAGCTTGTGGGGGCTGCAGAGACAGCACCCACCTAATAGCTCCAGCAGCTGCAAAAACCCCAGCAATTTGGGACAAAGCTTTCTCCATTCTGGAAGCAGAGTTCTACCATGGCAAAGTGCTCAAAAGTCAAGTAATTAACTGGCAACATGAGCAAACAGAGGAAGCAAAGCAAGCCGAGTAATCAAACCTTAAGATTCCTTTTTTGGGGACAAAAAGGACCAAAGCATGCAGCAGGAGGTAGACAGGAAGTCAGAACTCTTGCATCAAAAGCTTCCAAGAAAAATATGAACTGGTTACAGGCCATGGGAGAGCTTAAGAAGCATTCTGAAAATCAAATAAGAGAAGAGGAGGAAAAATTGGGAAGAGAAATGAAAATGATGCAAGAAAATCATGAAAAGAGAGTCAACAACCTGACTGAAGAAAATAACACCTTAAAAATTAGACTAACTCGGGAGGCTATGTGGCATAGTGAGAAGAGTGCCGGCCCCGGAGTCGGGATGACCTGGGTTCTGATCTGGCCTCAGACACTTACTACACACACACACACACACACACACACACACACACACACACACTGTAGCCATGTAACCCTGGGCAAGTTAACCCCAATTGCCCTAAAAAAAACAAAACAAAGAACAGACTAACTCAAATGGCAAAAGAGGCCCAAAAAGCCAATGAGAAGAATGACTTCAAAAGCCGAATTTGCCAGATGGAAAAGGAGTTTCAAAAACTCACTGAAGAGAATAATTCCTTCAAAATTAGATTGGAGCAAATGGAAGCTAACAACTTTATGAGAAATCCAAACAAATGAAAAAATAGAAGGCAACATGAAATCTCTCATTGGAAAAGCCACTGACCTGGAAAATAGATCCAAGAGAGATAATTTAAAAATCATTGGGCTACCTGAAAGCCATAATCAAAAAAAGAACCTAGAAACCATCCTTCAAGAAATTCTGAAGGAAAATTGCCCTGATATTTTAGAACCAGAGGGCAAAATAGAAATTGAAACAATTCACCAATGACCTCTTTAAAAAGATCCCAAAAAGAAAACTCCTAGGAATATTATAGCCAAATTCCAGAGTTCCCAGATCAAGAAGAAAATATTACAAGAAGCCAGTAAGGAACAATTTGAGTATTGTGGAAACACAATCAGGATAACACAAGATCTAGCAGTCTCTACGTTAAGGGATTGAAGGGCTTGGAATATGATATTCTGGAGGTCAAAGGAGCTAGGACTAAAACCAAGAATCACCCACCCAGCAAAACTGAGTATAATGTTTCAGGGGAAAATATGGTCATTCAGTGAAATAGAGGGCTTTTGAGCATTCTTGATGAAAAAAACAGAATTGAATAGAAAATCTGACTTTCAAATACAAGGAGTAAGAGAAGCATGAGAAGGTAAAAAGGGAAAAGAAATCATAAGGAACTTATTAAAGGTGAACTAACTTACATGGAAAAACTATAATTGTAACTCGAGACTTTTCTTAGTATGAGGATAGTTGAAGGTAAAATAAATATATATGTTTATATAGGAGGGTATATGTGCGTATAAATACATGTGTGAGTGTATGGACATGTGGGTACATGTATACATAGACAGAGGGCACAGGATCAGTTGATTAGGAAGGGACAATACCTTAAAAATAAAATTAAGAGGTGAGAGAGGAATATAATGAGAGAAGGAGAAAGGGAGAGATATAATATGGTAAATTATCTCATAAAAGAGGCAAGAGAAAACTGTTACAATGGAGGGGAAGAACAGGAAGGTGAAAGGGAATAGGTCAACCTTACTCTCATTGAATTTGGCTTAAGTAGGGAATAATATACACACTCAAATGGGTAGCTTACCCTACAGGAAAGTAGGGGGGAAGGGTATAAGAGGATGATAGAAGGGAGGGCAGATAATGGAGGAGGGTAGTTAGAAGCACACCTTTTTGTAAAGGGACAGGGTCAAAATAGAAAATATAATAAGTGGGGGGTGGGATAGGATGGAGGGAAATATAGTCATTCTTTCAGAATATATCTACTATAGAAATGTTTTCTGTAACTACACATGTACAACCTATACTGAATTGCTTATCTTCCCCGTGGGGATGGGTGACAAGGGAAAGAATCTGTAAATCAAAGTTTTAAAATAAAATGTTAAATATATATACATATACATACATACATATAATTTTTTTTTACATGCAATTTAGAAATAAGATATACACGCACTGGGGTATAGAAATCCATCTTGCTCTACTAGAAAGTCAGAAGGGGAATGGGGGAGGATATAAGAGAGAGTAGATTCAGGGAAGGGGTATTCAGTAGGATTGCTATTTTGGGGTGGTGGGTAGGGGAAAGACTGGGAGAAAATTTGTAACTCAAAACCTTGTGGAAATGAATGTTGAAAACTAATATTAAACAAAAAAATAAAATAAAAACACAGAAAAAAAAGTGGTGTTTTTTGCATGCAAGCCAAAGGAAGAGTTGTTCTCAGGGAAACTAAATAAATTGCCTGAGTTCCCTAAGATCACAGATGAGAAGTGCTGTGATTATTTATGGGCCCAATCCTACAAAAAATTGTTTGGCACAGAAACTTTAGGCTAAACTAGTCAGCCCCATCTAGGCAACTGGATCCCATAGTGATGGATACTAGGTTTGGTATGGCCAGAGGAATGGCTTCAGTTCTTCCTCTGAATTTGAGTGATTGCCCAACCTAGCTCTCTCTAGATATCTGGCCACACTAGGCTGTTTCTTGTGCCAGTTCATTCAACTAAACAAACAGATGAGTCCACCATGTCTAAAGTGCTGCATCAGGCACTAGAGATACAGAGAACAAACAGCCATCATCAGGGAGCCGCTGCCAGTCTACTATAATTCTGAGGATAAATATCCAAATGACACAAAGGTACAGAAAAACAGACACAGAGTGCAGTGGCAGCTGGGGAGCCTCCAATGTCCCCAGGAAGGAGAGGGAACAATCTAGTGACAGGTAAGATCCTTCACCAAGGTAGAGAGAGAAGTCCTAGCTAGAACATCAAATTCAGGGCCCAGTAGAACAGAATGGAATGAACACAGGATTAGAAATAGGAAATTAGGTGGGAAACTGGATTATTATTGACTTTAATTCTATCTGATTCCTCATCTTTGTGATCTCTATTCTGATCTATTGTTCCGCTTTTATTTTGTTCTACTTTTTTTTTATTAAAGCAGAGCCAAATAGTTTTGAGGATGATTCTGGTTTTCTCAGAGATAAATAAATTGAGAAGTGTATACAGGTTAGGTTCCATTTTGGACCTGATGAGTTTGAGATATCAAATGTCCATAAAGAAGGGTAGCTAGGTAATGCAGTAAATAGAGCACTGTTCCTGGAGTCAGGAGGACATGAGTTCAACTCCAGCCACAAACACTTGACACACTTACTAGCTGTGTGACCTTGGGCAAGTCACTTAACCCCAATTGCCTTGCCCTCCCCCCTCAAAAAAAAGGAAAGAGAAGAAGCAAATAGCCATAAAGAGCGATGTTCTGAGGGACAGAATTTAGAGCTCAAAAATTAAAAACTGTTTTTACAGAAATAAAATATCAAATTAAAAACATTTTCACAGAATTTAGAACAGAGAGGAGAATAATATGTGTAACAGCACGGAACAATACAGTATGTGGAAGAATTAACTAAAGACATAAAAGGAAACAAGGACTTTCCAAATAATCTGGAACAAAGGAAAATCAGGAACTGCCACTAATTAAGAAAAAGGAACACAGTGAATTTGTGAACTTTTTTGAAAAGAATTAAATATTTGAGTCTAATTCAGATTAAGGATTAATTAATTTTTCCCCTAACAAATCAGTTTGATAAATTAACAATGTTAGCAATAATTTAAAGGAAATGTTTGAAAATGCGCCATTCTCCAATTGTTAAATGGTCTAAGGATATGAACAGACAGTTCTCAAGGGAAGAAACCCCGGCTATCTGTAATATGGAAAAATGCTCCAAATCACTACAAATTAAAATAGAAATGCATATTAAAGTAATTCTGAGATCTCAGAGTAGCAAAGATGAAAAAGGAAAAATGATCAATGCTGGAGTTGCTGAGGGGAAAAAAGCACATAAATGCACTGTTGCTGGACCTGTGAATGGGTACAACCATTGTGGAAGGCAATTTGGAATGATATATAAAATCAGCTACCACTGCAAGGCCTATATTCAAAAGAGAACAAAGGAAGAGCAAAATATTTGTAGCAACTTTGTTTTATGGTGGCAAATGAAAACTAAAAATGAAGAAGATGGCTGTCAGTTGAGAAATGGCAGAATAAGCTGGGCTACATGAATGTGATACTGTGCTGAAAGAAATAAGGAAAGAGATAATTTTAAAAAGATAAAGACTCTTATGTGAACTGAGAGAGTAAATAGAAGAATAATTTTTAATATTAATATTATAAAAATGAAAAATGTTGTTTTATAAACTAATGAAACAAGTGGAACCAAGAAATTTTCACAATAACAATTACCACTGTAAAAACCAAGTATAAAAAAATAAAAGCTATAAAGAACTATTATCAATAAATAGAATGAACATTGATGATAACAGAAGGATGATGAAACATGTTACCCACTAAAAACATGATAGATTTAGGGTACAGAATCACACACACACATATGTAGCCATTCAGGGGGTTTATTCTGCTTGACTATGTATATCTATTATAATAATCTTGTTTTTCTTTCCCCCCCCTTTAATAAGGTAAGAGGGAAAAAATAATTTCTATAAATTTTTTAAAAACAGAAATGGGGTACAGATGTGAGAAATATTGTATACACTTTCCAGTGAGGTCAGTGATTATTAGTTGTACTCTTTCACAAACAGGATCTCAGGAATGTTTTAGATTCAATATACTTAACCAATCCCTTATTTAAACAAAATAAAAATGAGTTTGAATCAAGATTCAATTCCTAAACACCTGTCACTGTAAAAACCTGGTAAGGACACCATACCTTGGAGGGTGTGGTGCCTTGTACATAATATATAACAGACACTGAATAAATCTTGAGTACAAAATAAGGAAGAAGTTACAATGAATAAGCTATGTGATATGGATTAAAATCTAGTGGGCTTAAATAGCAATTCAAAGTTATAAATCAATATTATACCATTGTATTTCCATGGAACCTCATTCTAAGTGCCATTAATTTCAGTCTTATCACTGAAATCTTCAAGTAAATGATAAAGGCAATAAATATTCAGTTCAATTCTTAGTAACATCAGAGGCAGTACAATGCCTTAATAAAATACCCTCAAGTACCAATGTTGAGGGGCTAGCTATAGGTAGACTCACTTCTACATTGCCATTGGAGCTAAGTATGAGTCTAACTATTCAACAAAACTATTTGGAATTATATTAGAAAAATCATTAAACTGTTCATCACCTTTGACCCAGCAATCCTACTACTGAGCACTTACACCAAGGAAATCACAACATAGCAAAGTATTTCTATCAGATCCTTTCTGTGGAAATGTGAACATAAAGAAATCCAATTACACTGGAAGAAATTAACTACTTGAATTCAGAGATACATGAAAAAACTTTAAGAAGTTGATGCAGAACGAAGCAAACAGAACCAGGAAAATAAGATATATAATGAAGAAAATGAAAACAGTCTTAAAAGGTGGGCTAACCTGATTGAAATTAACAACCTTAATCCCAAAGAACAAGTGGTTAAAAACACATTTCCCTCTTCTAAGGAGAGTCATGGGAGATCTGAGTTCAGATGGTGCTTCTGATACTTAGAGCATCCCATGATGCATCTGGGGAGAGAAGCCACAAGCTCTTGCATCAGTCTTCTCATCAAATACTTACTTGCAGCCCCTCTTATGGGGTCACTTGTGAGATTCAAACAAGATAACATTATGTAAGAACTTGTAAACGTTCGAGTGCTATATAAAAGTCTGTGCTTATGAGAGTGAAATGTTGTACACAGTATAAAGATAATTCTGTTGATTGATTTTGTTTAGCTTCTTCTGTGTTACAAGGAAAATAATTGGCATAAAAATCCAAAGGATCAATAAAACCTAAAAAATATTTACTGGATTTTGAATAAGGATATATTAGTTCTAATCCTGTCTCCACACCAACTATCTTCAGCCTTCGTGGAGGCACAGATTTAAAGATAGGAGGGACCTATGAAAATATGTACTTCAACTCAGTCATTTTACAGATAAGGAAACTGAGGCCAGAAATGGTCACAGAGGGAGCAAGTGGCAGAGCCTGTACTCAAATCCAAGACAAATTCCAAACCCCCCACTCTATATTATACTATACTCTGCAAATCCACGGGCCCACCAATACACTGTGTGTATTTTGCTTGAGGACCTCTCAGCTAAAATCTGGGGAAACCACAAGAATGCTATTTGTCACTGATGCTTCAGCAACTCATAAAGACAGTCTACTTAGAAGCAGAGATTTTTAATTTAGCAATGTTAAAAGTAGAATCCACATCGACAAAATAGCTGATCTGAAGTACTAAAGCAAGCCTAATTATCAAACAGGCATCACTAGCTACTGTATTGCTGTCAATTTCTGAAACTGATCAATTTAATAAATTTAAAATAGAGTAGCCCTATTGTTCTAGATACATGCCAGTTCAAGAATACAGTTTAAAATCAGTAAGGCAGTACATTATCCCAAGATATTTGCTGCTCTAAGTTACCTAGCCATAAGAATAATTATACTATCAATTTCATTTATCTACTTTTATAAAAAAAAAGGCACAAAAATTTACCACATAAGCATAAAGATGAGAAGGGTCAGTGCATTTATATGGAAAGAGTTAACAAATTCAATTAGAATTAAATTTTAATGTCTTTATCACTGATAAATTTCAAACTTGTATTTAAAATGTCAGTCAATATACATATATTCTGCCTTGGCTGAATACTTTCTAACATCTTATGTGTTCTTTAATACTTACAGGCAACATTCTGAATAGGATTCATAGAGGGAGTCCAATTAGACAAGGCCTGGGAGTGGTTCAGTTATGCTTTGATGATCTTAAGAATGGAAAGAGAAAGGAAGAGAAATACACTGGAGGGAAGGGTTGGGGGGGAGGAGAAAGGAAGGATAGGGAAAATTATCTCACATAATCTGAGTTGTACAGACATCTATACATAAAAAGAAGGAGAGAGTTGGGGTGGAGGAAGGGGCTCAGTCTCATCTGAACCGAAAGGAAACACACACACACACACACACACACACACACACACAGTTGGTTACATAAATATATTTCACTCAACAGGGAAAAGGGGGAGGGAGGGAATCAGATAGAGGAGAAGTTAAGAAAGGGATTAGTCCTAAGTAAAACAAAGGATGTACAAAATCTTGATAGCTCCTTTTGAAATAGCAAAGGAGTCTGAGCAGTGCTCATAAATGGGGGGAATAGATGAACAAATGATAGAACACTATTATGGCTATTAGGAATTAGGAGTGGCAGCATGCAAACTTAAATGTTACCCTGAACACCCTGGGAGAATCACAACTTCTTTATCCAAATCTTTAAATTATTGTTACCAAGTGGGAGAATGGATAGTTTAACAACCAAGCTACAAAGGCAGGGGACCTGAGTAAGGTCAGTCAAAAGAAAATAAAACGGTTCCTACATGTCAATGACCTTACAGAGATTTTCTTGACATGATGTGATATACTGTAATCTCCCAACTGTTTTCATTGGCTAACTTATGTTTCTAAGTGAACTTAATGGGAACAACTAAGTAACAAAAAATCTCTCCTTCCATCTATGTACTTAGGGCTAGCTATTTTGTTATACAGTACAATTTTATTTATTTTCCGCCTGTAAAATGGTAAATGTCTTAGCTTCGTTCCATTAAGTCAAACTACTCTTGCCTCTATCTTATACACAGGCACAGAACTATATCTATTTGCATAAATTTTTAAAAATACGCTCCAGACAGGCTGCATATTTGTTAAAGAATTCAATTTCTCTTTCATATACTTTTATGTGTCTCACCCTAAAGGTAAATGCCTACATTCCATTCTGCTGCTGCAGAATTCCTTTTGTTCTAAGTGATTTGAAGAATGCTGCAGGAGAACATTTGTTTCTGGTACACAGTAGTTTGCCTCCAAGTTCTACAAGGAGATCTGCAAACTGCTTGGAGACACATTTCAGGACACACAAAACCTAACCAGAACAAGGAACTTCAGGAGTAACAATATCCAGTGGGGAAGTCTTTTCATTTAGATTTCAAATTTTTTTTGTGGTTGCTTTAAAGCACATAAAGAAAAGTAGGGATCTTATTTAAACCTATGAAAAAATTCTATGAAAATACAACAGAAGGCCAAGATTTCCCAAAAAAGCCATAGCTTAATTTCTGACACGTGTCTGCAGGTGATTGAATAGCAAATACACATAGCTGTTGTCTAACCTGGATTTTCCCCACATTTCCTCTTTTTCTCAGATTAGGCACTTCTAGATAATCAGTACCTTGGAGCTTTCATACATATAGACAATGGATTAGTTCTCAAGGAAGGCATTGCAACACTGGTATACAGAATATATTCTAACCCGCAAAGAAGTCACAGCTAGAGCAGAGTATCCTGGACATACTTCAAGCCTATTTTTTCCATTGAAAATTTCCTAATTTCTACCTTGCACCTGTGACTACAAAACTACTACAATGACTACAGTGATTGTTCCTCCTCTCCATGCACCACATGGCTCTGTGAATCCTGCTCTAATGCATTCAAAAAACACTGCAGGCATTTGCTAAATGGAGAATGCATTTATATTTACTCAACTCTGAGGACATGGAATTGAAATTTATCTCAATGCAATAAAGACTAAGAATTTCATTTGATAAACGTTTTCTATACAAGATGCAATTTACTATGATGTTACTGCTTTATGTTTACATAATGAAATCAAATATTTTTATAAGGTAAATTACCCAGATTATTTTCTAGTTCATAATTAAATGGCACTTAAGAATTTCCTTGCTGTTTTCTTTCTATCAGACAGAATAGTTTTGTGTTTTTTTTTAAAGAGACAGTTCCATTATCATTTATGTGTGACAGAAAAAGATTTCTGGAAAGAAAAGATCTCTTTTTAGAAAAAAACAAATACAATGCTACCACCCCCTCACACAGTTCCCCTTTAAGCAAAAAGTGCTCCCAGTAAGCTGGTGGCTTTGCATGTGTATTTAATTTTCAAAATATGACAACAAAACCTGAATAAGCCTTGGTGATGCTTGTCAATCAGACATGGGAACTGAAGGGCCATGGGTTATATCCCCAGAATCAGAGGGAAAACACCACCGACTACAAGTAGCAGTTAGCTTCTTAAATGCACATTTCTGCTTAGAGGGGAGAAAACACAGAATTGCTTAATGCAAACCTAACCCAGGACTGATTAAACAAGCAACTTCACGTCCATGGTCAGTTTGTACTATCGTTATTTTTTATTAATGACACATATTGATATTTCAATGTAGAAAAATAATTTACCACTTAGAATTCTAGGCTTTTCTTATTTGTTACAATCTAGATGAAAGTATATATAAACAAATGATCTTATTACCTGAAACAGCCAGGAAATCATCAATGGAAGTTATGTCATCGACAGCATCAGTTAGAACCCGGACTTGCCTTTCCCATTGTTCTTTAAAAAGATCCATGTTCTCCTGGGCCAATTTACTTTGTGGTTTTGCAGCCAAAGCCAATGCAGCATTAATAACCTGAAAAAAGATGTCAAAGAATGCACATTTAATCTCATGTGGCATGCAATTAAATCAGACAAACTATACTTAGTTAGAAAACTTAATAGCTATGGTCTTCCCCCAAATACATTCTTCCAGAGCTACACCTTGCTGAGGCAAACTCATGGAGGTCACTGGGCCAAAAATTGTCCCCATGTGCTACTTTAACTCTCACATGGATGGAAAAACTTTTATTATCAAAATGAGAAATGTAATATGTGTCTTTCCAATTACAATGCTGCATAGAATGGTTGGCAAAGCTTTATATTTTCTATCATGAAAAGTTAGCAATACTTTCTTTATGGTGACAGATACAATTTCCTCTACAAATGGTCTACTCTGAAAGGATCTTAGAAATGATCCAGACAAATCCTGTCATGTTAAAGGTGAGGAAACTGGGACCAGGAGAGCTTAGGTGACTTTCCCATGATCACAGTGATAAGAGTATAATAAATCTAATCCAGAACCACTCAATCTTAATTGAGAGCATGCTCTGAGAGATTTTATAGACTAAGTTTTCAAATACAGGATGGACTTAGAATCAAGAAGATCCAGGGAAAAGCAAGGTGGTACAGTGAATAGAGTAGCAGCCCTTGGAGTCAGGAGGACCTGAGTTCAAATCCGGCCTCAGACACTTGACACACTTACTACCTACAGGACCTTGGGCAAGTCACTTACCCCCAAATTCCTTGCCTTCCCCCCTCCACTGGGAAAAAAAAAAAGACCCTGGGTTCAAATTCTGCCTCCTGTTGTTACTACCTTAATAACCAGAGGCAAATAAATGAGCTCCTCTAAGGCTCATCATCAAAGGAGAATAATTTAACATTGACTATGACATGCAAAGATGGTGACCTACATTGGTAGAAGTGCTTCACCAGGGGGTCCTTAAACCAATGCAATCACACAGCCAGTCTCTAATGCTTAGAAAGCTTCATCCAACCTAATGTTCAACTTTAATAACATGGCTTATGGTAAAAGGACAATAATGAACAAACCCATACAAGAAAGGAAGACAGTATGAAGAGGTCAATTTAAAGGAGATGCTTCAAAACTAACCCAAGGTTATGAAAAACAGATTTATAATTTGCCTAGTCACTCTAAATAGAGCATCTTATGGATCCTAGAGGAGCTATGGTTTTTTAAATGAGCCTTAGGTCACCAATAAAAACTTAAGTCAACAACATGTGAGAATCACTATCTAAAATTAAGGTAATTCATTAATAGTCTATGTCTGAGCAAAGATGAAATGGAAAGTAAGAGTCTTATGTATTTGTTTAATCATGTCCAGGTGCATTTGCTAGCATTTCTACATTCCCTATAACAGTCAGAACCCAAGAGACTCTGTCTGGTCCCTGCCTGAAGAATAGACAAGGGAACACACTGAAATGGGTACAATGAGAAAAAAAAAAAAAAGGAAATGAACTCCCAACAAAAGGAAATAAGCCCTGACCTACAATGCTGAGATCATTATATATTACTAAACAAAAGGCAACTATTCCCAAATCCTTTTTAAAAAAAAATATATCATGTTCTGCCCATACTTCACTGCTACAGCTAGCTACTGTATCAAGTACAATGTATTCTATGTTATGGTATTGACAATCAAGTGATAAAAGTTTTAAAACTGGCTTCATTTGATGTGAAGATGCCTTTGGACTACTCTGTCATGGCACAAATCCTGGATATGAGGGGCGGGGGGAATCCCAAGAAAATCTCTCACAAAGATCTTGTGTACTACCTGTGGTCTCCGTGGATCAGTAAATGTGGGAGCACCAGACTTCATTTGAGAGGTTCTTGAGGGAAAAGGGATGAATTGGGCTATTTCTTAGTGAAAAATAGCTGCTAGATTCCTGGGTTGTTCTTTAAAATTGCTTTCCAAAGAAACTAAGTTAAATGGAAAAGAGTATTGTCATCCAAAGGCATCATGTTCACCAACCGGCATGCTGAAGATTAGTCAAGGATAAAAGCTACAACTATGTTTCCATCTACCATGAACGTTTTTCTAAAGGTTCTACAGTCTCAAGTCCCAACAGACAAACTTGTCTGGAGTTGTGATTATTTACTGCTTTTCAGTCTGTCAGTCAAACTAACAGAATCTGGGCTACTGCAAGTCTACAGGGATGAATCTATGTGGCAACAAAGTTTAAAAGGAGACAAATGGAGGAAAAGGAAGAATGGATAACTTTTCAGAACTTGGCTTTCAAGTTTGCTCAGGGAAAAAGAAAAAGGTAGCTAAGTGGAGGCTGCACAGAATTCACCTCTCTCATAGTATCTAGGAAAGGCCATGCATTAAAACTAGGCCATACGAATTATTTAAAAGCCATTTTTGTACTAACTAAAATGTGCAATGCACTCTTGCAGAAGATGGCATCTGAGCCAAGTCTTGAAGGGAGTCAAAGGTGAAGGTGAGGAGGGCAAGCATTCCGAGTCTGGAGGATAGCCAGTGAAAAGGCACCGAGCCATGGAGGTATGTTCTGTGCAAGGAAGAGACAAGGCTAGTGTCACTGGATTGTATGATATGTGAAGAAGAGTAAAGAATAAGAAGTCTGGAAAAGAAGGAAGGGTCCAGGTTGAAAAGGGACTTAAGAGGTAAAGGATTTTATATATGATCTTGAAGTACTAGAGAAGACCCGAAGTTTCTTTGAATGGAGGTGGGGAGTATATGATGTAGTCAGATGTGGACTTTAACAGAGAGTAGTCTGGAGTGGGGAAGAGATTTAAGATCTCCACTTCTGCTGTCCTTCAATGTGGCTTCTGATCTCATCACTAAACTAAAACTGCTACAGACACAGTCAATGGTTTTTTTAGTGGCAAATTTCAAGCGTTTTCTCAGTCATTTTCTCATTTGACATTCTTGCCCCTCCCATTCCCCACCTCCCCCCACCCCCAACCACCACCAGACACTTTCTGAGTTTACTTGTCTTTGCTTCCTGCCCTAGTATATCCATTCTTTTCACCTTCCTTTTACCTCTGTATCTTCATGACCCTCTCTGGTTTCCCAAGGAGAGGGATAGAGGGAGCTCAGAGAGCACTTGTATGTCTGTGCTGTCCTTAAAGTCAGAGTTGTCTCTGTTCTCAATAGGAGGCTCTGTTGGGCTGGTACTAGGCTTTGTAGGAAGAAGGGTGGTGACTGCTTTCCTACTGACTCTTTTTGGCTAACCTTTTGTGCAGTTCTGTGGTGGGTAAAGTCACTGTGGTTTCTCAATTAATTTTTTGATTATTATTTGGTCAGATGTGAACTTCATGGTTTTGTTGGAATCATCCTAATTTCTTCACCAGTTACACAAGTCTCCTATCTCTACATCATCTCTCCAATCTGTTCCTCTCTCTTCTATCACATTACCTAGTTTCAGGCCTCATCCCCTCTCACCTGGATTATTGCAATAACCTCCTAATTGGTTTCAATGCCTACTGCTTTTCTATTCTCTAAATCCACCTTCCACATAAAAAGTGAATATTCGTAAGGCACACATCTCTACTCAACAAACTTCAGTAACTCCCTATGATCTCTGTTTAAAACACAATATTTAGTATTTAAAGCCTTTTGTATTCTGGTATCCATCTAATTTCCAGTTTTATTTATTTTGCAGGCTTCACACACTGTGTGTTCCAGCCAAACTACTCTCTGTTCATTTGCTCCATTATAATCTCCAACAAAGAATAAACTTATCTTCATCAGGATAAACTCATCAATATGGAAATTGCTACTCAAACCTCATACCCTAAATTGCTTCTGCCTCTGTTTACAAGGACAGCAGGACTAGACCAAAAAACTCCCAAAACTTTATTTGCCACTAGTAGCTCCTTCTCCATCAGGTCCCTGCCCCACCCCACCAATAATCAGTTTCCTTTTGGGTATTGTCTTCCCTCATTAAATAGTAAATTTGTTTAGGGCAGGGACTGTCTTTCTTTTTCTAATTTGTATCTCCAGAACTTAGCTCATTGGCTTTATTACTATTATATTTTATTTCGATTGTGTCCAATTGTGTTCAATTGTGACTTTCCAGACACCACTGGAGATCTTCTAGGCAGAGATAGTGGAGTGATTTGCCATTTCCTTCTCTGGCTCCTTTGACAGATGAGGAAACCAGGGTTAAGTGACTTGCCTAGGGCCACACAGCTAGTGTCTGAGGCCAGATTTGAATTCAGGTCCTCCTGACCCCAGTTGGCAGACTATCCACTGTGACACCTAGCTGCCCCTAGGTAAGATTTGGTATCACAAATGAGGAAACTGAGCCTTAAACATGTGAAACACTTTTCCCAAGGTAACAAAACGAGTGTGAGACAGGGTTCAAATCCAGGTCTCTTGGGACTCTAATTCCAGCATTCTTCACACTACATGATGCTGCTTTTAATGAGAACATATGCTCTCAAAACAAAAGAAGTATGAATCTAGCTCACTAACTCTCAAACCTGGGAAACATGTTTGAACATTACATGTCCTGTACTGAAGTTATCATTTTAATTAGGATTGACTAGACTGTACATGTGAATCTTTTTCAGACTTTAAGATCATTTATATAAATACTCTCCAGTAGGTGTGATCAGCGTATGTTACCATCTGTTTCAGCCGATATGTGAAAGCATTGTCGCTTTTCAAGCATTTCTAAACCAAATGTGGAACCAAAGACATTAAAAATAAAGTGCTGATATGGTAAAATGGTAAATTTTCAAAATGCCAGTTCTCCAGAAATCTGCTTAAAAGTGATTCTATTCAATGTGGTTGTCTACAAAAATTCCAGATTTGGTGACTAGACTTCTCTTTCTGTGTAATTCTAGACTGAACTGATGGTTGAAAAATATCCATCAGATAAAACAATTCTACCATTACACTACAGAAAAGATTAAGAATGCTTCTAAAATACCTATGATGAAAAATGTTATCCACCTCCAGAGAAAGAACTGATGGAATCTGAATGCAGATCAAAGCATACTGGGTTTTTTAACTTTATTTTTCTTGGCATTTTTTTGTCTGTATTTTCTTTCACAACATGACTAATATGGAAATATGTTTTGCATGACTGCACATGTATAACCTTTATCAAACTGCTTGTCTTCTCAATGATGGCGGAGGGGAGGAAAGGTAGGAGAGGATTTGGGACTCAAACTTGTAAAATATGGATGTTAAAAATTGTTTTTACACGTAACAAAGATAAAAATATTAGAATTGGAAAAAAATTAATATTTAGAAGATCTGTTTAAAAAAAAAAAAGGGAATGCTTCTAAAAAAAGTTTCCCAAAGGAAGGTGACTTGCTTTAAAAGGAAAGACCAATCATTCGGTAGTGGTCATTTTAATATTTTAAAAGAGGCTCACAAGTAAAGCTTACTGTGGAGGAGGAGCTCATAGGAAACAGGTCTAGAAATTGGTTGGATGGATGTGGGTATGGGGTACATGCATACCTAATCCCCCAGACTAAGGTCAATAGCAAGCAAGATTTCATATTTTCTATTGAAGCTGTAAAGAAGTGATCTTTGGCAAATTTTCACTTCAAAATCATTTTCATCTTTACACTAAACAGAATGCTTCTACCAAATATATCATCCCACCATAGACTCTAAATGGTACCACTCACTAGAATGATAAGGGGCATATGTATATAAGGCCTTCCTACTCTGAACTTTTTTTTTTTTATTACCATCAGGGATATTTCATAAAACTCTGTAGCTAGTCAATTTGTAAAGTTATCCTAAGGCCATCCCCTACCAAATAAATTACAAGATTTAGCTACCAACTGCTTGGCATGGCAGAGATGCCACTTGATCAAACTATATAATCCAAACTTTAAAAGTTTACAATTGTAGGGGAAAAGTATGGAGCATAATTTAAAAATGAAGGCTCAGAAAAACCTGTTAGCCTAATTCCATGATAACCCCAGTTCTCTGTGGGCTAGACTCGTTGGTTGACTGTTGTCTGGTCTCAAGGACCAACATCACTATGTTTCAGCAAACAGTGTATTCCACTGTGGCTGACCAGACTAATATGAGTGACCTACCACAGGTCAGGCAGAAATAGTCCACATGAACATATGGAGTGAAGATGTCTCTACATTTGCACAGCCCATGTTACTTTTTTAGCTAGTGCAACTATAAGCTACTTTGCTCATAGAGCATGGCACTTTCTAAGTTACAGGCATGCCATGCTGAGAAGTCTTTGCCAGTGCCTCCCATGTCACACAAAGTGCTTCAGAGAGCCCTTATAGCATCCTTGTATCACTTCTTTTGACCTCCACGTGAGCACTTGCCTCGCGCGAATTCTCTGTAAAATAAGTCTTTTAGGCAAATGTATGTTTGGCATTTGAAAACTGCTCTCTGTCTATACAGACCTCCTCCTAACTGCCATAATAACTGCCAAAAAGTTCTTAGGAATTACATGTATCATCAGGGAATGGAGAGAGGGAGAAAAATTTGGAACTCAAAATTTTATAAAGATGAATATTGAAAACTATCTTTACATGAAATTGGAAAAAAATAAAATACTGTTAAGGAAAAATAACCACAAATTTAGAAGGAACATGGAGAATCTCTGAGAAAGAGAAGCAACCCTCCCTTTGACCTCAAGCCTTCCATCTTCTGCTGAACCTGTACCTTGAGAGAAGAGGAAGATTAAAGTCAGTGGGGAGCTAGGTGGCAGAGTAGATAGAGCACTGGGCTTGGAAGCAGGAAGATTCATCTTCATGAATTCAAATCGAGCCTCAGATACTAACAGTGTGACCCTGGGCAAATCACTTAACCGTGTTTGCCTCAGTTTCCTCATCTGTGAAATGAGCTAGAGAGAAGGAAATGTCAAACTATTTTAGTATTTTTGCCAAGAAAACCCCAACATGGGATCATGAAGAGTTGGACATCACTGAACAATAACAACAAAAAGTCAGTGGGAAGCAGAACTCCTTTTTAAATTTATTCTGCAAGTCAAAACAAAAAACAAACCAAAAAAAAAATTATCTTCTCGTTTGGAATATCATATTCCAAGCTCTCTGATGCTTTAATATAAAAGCTGCTAAATCTTGTGTGAATCTCACTACAATTCCATGATATTTGAATTTTCTTTCTGGTTGCTTGCAACATTTCCTCCTTGACCTGGGAGTTTATGGATTTGGGTATAATATTTTTGGGAGAGAATTTCATTTTTGTATCTCTTTCAGGAGATGATTGGTGGGTTCTTTCGATTTCTATTTTACCCTTCAGATTTAGGATATCAGGGCAGGTTTCCTTGGTAATTCCTTGAAATATGCTGTCCAACCAAGCAATATGAGGTATGTTTCTCAAGCTGATTAGGGAAAAAAGAAAAGAATTTATATGTTCTAAAATACTTACAGCAGCTCTCTTTGTAGGATGCCCACCAACTGAGGAACAGCTAAACAAGTTGTGGTAAATGATGTGCTGAAATACTACTGTGTTGTTAAGAAACAATGAGCTGGTGGGTTATAGAAAAACATGGAAAGACATGCATGAAATGAAGAGTGAAATAAGCAGAAGCAAAAGAACACTGTAAACAGTAACAGCAATATTATTCTAAGTAGTACTTTGAAGGACTAAGTCATTCTGAGTATTATAAATACTCAAATCAACTACAAAGACCCACTAAGGAAGTTGTTATCTACCTTGGGAGAAGAATTGATAAACAGAAGTATGTATAGTATACATAAATATTTATGTCTAATGGTAGCCTTAGGGCAGGGTGGGGTGAAGGAAAAAAGTGCATTGGAGAGTAAAAAAAGAAAACTTAAAAAGAATCCCAGAAGAAAGGTAGCTTTGAAAACAACGTGTATTAACTTATTACATAGTTTTTCCAAAAAAGCAAAGAGTGTGAAATGAAACTCCATGATTTTACATTGAATCCCCTTTTTATAATATTCTTTTTATAATGTACTTGAAAATGTTTTTTTTTTAACCTTTTTGTATTAAGTTCAAAAGGAGTAAAATATTTTAAAAATACGTCTAGGATCATTTTTTTTTAAATTAAACAAGGCTTTCAGGTAGTCTCACAATTCCTATGTTATCTCTCCTCAATGTATTTTCCAGATCAGTTGTTTTTTCCAATGAGATATTTCTAATTTTCTTCCATTTTTTATTCTTTTCACTTTTCATACTTTTTTTCTTATTGTTTCTTGAAGTCTCATGGAGTCATTAGCTTCCATTTGCCCAAATCTGATTTTTAAGGAGTTCTTTTCTTCATTGAATTTTCATACCTCTTTTTCCATTAGCCCAATTCTGTTTTTTAGGGTATTTTCTTCAGAATTTTTTGTGCCTCTTTTACCAAGCTGTTAATTCTTTTTTCTTCATTTTCTCACATCATTTTAATTTCTTTTCCTGATTTCTCCTCTAACACGCTTATTTCTACTAGGAATTCTTTTTGGGTTTAGATCCAATTAGTGTTTTTCTTTGAGACTTTTTATTTCTTTTTTTGGAAGGGTGGGGAGAGAACTATTTTAACATTGCTATCTTCTATTGAGTTTATGTCATGGTCTTCCCTGCTACCATACTAGCTTTTTAGGGTCAAATTTTTTGTTGTTTACTTATTTTCTAGCCTCTTTCTTGACTTCAAACCTTTTATTAAAGTTGGGTTCTCCTCATCTGGGGATGGAGAGGCATGATCACAAGCTTTAGGCTTTATTGAGCTGTTGTTTTCAGAGCTTGGTCTGGGGGGGTCTGCCAATTTTTAGTGCTTTCAGGATGGTGTGATCCTGTGAGTTGTGGTCATGGCTCTTCTGGTTTGCATGCTGGTCTTTACCCAGTAAGGGTTCTTGGTCTCCTGAAACTGCAAGCACTACTGCTCTTATCTGCTTTGGTTCAGTGACCAGGGTCCCTGCTTCCCTGTGACCACCAGCACTCCTTTCTGACCTGGAACTGCAACCCAGAAATGCATATGGCCAACAGCTGCCAATCAGCACCAGCTGTACCCAGTGCTAGCAATGTGTCCCCAGTTATCTGTGAATTTTTGTACCTCCTTTTCCATTTGGTACACTCTGCTTTTCAAGGATTTCTTCGGTGAATTTTTGTGCCTCTTTTACTATTAGGTCAATTCTGTTTTTTAAGGTGTTATTTTCTTCAGTAATCTTTTTGTGCCAATTTTACCAAGCTATTGATTCTCTTTTCATAATTTTCTTATATCACTCATTTCTTTTCCCAATTTTTCCTCTACCACTCATCTCTTGAAGTCTTTCAGGAATTCTTGCTGACCTTGGGTCCAATTAGCATTTTTCTCTGAGGTTTTGCTTGCTATTTTCATACTATTTTCTTCTAAACTGATGTTTTGGTCTTCCTTGCTACCATATGAACTTTTTATGGTCAGATTCTTTTTTTTGTTCTTTGCTCATTTTTCCAGCCTATTTCTTCACTTTGAATTTTATGTTAAAGTTGGGTCCTGTTCACCTAGAGGTGCAAAGGCACTGTTCCAAGGTCTGGCTTTTTCATGTTGTTTATTAAAGAGCTATTTTCAGTGCTTCCAAGGTGTTGTTGTCCTGGGAGAGGTGTGGTCACTGCTCTACTAGTCTATTCTCTGATCTTTCCCAGGGAAGGGATCCTGTTTCTTTTGTTCTCCCTGTTGCTGCGGGCACTAGTGTTCTTCTTGGTCCTAGAACTGAGACCAGAGACCTTGCTCCCTTGTGACCAAGCTTAAGGGCTCCTCTACACCTGTGAACTGTGATGCAGAACTGCTCATGGGCAATAGAGTTGCCAATCAGCACCAGCTGCACCCAGCATCAGCAAAGGGTCTCTTTCATACCAGCTGTCCTAGCCTCTTAACGTCTCAGGGCTAAGAGCTCCCAAAGTCACTGGTGTTGTCCTGCAGCCACTTCCAAGGTTCACCCTCTGGTGATCTTTCTGTGCTCTGAGCCTGTACCCAACCTAGTGTTACGGACCTCTCCTATGGACCTCTTAAATTACTTTAGTCTGAATAAATGTCTCCCTCTGACCTTTTGCTGGCTCTGCTGTTCCAAAATTTGATTTGGGGTGTTGTTTTAAAGTTTTTTTGGAGGGGAATGGTGGCTCCCAGCCTGTATACTGCCATCTTGGCTCTGCTTCTGTTCTGGACTTTTGATATCAAGTATCCAATTGACCTTTTCTACCTCTACAACATTTCTTGCAATTGCCCTTCTCTGTTCACAAAGCTACCACTCTAGTAAAGGCTCTCATTCTTTTCCCACTGGGCTACTGCAATGGCCTCCTAAATGGTCTCAGTCTTAACTCTATCCTTACTGCAACTGATCCTTCACACTGTTGCTACTTGAACCTAGGGCTAACCATGTCACTACCTTATTCAATAAACTCCAGTGTATATACTTATTACCTACAGGATAAAATGTAAAAATCTTTGCTTGGTTTTTATAGCCCTTCCTAACCTGGCCCCAATCTACCATTCCACTCTCATTTTACATCATTTCCCTTTCTTTCTCACACATGGCACTCTCATCTTCTATTTCAAGGCCTTTTCACTGACTGCTCCAGGTGCCTGAGATGTACTTCCTTCTCATCTTAACTTCATAGAATTCCCTCAAACCTTTTCAAATCCAGCTAAAGCACTACCTTCCCCATGAGGCCTTTCCTAACCCTCTCCCCCTGCCATGATCAGCCCCACTCCTTTGTGTGTAGTCTATGTATGTATACTTATCAATCTACTTATTGCAGCCCCAGACAGAACCTAAGTTCCAAGAGACTGTTTCATTTTTCTGTCTTTCATCCCTAGTTCCTACCACAGTGCCTGGCACATGACATTTATTTAATGTTTATTCATTGAAAAATTAGTGATTAGATTTTTGTAGGAGGGGAAATTTTCTTATCAGAGAGCTGCCTGAACGGGAGGCAAACAACCCAGCTCCCATATACCTACTAAAGGAAAATTCTTATATTTGTATAAGATCAAATAATAATTAAGAAATCCCTTAAGAAACTACAGTTGAGTGACTTCTCCAACTTCAGAACTATGTAGGAAGTCAGAGGTCTGAAAACAAAAAAAAAATTATCCCTCCCCACCTCCCACCCCCAATTTTGCTCCCAGGCCAGAGACAAATGTAGTCTAAAGAGCAGACAGCAATAGGCTGAAAAAAAAAAAAAGCCCTGGAGTAGGGGGGGAACATGCTTTGAGGTCTCTAGTACTCTGTCCTGACATTAGAAAACCTAAAGATTTCTGAACTTCAAAGATCCAGGAAGACTCTAGAAAGCAGAGGACAGCTCAGGAATCCAGGGAGAGACAAAGCAGAGACAAACCCCCCATTCACAAGTGCAACACAGCCCTGGTACAAAGTCCCAATTCAAGAACTAAGATTTGGAAAAAACAAGTAAATCGAGGGGGGAAAAAAATCTCCCTGTATTAAAAAAAAATCACTTCAAAACATATCCCTAAAAAGTAGAGAGTGCCTCCATAGCAACCATATCACAGTTTCCAGAGACTCGATGGAGAAAATTGAATTTTCTATGAGGACTACATGAATACCTAGAAGAAATGAAGCAATTCATAAAAACTGAAATAAAAGCTCTGTAGGAAAGAACTGGAATGAGAATAATTTTGAAGAGAAAATGGAAAGTCTGAGCAAAGTAATGGATTCCCTAAAAACTGGAATAGATCAAACAGAAATCCATGACTCCATGGAGAAATCCATGAGATGGAAAGAAATATTAAAACAAGATATTGAAAAATATAAAGGAAAATATAAGCTGATATTAAAAAAAAAAAAACACCTGACCTTAGAAACAGGTCATGGATAGATAATTTAAGAATTACTGGACTCCCAGAAAACAATGATTAAAAAAAAGTTTGGGTACAATATTTCTATAAATTATAAATGAAGACTTCCCAGATCTATTAGATTCAGAGGACAAAGTAAAGATAGATATTATTCACTGATTGCCTCCTGAACCAGAAATATCTTAGCCAAAATCCAGGGCTCTTACATCAAAGAAAAAAATACTGCAAGCATCTAGAAAGAAGCCAATTCAAGTACAAAGGAACTAAAGTCAGAATATCACACAAGACCTGGCAGCTGCTACCAAAAAGGCAATGGTATCTTTGAATGTAATGTCCCAAAAGGCCTACGATAGAGGTTTACAGCCAAGAGTAACTTACCATACAAAAGTGAGTATAATCTTACAGGGGGGAAAAGCAGACATTTAACAAAATAGAAGCCTATCAAGTATTTCTGATGAAAAGACCAAAGATAAGCAGGAATTGGAAATGTTCAAACAAGAATAAGAAACCCAGAAAGGTAAATTTATTTGAAAAATTGATGTAACGCTAACACATATCAATGGGAGAAGAAACTAGTATTCCTTCAGAACTTTAATGTCATCAAAGGGATTTATAAGGGGGAAAAAAAAGACCCAAGGTATGTTAGTTCTGTTTTGAGGCTTGAAAGAGGCAAGGCAAAAGGAACACATTCACACTGAAAGGAAGGAGATGCACTTACTGTTTCTCATAATTGGAGTATGAGAAGAAGACTATGTAAAAAATATGCAGGAAGGAGTGGGAAGCAATGTATATCATATGAACCTCATTCTTTTTTGAGATGGATGGAGGGTAGAACAGAACACATACAAGCACAGCAGTATTGTGCAGGAAGGTAGATATAGGGAAGCTGAGGCCAATTATACCCCAGAGATAGCTTTGTCTTCTTTTAGGTAAAACATCCCAGTGTTTTGGATGGGAGAGAAGTTATGTCAGGGAAATGCTGGTCCTATTACAAAAAAGATTGAATAATGGGGGGGAGAAGGGAGGAATGAGGGTCAGACTGTCCATTAACTGAGGAGAAGATGAACAAATGATGAACTATAAATGTAAGGGACAATTACTGTGCTATAAAAAATGGTAGGAGGAGACAATTTCAAAGAATCGTGTGTAGCATCACACAAAATGAAGTAAGCAGAACCAGGAAAACAATTTACCCAGGACAGCCACAGCAAAAAGAAAAAGAGTTTTTGAAGGACTTGAGAAATCTTATCAAAGTAGTGAACAAGCATGTCTCCTCGAGGACTTATGGAGAAGCATGCTTCACACCTATCCCACTAAAAGCAGAGCAGAAAACAACTTAAATTTCTAGACATGGCCACTGTAAATCTGTCTCACCTGACTGTGCTTATTTCTTACATAGGTACTTCTATCTTCCACCCCAGTTTCTCTTGGTTTTCAAGTTAAGAGGGCCACTGAAGATTTTATTTTAAAGGCACAGAAAATAACACAAGGAAGTTTAGAAGGAAGTAGAGAAAAACAGGGCAGTTTTGGGGGAAAAAAACCAAACACTATGTAACGTTTACTATCTACTTGTAAAAAGCAAGCAGTGTGGAATGGAGCTTCAGTTTCATAGAGAATTCTTTTTTGTGTTTTGCTGTGTGAATGAAAATGCTCCCCTTTAGTTTAGACTCAGATAAAGTACAAAAAAAAAAAAACCAAACCCCAAAACTTTAGTGAGAAGGGAGCTGGTACAAAAACCTTCTTATCTACAGTTGTCGTGCCTACATGTCCCACCAGCACTTCAGACTCTTGAATGCTCCCCACGAACCTCTTCCTTCTTTTGTTCTCCCTATTTCTTTAAGAGATAACACCATATATATATCTAAATGCCCATGTTCAATAATGGGTTGTTGTCTATCGCAGCCTCCTTCCTCTTCCTCACCAGTCCCCTCTATTCAATCAATTCTTTTAGCTTCTACCTCCATATTATTTCTCACATCAGTCTTGTTCTTCCATTGTCATCACTTAAATACAAGCCTTAATCACTGCTTTTCTTTCAGAAAAACCTGGGAAGACATGCAAACTGATTCAAAGTGAAGGAAGCAGAACCATAACAATGCACACAGAAACAGCAACACTATAATGATTGTCAACTTTGAAAGACTGATCAAAACAATGACTCAGGACAACTCCAAAGGACTCATAATGAAAAATGCTATTCACCTCCAGAGAAAGAACTGACAAACTTGAGTGCAAATAAAAGAATATTTTTCACATTCATTATTTTTTGCCTCCCCCTCCTTCAAGATGGCTAAATATAGAAATGTTTTGAGTGACTTTACAGGTATAATGGTTATTATAATGCTTACCTCCCCTCAGTGGGTGCTAGGTGAGAATCTAGAACTCAAACTAAAAAAAAAAAAAAGGAATGCTATACATATATATTCCTACCTCATCATCCTTTCTCCTAGTTCTTTTTTCATTCTTCCTTTTATATCATTAGTTGATTAAAATCCTCCCTTCCTCTTCTCTCCTTTAACTTATTTTGTTAGGTTCATATCTCTGTCTTGTTATATTTAGAGATTTCTAGGTTTGTTTAGAAGCCATCTTCCCTTCTGTTATTAATAGCTAACCTATTGATTTATCTGATTGCATTCAACTTTTTAAACAGAATTTTCTTCTGGAATCTTTGGTACCTTGTCTTTTTTCTTTTATTTCCCTACCATTCAGTTTCTGATTCCTTTTCTTTTGATGGCAGATCCCCTAAAGGTTAGAACTCAAAGGTGTCTCTGCCTCTTCCCACACCACACTGGGGAATTCACTTTTCACTAGCCTCAGTCCCTACAGCAAGTGATCTCAGTGAGAACAGAACTGATTTCAGCTAGATTCTAGTCTCCTTTCCTTCTGGCCTGGTACAGCACCCCACACATTGGCACCCTGCCCCAGTTCTATCTGTTCTTTAGTTCAGTGGCTGAGATGTATCATATGAGGCTGACCAAACTTCTGATTTCCTAGAACTCTACCTCCTCTGTAGTCATTAATCACCAGTCTCTCACAAAGCTATAATGCCACAAAATGTCTAATCTGGAAGCAGGTCTCAGTGCCACTGAGGAAAAGCTAACTTTATCCTCCAGCGAGGGCTGTAGCATCAGGGTCTGGTGCTTCCCTTCAGGAAGGACGAGATGCTGGTGGTGCCCTTGGGGCTCAGAAATCTAAAAGAAGCTGCCCCCAAAACATTTTCATAGTGATTAATATTTCTCATGCACAAACTGCTCTACTCAAATCGTTCAATACTTTTCCTATTGAATGATAAGCTTTTAGGTCTATTATCCTGTCCTGGAAAGCCACCCTAGCTTGGGGCTTCCCTATCTTTCTAGCCTTCCCATACTATGGATTATTATGTGCATTTGTACCTATCCTGCTTTTTCTCATCTCATTCTTCCTAGAATGAATGCCCTGCTCTCCCACACACAGCCATTGTTCTGTTGTGCCAAGTTGTGGCTCAAATGCCATCTCCTTCATGAAGGCTCTTTCCATATCTGCCCCTGCACGGCTGCATTTTACATGGCATTTTCCTTGCTCTTCTCTTATGCACAAATTTTTTGTTATAGTTATAGATGCTTACGGAAACTACCAGAGTGAAAACTCCATGTAGGACAAGGGACTACCCTGCCTTTAATCTATGGATTTCCAAAAGTACCACAAACAAAGGGCTTTTTGCACATAATAGGCTGCTGGGTAAAATGCTTTTTCATTTTAGTTAAGATAATTGGTTAACAACTAAGATGGATCTTATCCAATTTTAGTTCCTTGTCTTAATTAACTAAAACTATGTACAACATGACATATAAATTAGCCAAAGACACTCACAAATTCTAGTTCAAAGACAGTTAATAAAACACTTCCTTTCAGTGACTGTGACCTCAAAGCATGAAAACTCCCTTCCATTTCATCTTCCCTTTCTCAGGGAGCTCTGCCATTTGGCGGCAGGTATAGAAGAGTTACATACAGTTTCTTTTAAAATAGCAGCAAACACAAGCTATGTATTTTATGATTTTAAGGTGAAGTTCAATGTCAATTCAGGGATTTTATATAAACTTTCTTCCAAGTTGTGATTTCTTGTGAAACATAGCTTCCCAATATTTATAGGGTTTAAAATTTTCTATCAATATCAACTGAATTCACCAGACCTGGTAAACTGAGGGAGGAGGAGCAGTGCATGCCATGCCATAGCTAAAGCGTTGGGAGGGTAGCATTCCACACTGAACTCAGTTCCCAATCACAAAGTCTGTGCTCATGATTTCCCTTTTCTCTCTGCTGACCTAAAAATACTGCTTTCCCCCATCCACACATAAAAGTAGTCAATTGTGGGGTGGGAGACGGAGAAACATGCATATGCCAAAATTTCTCAAGGACCACAATAAAAGAGGATAGAACATGAAAATTATGTACACTGCTTATTTTATCTGGGAGTCCTAACTTCTGAATCAACATTAATCAGTCTAATTGTCTTTCTGAGAAGCTATCACAAGCAGAGGCTGGCATTATCTTTAATTCACTAGCACTAGTATGATATTGGTATCCATAACATAAGGCTGTTTAAAAAAGCAAACGGAAGTAGAATTATAACCTGAGAGAAGTCCTATTTGGTCTCTTTCTCAATGACCCAGAAAAAGTTACTCTTGTTGGCTCTCATGCTGCACAGACTGTCAGACGTCAGGAATCGTTCTTTCTGAGCTGGAAGCCTCATTTTTGCTTATGGTTTCAAATACTCAAAGCTCTCACGGCTATCAATGATATTTAACTGATGGTCCTTCTTAAAAGCCCTGCCATTCATTGAGGGCTATAAATGTGGTAATATTGTCACTCACATTCATATAATTTTCCAGTAAATGGGACACAAAGTACAGCTTCAACACGTTATAAAGATAGAATGCTTCATGTTCAGAAAAGATAAAAATCTGAGTTAAGCCGAGTGTGAACCATGCTAGTTCACTTAAATTGAAAAATCCATCAAAGCCAGTGACCACTCCTCTATGCCAATTCCTTTCACAAAACAAACATAAAACCAACCAACTCTATTAACAGCAGGACAGGGAAATAATCTCTTGGATAATATGCCTACATTATTGCAACTGGTACTTCACCTGAGGACAGAGGGCTTCCAGCTGGCTTGCTGACATTCGAACCAGCTTCACACCTTCTTCATTATTTGAAATAGAACAGGCTAAGTTAGCCACCTAAATGAGAAGGGAAAAAAAAAAGATACTTTATTGCTCTGGGAAAAAACAACAATATTTTCCAAGCCCACATTATTGCTTGCCAAGAAAATCTAAATAGTCTAGACCTCAGGAAATATTCCACCAACAAGATTTAGCTTTCATTACCTACTAACATGATGGCACATACATTCTTTCTGACTAGTGCAAAGAAAATTATATCTAATGCTGATTATTAAATGATATTCCTACATATAGCTTTTAAACTATTTTCCCAACTATTTGAAGACCAACTGAAAATGATTAGAGCTAAAAGCATGTCTCAATATCATCTAACTTTACATGTATTTTTCCCAAAGAACATTTCAATAAGTTTGCTGGTCTTCTAGGTGAAAGGAGAGCTAAATAAAAATAAACCCTTCCTTTCCCTCCCCAATATATAACATGGCCTGTACCTAAAAGAATAAAAGAAAGGATGTCTACAGAATGTAGTAGTTATTTTACACACTTGGTTGCTTGGGAGGCTTTAATGTTCAACTTAACTCTTGAAAGCATGTCATAATAGGGGAAAATAGATCTTTGCCCAATTTGCCATGCACAATTACAAGACAAAATATAACATGGGAATTTAACTAGAAAAACATTCTCCTCTATCTCTTTGCCTTCCCCTTTGAACACTCTCAGGGTGGGCAGTGTCAGATGATCCTATACTTGTATAGTTGTGGAAACTTATGGAATCTTATAGATGTGGAACCCAATCAAAAGTTCCTTAATAAATGTCACTTAAAATCCTACAAGGATCAGATTTAGAAGGAATGTTAGACACCATCTAGACTACACAAGTCATTTTCCAAATAAGAAAAGTGAGATTCACAGAAGTCAGGTGACTTGTTGAATGAGTGGGGCTGAACCAGATCAAACTATAGTGGGGAAATGTTTTACAAAATATAAATAAAACACAGACGTAAAAAGAGGACTTCCGCGGGACTCTTGCTCCCACCTCCTCCGATTCATGTAAAAAATGACTCTAGACAAACTTTGGGGCTAGAGAACCCACAAAATGACACAGAGAAGCTAACCTCCAGATGAAGACAGTCTGGCAAGGGAACAGCACAGAGCTCTGGGAGCCAAGCCCAGCCCTGAGTGAGCCTGAGATCTTAGTGTATTTATTTATGAGAATTTAGCGGGAGGACACAACAGCTGCTGGCTGCAGGGACTTCAGATCACCAGCAGCTGTGGCAGTTTCCAGAATTATCAACCCATAGATGCTAAGGACAAAGTGAGAGGTCAATGCAGTGTGGACTTTGGAACCTGGGAGTTCGAGAGTGTGGTCCAGCCTTTGCCCCCAGGGCAAGAAGCGGCTGAGGCATGGCAGCCATCCAGCCACTGCCATGTGGCTGCTTCAGAGTTCCTGGCCTGCAGATTGTAGGGGGTGGGAGTGGGAACCAAGTGACCAATCTGAGGGGATTACCCCTCTTGCTTTAACATGCTTGGATCTGGATCACTATCTAGGGTGGAGGTCCTGGGGTGTGTGACCAGGTGCCAGAGCCTGTGGAGGCTTCAGAGAGAGCACCCAACTAATAGCTCCAGTAGCTACAAAAATCCCAGTAATTTGGAACACAGCTCTCTCCATTATGGAAGCAGAATTCTACTATGGCAAAGAGCTCAAATGTCAAGTAACTGATTGGCAACATGAGCAAGCAAAGGAAGCAAAGCAAGCACAGGAGTCAAACCTTAGGTTCCTTTTGGGGGGACAAAAAGGATCAAAGCATGGAACAGGAGGAAGATAACAAAGTCAGAAATCCCGCCAAAAGCTTCCAAGAAAAATATGAATTGGTTACAGGCCATAGAGGAACTTAAGAAGGATTTTGAAAACCAAACAAGAGAAGTGGAGGAAAAATTGGGAAGAGAAATGAGAATGATGTAAGAAATTCATGAAAAGTGAGTCAACAACCTTACTGAAGAAAATAACACCTTAAAAAGTAGACTAACTCAAATGGCAAAAGAGGCTCAAAAAGCCAATGAGAAGAAGAATGCATTAAAAAGCCAAATTTACCAGATGAAAAAAGAATCTAAAAGCTCACTAATTCCTTCAGAATTAGATTGGAGCAAATGGAAGCTAATGACTTTATGAGAAATCAAGATACTATTAAACAGATACAAACAAATGAAAAAATATTAGTCAATGTGAAATATCTCATTGGAAAAACCATTGACCTGGAAAATAGATACAGGGGAGATAATTTACACAATCAGGATAACACAGGATCTGGCAGCTTCTACACTGAGGGATCAAAGGGCTTGGAATATGATATTCTGGAGGTCAAAGAAGCTGGGATTAAAACCAAGAATCACCTACCCAGTAAAACAAAGTATAATGTTTTAAGGGAAAATATGGTCATTCAATGAAATGGAGGACTGTCAAGCTTTCTTGATGAAAAAAACCAGAGTTGAATAGAAAATTTGACATTCAGCTACAAGAAGCAAGAGAAACATGAGAAGGTAAATAGGGAAAAGAAATCATAAGGAACTTATCAAAGTCGAACTATTTACATTCCTACATGGAAAATGATAATTGTAACTTATGAAACTTTTCTCAGTATGAGGATAGTTGAAGGGAATATAAATGTATATATCTAAATCTCTCTCTATATGTGTGTGTGTACATACATATATATGTCTATATAGGAGGGTATATGTGCATATGAATACATGAGTGTGTGTATATATATTTGTACAGGTATACTTAGACAGAGGGCACAGGATCAATTGAATAGGAAGGGATGATACTTAAAAGGTGAAATTGAGAGGTGAGAAAGGAATATAATGAGAAGAGTTGGGAAGAAAGAATAGGGTAAATTATCTCACATAGAAGAAGCAAGGGAAAACTATAACAATGGAGGGAAAGAACAGGAAGACAAAAGAGAATGGGTCAATCTTACTCTCATTGAATTTGGCTTAGGGAGGGAACAACATAAACACTGAAAAGGGTATCCCACCCTACAGGAGAGTAGGGGGGAAGGGATGAGAGGGGACGATGATGGAGGGCAGGGCAGGTTGGGAGGAGGGTAGTTAGAAGCATACACTTTTGAAAAAGGACAGAGTCAAAGTAGAGAATAGAACAAGTGGGGAGCAGGATAGGATAGAGGGAAATAGTCTTTCACAACATATCCATTATGGAAATGTTTTGTATAGCTGCACTGGGGGATGGAGATCCATCTTGCCCTACCAGAAAGTAGGAGGGGATATGGGGGAGGATATAGGAGAGAGCAGATTGGGGGAGGGAGTATACAGTGGGATCGTTGTTTTGGGGTGGTAGGTAGGGGAAAGACGGGGAGAAAATTTGTAACTCAAAACCTTGTGGAAATGAATTATGTAAACTAAAAATAAACATAAAATTTCATTTAAAAAAGAACTAAAAAATCATGATTGTAGTTTGGAGGTCACTGTTTAATCCACATTTTGACTTTCACAATTTATGATTCACAAATTATAAACTGAACTGTAATTTGAAGGTTATAATAAGAATGATTTAACCCACAGTTCAGATAGACTTTCAAAGCAACATGCATAGTTATTAAATATTAAATAATAAAGATTATGTCAATGTATAGTTGAAGAACCATTTAATTTGGAATGTGAGGACCTGGGTTTAAAGCTCAGCTCTGCAGCTCGCTACCCTGTGGGATCTTAGGCAAGCCATTTAATTTCTCAAACTATTTAGGATCTCCCAGAAGTCTTAAAAGTTTTATAGCTTAAATAGTATAACACAGGGCTGATCTAGAAGAGTTCTAAGATAATTTAATGACAGATAAAAAATTAAAAAACAACCAGTTTCATTATGTTCTCTTTTTTTCTTTTCTTTTTCAAATAACAAGAGACAAAATATCTCTTTCTTTAGAATAAGGGAGGCATTTTAATAAAGAATGTTCCTAGAGCCAGACAAAATAATAGTCTGGTCTTATATAAACGTCATTTCCCCTATTTTATTTTTTCGCCTTTTGGAGGGCAATTGGGGTTACCTTGCCCAAGGTTACCCAGCTAGTTTTTTTGTGTGGATGTTAAGTGTCTGAGGCCGGAACCAAACTCTGGTCCTCCCGACTCCAGGGCTCTTTATTCATTCCGCCACTTAGCCGCCCCCTTATTTTTTCATTTTGAAAGGATTTTTGCAGAGAGCAAAATTAGAGATAGCAAGTTCATTTTAGTTACTAAACTGCTCAAATGTCCAAGGTTGCCAAAGAATATGAAATAACTGAAAAAGTGCACATGGTTACAGTAATGATGAAGAAGTAATTATTGAGGGGCACTGAGGTGGTGCAGGGAAAAGAGCACCGGCCTGGAGTCAGGAGGACCTGAGTTCAAATCTGGCCTCAGACACTTAACACTTACTAGCCCGTGTGATCCTGGGCAAGTCACTTAACCCCAAGTGCCCCTCCAAAAAGCCAAAAAATAAAATAAAATAAAAGAAGTTGTTAATAATTAACTTGATATGAAGAAAACAGTAACATGTAAAAAGTGCGATTGTGAGGTTGAAAACAATCTATGCAATTAGAACATTTTATAAAAACAGTAAGCAAAAGGACCCAGAAGTGTTTTACTAAGTATGGAGAATTGTTATTGAAAAGGAATTTTCAGCAGGCATTTAAAATACCTTACCAACAGGCGAAATTGGCAACAACAACAACAAAAAAGTTCCAAAATCACTGGATCAGTACGTTCTGTAATATAGAGGCAGTTAACATTTGCTGGTATGGAACAATCAAAATTCTGAGTCCTTGGGCAAATATTACAATAATGACTAAATAAATGATATACAAGCTGAAAAAGAAAGCTCAATGGAAATATTTGTTTTCATGTGAAAATTTTTTTTAAAAACCCTTATTAACAGTAATTCCGGTAGACCATATAGTAGAACTGCATCTAAGAGGACATGTGTGAACCAAGGAACCAATTTCTAATCCAAGAGTCATGAGTCAGAGTGTTAGTTCTGGAGCCTAGAGGCAAGGTTCAGTTTCTAAAATCTGATCTTAACATGCTGTAATAGCCACAAAAATTAATACAATTAAAGCAACTTTTGTTGCTATTTAGTTGTGTCTGACTCTTTGTGACCTCATTTGGGCTTTTCTTGGCAAAAATACTAGAGTGGTTTGCTATTTCCTTCTCCAGCTCATTTGACAAAGGAGGAAACTGAGGCAAACTTGGTTAAGTGACTTGCCCAGGGTCACACAGCTAGTAAGGTTCTCAGTCCAGGTTTGAACTCATGAAGATAAGTCTTCCTGACTCCAGACATGGCACACTATCCACTGAGCCACCTGGCTGCCCAAAGCACCTTGATATGGCAGGGAAAAAATAAAGAACATTTTACAGCAAAAATAAATAAATAAATAAGGTAGGTGCCTTCAAATGAGAAAATGATTGAAAAACTATAATACACAAATGTACTGGAATATTGTTATGGAGAACAGATACTGAATTTGAGAAATTCAGAATACTTCGTCCAAGGTTTGTATGAAATGATGTTGAAAGAAGAATGCAGGACCAGGAAAAGAATCACATAATGAATAACTATGACAACATAAATGAATGCAACACTAAAAGTCAACAGAACTCAGATGAAATACAATGACCAACACTGGTTCCAAGATGACTGATGTTAGAAGCTACTTCCTTTCTCTCAGTCGAGGTGGTAGACTACAGGTGGTAGATGTTATGTAATTGTCACTAGATAGCTTTGTTTAACTACTGGTCTTCAAATAAATATGCATACATACATACATATAAATAAAATATAAAAAATGGAAGGTACCATGGGGGCAGCATTAGAAAGTGATTATGACAGAAATTATTTAAATTTAGATCTAAATTTTAAAATAGCGTGTAAATAAATACATCATAAAAAAACAGACAATTTTGCTATTTCATTTGGTCTATGAAAAAAGTGGTTTTATTTTTTCAATTAAAGATATGCATAAGACTTCCAAAAACTAAGTTGGTAAGAGCCAACACATCTGCTCAGATTTTATTTTGGTAATGTATCAAAACGTTTATGAAAGAATAGCTAGCTCTTTGCTCAGCTCCCACTTCAAAAAAATTGGTGGCACAGATAACAATTACAAAGCTTTATGTCTTCAAAAATTTTTTTTTCATGCTGGACACACATTTTGAATCCTTTGGGTGGAGGGCAGCATGGTACAATAGAAACTCTGAGGGCCCTGGAATCAGAGGACCTGAATGTTTAGCTTCATTTTTGTTCTCAAAAGTACATTTTTCTAATAACCAATAAATTACACCATTGCACATAAGAATAAAATATTTTAGGACTACTCTGATTATAAGAATCTTACTTAATGAAGACTTGAAGGTAAGGTGGATTGTTCTCAAGAAGTCAAATACACAGCAAGGTAAAATGTCAGGTTTATAAGATTATCTTGTCAGTCTGTATATATCTACTTCAAAGACAGCATGCCCAAAATTGGTGCAAACCCAAAAGGTGATTTTATTAAAGAAAAGTTCTTGGGTGGCTAGGTGGCATAGTGAATATAGCACTGGCCCTGGAAGTCAGGAGGACCTGAGTTCAAATCCGGCCTCAGACACTTAACACACACACACACACACACACACACACACACACACACACACACACACACACACACA
>NW_027186455.1:4293856-4420250 GCF_028583685.1 Petaurus breviceps papuanus | reverse complement strand
ACACACACACACACACACACACACACACACACACACACACACACACAAGCCGTGTAACCTCAGGCAAGTTACTTAACCCCAACTGCCCTCCAAAAGGCAAAAAAAAAAAAAAAAGTTAAAGAATACATGAAGGGAACAACTCTGAAGTAAGTCTACTTAAGTCCAGGTAGGTTGAGTCAGATTCTTTCAAGGCCAGGCCACAAAATCTGTATTTTATTATACAAGCAACAGTCACTGAAAATTTTTGAATAAGATTGAAGTGGATGATAAAATGTCATAAAGAAAATAATACACAGGTCAGTTTGGCTAGAGTAGGGAGTAAGGTATGAAGGATTTTAAATGCCAAGCAAAAGACTTTCTATTTTATTCTAAAAACCAAGACAGAGCCTCTAGAGATTCCTCAGCAAGAGACTAAGAAGTTCAGGTCATGGTCTAGAAATACCAATTTGTCACCTCTGTGGAGAATGGATCAGAGAGGGAAAGGGCTGGACATAGGGAGACCAAATGGGAGACTGTTATGATAGTACCACTAAGAGTTGATGAAAGTGAGAGTGAGTGTGAGAGAGACTGAGTGTGAGGGTGGAAGGGAGGGGGGGGGGGACAGACAGAAGGAGAGGTGGGGGGAGAGAAAGAGAGAGAGATAAGGAGAGAATTGACTAGAGTGTCTTCTCTACAGAAACTAATGAACAATAAATAGTGAAGTATTTCACCTTCACTCAAAATGAACTTCTTGGTAGTTCAAAGCATCTTATAACTTAACCAGAAGAAAAAGATTTTGTCTAGAGACATGATATTGAGGCTTGTATAGCATTTTGAAAAGTCATTCCCTTTTCATATACAAAAGCAATTATATATGCAATTATCTACATTACCACAGATGTGATTTAACTATTTGCAAAATGGTCTGACACAGCCTGTGGTTCTGTTCTCATACAGTAAAAAGCAATGTTTAAGGCAAGCTAAAAAGAATGTGGGGGCAGCTAGGTGGCACAGTGAATAGAGCACCATCCCTGGAAGTCAGGAGGACCTGAGTTCAAAACTTACCTCAGACATTTAAAACTTACTAGTCATGTGACCTTGGGCAAATCACTTAACCCCAATTGCCCTGCCTTTCCCCTCCAAAAAGAAAAAAAAAAAGAGTGTAGATGAGGGGAGAGGTGAGAAAGGAGGCTGAAATGAGCAGTGATGGGGAAAGACAAACTTAAGATAACAGAACTAATCATAACCAACAATAAGCACAAATACAGGTAAGAATGTCCAACTGACATACACTGACTTGATCAACTATGATGTAAAGCAAAACAAACTCCACTATTTGAGGGTGACAAGGACAGAAAGTGCTGTTTCTGTTACTCAAATGCAGACCTGCTGCTCCCTGAAACTTAATCTAAGGACCAGGCCATATTGCCTGATGACACACTGTGGAACTAAAAGGGCTTTCTCTACTGCTTTAGGCATTACTATTTCCAGTGCATGAGGAACTAGTGAGCCCTATGGTTGTGCAATCAATCTTTGTATACTGCTTTAGAAAGCCCTGTGTCACATGACCACTGCCATGTAAGAGAAGTATAACTAAAGTATTCCCCCCCCCTTTTTTTTGGCTTTTGTGGATGGGGGAAGGGGAGGCAATTGGCAAAGAGAACTTGAAATTTCATCAGTGGACTGCTTTAGCTCTTCTTCAGAGTAGTGGCTGGATATATAATGGACACTTCATAAATATTTGTTGTTTAATTGATATTTAACATTAATTGCCAAAATAATTCCTTTGAATAGAAGACTGAACTGTGTATTTAGTACACAATGAATTCTGGTAAGCCTGATAATGTTCTTGGAAGCCAGGTTTAGAATTAATAATATAATTGTCAATGTTTCCCACTAAATATTTTCTTATTTTTAATCTAGTTTAACATGGTATTATCTAGTCTAATATGATTATGGATCTACATGTACAAGATACATATTCTAGAGCATTTACTATACATAAATATATACACATTGTCCTATGAAATATCAGTTTTAAGTTTTACCTTTTTTAATACACTAATGCTACAAAATTACAACATGAATAAACAAACCATCTCTTTAAAACACAGAAAATTTCTCTCTCTCTCCCCTCTTATAAGAGATTCATCCTTGATTTTCCTATCTCCATATAAACTACTATGATTACAGAACTACAGAATATAAGAGTAAGGATCATGGGACCAACTTACAACTGGAAGAGACCTCAGTGGTCTTCTAATCCATAGCCTAATTTAATAGACAGAGAAAGTATTTGCCCAATAACAAAATTATACTGTATGATCTCTAAATACTGAAGTTAAGATATATATTTATTATACTAGTATTTTTGAGTGTGCCATTTCTATGCACTCTTCTGCACAACTACTCAGTTCAGACTGTATGCTTCTAAGACAGAAATCATTTATATTTACACATGTACAAACTTAGTAAACACTATTTGACAACATTCTGATGCATGATAAATATTAAATTACAATTAAAGATACTCTAGTGTCTCATACAAAATTACACACAAAGTAACCAGTTCCATTTTAAAACACATCAGTTTTCTTTTCCCCTTGGAAAAAAAAGCATGTCGATGAAATGGCATGTGGGAAAAACATGGCTTGCTTACCTCAATTAGTTTGTTAGCATGTTCACGGAAAACTTGAGCATACTCTTTAACTTCTTTCTCATTTCCATTCTTTGCTGCCTCAATCAATACCAAAAGTGGCACGTTAGTTTCCAAGAATGAATCTGAAACGTGGTCCATGACAGCTTTGCGGAGCTAATAATTAAATTTCAAAAATTTAATTTTATTTCTGCCAAAAACTAGATTAACTTTTTCTAAAAGTTTCTATCTAATGAAAACATACAGTAGGTTTGATTGTACTAAAGAAAAATGAGGTTGTTCATTTAAATAGGGGTTTAAAACACTACCACTAAGGGCAGAATTTAAAATTGATCATGGTATAATTAACTATAGCAGTAAAAACACATTTTAAAACAAATATAAATATCATATTTGATGATAACATTTTTGGCAAGGCATTCTACTTTCCCAAGTCTGTATCCTTTCCTTTGATGTTGTCACACTTCTGAGGTAACGTCAAAGAGCATAGTAAAATGCTACACAAGGATGAATGTCCGTTAGATTGTGAGCTCCTTGAGGGCAGTGATTTAATAAATGTTGATTTAGTGATAGTCTTTTTAAACATGCTTTTTTTTTTTTAAAGCAACTGGCGTTAAGTAACCTGCTCAAGGTTACACGGCCAGTTATTTCTGGGTGTGGTGCTAAGTGTCTGAGCCCAGATTCGATCCCCAGGTCATCCCGACACTGGGGCCAGTGCCCTTACCCCTTAAACTTACTTTCTAGAGTCTTATGCAATAGAATGGCACTCCAACAAGAATGGAAAGTTATTACCATTATTGTATTGTACCACAATGGAGACAATCTTCATTTACTTGGCATAAATCATTAGAAGGCAGTATTTCCAAGACCACCACCAAAAAAAATCAAGTTAAATTTTATCAAAATGTATCATTCCAAAATAGCTTTTCATATTTATGTTAAATCTTCATTAGCATAAAATATCCAAGTTTTTTACTAAACACTAAAAGTAAGTAACTAGTATCTCTGCCATAAATGGGATTTACATTTAAGAGATACTTCAGGATCCTCTCACATGCTATTAAGTTACTTTAAATGAATTCTGTTACCCACATTTGAATTTGCTTCCTTTTCATATTGCAGCTAATTTTCTATTAGTCCCAGTGTGACAGAATTAGCCTGGATCCTCATGGGGTTTTATTAGTCACTTAGAAACACATTAGTGAAAAATGGGTAGAAAAGGTTTTTGTGGAGAACTAAAGGGTACTAGAAAATTAGAGAATAGTTCCTGGGTGTCAGTGCATATGTGTGCATGCATATGCATTTGTGTGTGTGTGTACATGTCCCCATTGATGCAGACCAAGGTCTACTGGATAAGTTAGCAAGAAAGCCAGCTGCTCTTTCCCCTTCAGTGGAGAATAAATGAACTAACTCATGATCAAAGTGACTTAGATATCCCACAGATATCTGAGGTAACAGCTTGGAAAATCATAATAACAGCTTGGGTCCAATCTCTATCAATTCCGGGATCCAAGCAAGATTTAAACAAAGTATATACAATGAGGTAAACTTTTCTTGAAATACTGGATTGCAGAGGAGGGGGCAGAGGTAAGGGCAAGGATATTTTCTGGACCGGAATGCAAGAAGCAGACCACTCACCGCAGGGATAGGGTAGCAAATGAAAATACATTTGCATTTATATTTCACCCCTTTTGCAATAACATTTTCTACACCAAATTCAGAGAAATTTATTAACCCACCAGTCCGTGGTTGATATCAACAGGAGCCACTTTTTATATTAAAATCCATACTTCCCCAACTATAAAATTATAAAAATCAACACTTAAAAAAAATAAATCATTTAACATTAGGTTGATGCAACAGAAGAAAACATTAACTTCTCTAACATACCTGTCTTCGTAAATCTCTGGTCTTTTTTGTCATTTTGTCTATTGCAGAATTAAGGGCATCACTTCTTTCTTTACGTCCAGCCTGTAAAAGAAAAAAAATACCCCATTACATTCTTTTGCATTTTACACAGAATGATGATATTAAATAGCCAATAATGACATAAACACAAAGTTGAAGAAATAATACACTGTCTTCTAAATTAAAATTGGAAAAACTAGGGAAATCTCTTAAAATTTACAACAAACATCTAGATCTGATATTTCCTTAGGCAGAATATCAGCTGATAACTGGATATGATGCAATATTCTGAAAACATGAAAAGTCAAAAGGTCAGTCAAGATGGCAGAGTAGAAGCACGACCTCCAAGCGTCTCCAGCTTCCACCTTCCCCAATCAATGTAAAAAGGGGACTCTGAACAAACTTTGGAGCTGCAGAACGCACAAAATGACACAGAGAAGCTAACCTCCCGCTGAGGACAGACTGGCAGGCTGGCAGAATCAGCACAGCTGAGCCCAGGCCCGCTGTAAGCCGAAGGTTTTAGCCCCAGGGCGGGCCTGACCAGCCACCAGGCAGAAGGACTCCAAAGCAGCAGCAGCAGCAGCTGTAACTGTTTCCAGAATTATTAACACACAGATGTGAAGGAAAAAGTGAGAGGTCAGTGCAGGCTGGACTTTGGGACCCAGTAAGAGGGGGTACGTTGGCTTTTGTCCCCAGGGCGAGAAGCCGCTGAGCCGCTGGCACAGCTAGCCAGCGCCAACTGGCAGCTTCAGCTCCTGGCCTGCAGAGTGTAGGGAGACCAAGCTACCAGTCTGAGGGGTAACCTGCTTTGTTAACCTGCTTGGATCTGGATTGCAGTCTAGGGTGGAGGTCCTGGGGGGTGTGAACAGCTTGCCAGAGCGTGTGGAGGCCTCAGAGAGGGCACCCATCTAATACCTCCGGCAGCTGAGAAAACCCCAGTGTTTGAAAAACTCCCCTGTCTGGTGGCAGAGTCCTACTGCAGCAAAAAGCCCAGGGGTCAAGTGACTGAAGGGCGACATGACCAGGCAAAGGAAACAAAGCAGACAGAAGATTCCAACATTAGACTCCTATTTTGGGGACAAAAAGGAGCAAAGCATGGAACAGGAGGAAGACAGTGAAGTCAGAACTCCTGCACCAAAAGCTTCAAAGGAAAATACAAGCTGGTTATGGGCCATAGAGGACCTTAAGAAGCAGATAAGAGAAGTGGAGGAAAAATTGGGAAGAGAAATAAGAACGATGCAAGAAAATTATGAAATGAGAGTCAACAGCCTGACTGAGGAAAATCACACCTTAAAAAACAGACTAACTCAAACGGCAAAAGAGGCTCAAAAAAGCAATGAGGAGAAGAATGCCTTAAAAAGCCGAATTTGCCAGATGGAAAAAGAATCTCAAAAGCTCAATGAGGAGAATTATTGCTTCAGAATTAGACTGGAGCAAATGGAAGCTAATGACTTTATGAGAAATCAAGATGCTGTTAAACAGATCTAAACAAATGAAAGAATAGAAGGCAATGTGAAATATCTCATGGGATAAACCACTGACCTTGAAGATTGATCCAGGAGAGATAATTTAAAAATTACTGGATTACCTGAAAGCCATGATCAAATTAAGAACCTAGAAATAATCCTCTAGGAAGTACTCAAAGTAAACTGCCCTGATGTTTTAGAACCAGAATGCAAAACAGAGGTTGAAAGAATCCACCGATCACCTCCTGAAAAAGATCCCAAAAAGAAAACTCCTAGGAATATTATAGCCAGGTTCCAGAATTACCAGATTAAGGAGAGAATATTACAAGCAGCCAGGAAGAAACAATTTGAATATTGTAGAAACACAATCAGGATAACCCAGGATCTGGCAGCTTCTATACTGAGGGATCGAAGGGCTTGGAATATGATATTCCAGAGGTCAAATGAGCTGGGATTAAAACCAAGAATCACCTACCCAGCAAAACTAAGTATCATGTATCAGGGGAAAATATGGTCATTCAGTGGAAGAGGACTTTCAAGCATTCTTGATGAAAAAACCAGAGTTGAATAGAAAATTTGACATTCAAATACAAGAAACAAGAGAAGCATGAGAAGGTAAACAGGGAAAAGAAATCATAAGGAACTTATCAAAGTTAAACTATTAACATTCCTACACGGAAAAACAATAATTGTAACTGATGAAACTTTTCTCAGTATAAAAGTAGTTTAAGGGAATAGAAATATATATATGAGGGTATATGAATACATATGTGAATGTGTGTATATATGTTTACAGGTATACATAGATACAGGGCACAGGACCAATTTAACAGGAAGGGATGATACTTAAAAGGTGACATTAAGAGATGAGAGAGGAATATAATGAGAGGAGATGGGGAGAGACAGAATGGGGTAAACTATCTCATATAGAAGAGGCAAGGGAAAATGGTTACAATAGAGGGGAAGAATAGGAAGGCAAAAGGGAATGGGTCAACCTTATTCCCATTGAATTTGGCTTGGGGAAGAAATGAAATATACACTAAATAGGGTATCTCACCCTACAGGAGAGTAGGGGGGGAGGGGATGAGAGGGAAGGCAGGCTGAGGGGGGAGGGAAGTTGGAAGCACCCACTTTTGAAAAGGGACGGGATCAAAGTAGAGAACAGAACAAGAGGGAGATGGGATAGGAGGGAGGGAAATATAGTCTGTCTTTTACAATATATCTACTATGTTATTGTTTTGCATTAGCCACACATGTATAACCTATATTGAACTGCTTATCTTCCCAGTAAGGGTGGGTGACAAGGGAGGAAGAGAATGAATCTGGAATTTTTAAAAATCAAATGTTTATATACATATATATATATACACATATATACACATACACACACACATATATACATGCACTATTATTAATACTATTTTACATTTATTTGGGAAATAAGATATACAGGCACTGGGGCATAGAAATCCACCATGCCCTACTGGAAAAGTCGAAAGGGATATGGGAGAAAATATGGGAGAGAGCAGATTGGAGGAGGGGATATCCCGTGGGACTGCTATTTTGGGGCAGTGGGCAGGGGAAAAACGGGGAGAAAATTTGTAACTCAAAATCTTGGTGGAAATGAATGATGTAAATCATAAGTTAATAAAGCATTTGAAAAATGAAAAAAGAAAAGAAAACTCAAAAGATCCAGTCATACTACCATCAACTATCCTGGCCCTACAAGTAAGAAAAAGGTTAGAGTTAATTTTGATGAACTCCAAGATCTTAAGTTTTTCAAGATATGACAGATGGCATTTGGCACTGAAACAGTGAATTTAAATGTAAAGAGTGCCATGAGTCAGTCAGGCAGTTAATAGTGTATAGTATGCAGCTAAAATATAAAAGCTTTGTAATATCACTTTGATCATGTTTTTAAAGTTCTAGACTAAGCTTAATGTAATTGTACTACAGAGACAAGAACATATTAGCCACTATTAAATAGAAGGTATGTAAATCATTATTTCTCCAGAGGATAAGCTGATTTGAGCTTTGGCCAGGTATGATTCCAAGCAGAATATAGACTTGGATTTCAAAATAACTGTAAATGGAAGGAATGGGACAAAAGGTGTTAGTTAGACATAACCACATTCAGGGATAAATCAATTAAGACACTAGATATCTTAGCCAATAAAACAAAGAAATAAATATATCACTGCCATAAAATACCAGTGCCTCCCAGTTTAGAAATTTACTTATCTTTTCAAATTAACCAAAAAAATACATCAAATATTAACTTGTCATTGCCATTACCCAATTTCCAATTTATCAAATTCAAAAAAGGCAAATTCTGCCAAAAAAAACTACACATTGCAGCAAAACAAATTTCCACATTAGTTATGTATGAAAACATGTTTCTCTCTACATCAAAAGCTCATCACTTCTCTGTCATGAAATATTGTTTCATTTTAATTCTTTTGGACTAGTGGTTTGACATTGTGCAGGTCAGAGCTCTTAAGTCTTTCAAACTTATTTTTCTCTGTTATGTGTTCATTATACAAAACGCTCTCCTAACTTGGATATGTATCAGTTTATAAAGGTCTTCCCACTTTCCTCTAAAAATTTCTATTTTATAATTTCTCATGGCACAACAATATTATATTATTTTCATATATCACACTTTGTTTAGTCATGCCCTAACGACACACCCTTAGTTTCCAATTTTTAGCTACTGTGAGCTGCACACAGACCTTTTTTTAAAAATTTCTTTGGAATAAAAGCCAAGAAGTGATATAGTTAAGTCAAAGGATATACAAGATATACTGAGAATAGATCCAAATTGCATGCCAGAATGATGGACCAGTTCATAGCTCCACCAAAAATGCACCTACAGCTCTTTCAACATTATCTTCTTTTATCAACCTCGCCAGTCTGATTGATAGGCATAAAGCAGAACCTCAGAGTTGTAATAACTTATTTTTATATGATCACTGATAACCTTTATAGCAAATATTTTCCCAAGCTGCCATTTCCCTTCTGATTTTTAGACTACATTTGTTTGTGAAAAGACTTTGGGGTTTTACATAAACAACAGTGTCGATTTTATCTTGTGTGATACTCTATAACTTTTTTTTAATTATAAAATCTTTTCTTATCCATGGATCCAATAGAAAATTCTTTCTTCTTCCTTTACTTTGCTAATGATGTGACTATATAAGTCATATACACAGTTGTTGTGTGGTAGAAAGGATAGGTTTCTGACAAAGTGTTGTCAACTTCTTCCATTACAATTAAGTACACAATGCATAAAATACCTGGGGATCAACCTCCCAAAGTATCCCACTTGGATAGATACAATTATAAAGTACTTCTTAAAGAAATAAAGAGTGATCTAAATAGCTAGAAGAATATTCAGTGCCCACGGCTAGGTTGTGCCCATGTAATATAACTGATGATGCTATCATACTTTTAATGAAATATAAATAAAATTAACAAGGAGATACTTTATAAAAAAATAAAACAAAATTCATATGGAAAAACATAGTATCTAGAACATCAAGGGAAATGATGAAAAAGACAAAGGGAGAATAGCACTTCTAGACCTTAAATTGTATTATAAACCAAGGATTCATCAAAACCCAACTGGTATTTGTTAAAGAACAGAGACATAGATCAATGGAACAGACTAGACAAGCAAAATTCAGAAACAAGAGAACTCAATAACCCAGTATTTAAAAAGCAGAAAGCATAAGTTACCTAGAGAAAAGCTTCTTATTGGATAAAACCTGCTGTACAAACAGTCTAGGAGAAATTAGGCTTAGACCAATACCTTATACCACACGTTAGAGTACATTCTAAACTGATGCCACCTTAATACTAAAGAATACACTATTAAAAAAAATTAGAAGAGAAATAGATTATATGCCTCTCTCGGTTATGGACGAAAGATATTCTTAACCAAACAAGAGACAGATTGTTTACAAACAATTGTAAATGATTTTAGAATAGTGTTCTCTGTCCCAAGATTAAGTGGAATCAAATGAAGAAATATGTTATGAGTCGTGCTAACTTTTTTTCCCTCTTAAAAAAATATTGTATGTCATATGGGATGGCTGTTGGGGTAGGAGGGAATATATAGGATACTAGGTTGATACAAGAAACAGAAAATATCAATAAAAACTTATTTTGGAAACAAAACAAAACTGCACGCCAAATTCATCAATTGATGAAATCATATCTCTCTGGACTACTTTCCTGGACTTCATAATCTCCAAAAACTAATCACTCTTCAACTCAATTCCTTTAAATCAGCTCTGAAACTGTGAACTCCCTCCCCCAACCCCATCCCTTTCTCTGACTGGAGATGTTGGAGGAGAGACGTTGGAAAGCTTCTCTCATATCGTCCACTAGGTAAGGGGGGTACCCAGGGAATTCACCTTATTATTATTTCCTACTCAGCTGCTTTCCATTATGTCCAGAAAGATGAAAACAACTCTGAAACCCTCATTTCCTCAGATCATTTTCCCAGCTTGGCTACAGGACTTCACCAGGCCCCCCTTGCTTGGTAACATCCTGTCTCCTTGATTTTCAGCTTTTTTTCTTTTAACAAGCAAGTCCAAATTTTATTTAAAACTACATTTTAAGTTTAAAGATATTAAACCACAATGTAAAAATAAAAAGGACAACAGTGAAGCAAACCTCAAATAGGGGGAATTCCATCTCCAAAGTGTGACCTACTGGAGCAGAAATAGTAAGAATTATCTATTCTAAAAGACAGTGCATCAAAAACTAATTTACATTTCCATGCAGATGGAAACAAGTTTATTTAGTGTCCATGGAAGATATGCATTGGTAGAGGGGCATGGGAAGGCAGGCAGCTGGAAAGGTCTCACACGCTTCAGGCTGTAAGAGTCTCAGGTTCTTTCAGGGTCTGGGGGTCCTCAGCCAATTTTTCATTGCAAGTCATGGCTAATAGTTCCTCAAATAAATGGTTACTCTGTTCCTCTGCTCCCATTTTCTTCATTAGATCTGCCTCAGAATAAATGGTCAGCTTGAGGGGCAAGTCTTCCACTTTCACAGAGTCCTTTTCATCAGACTTTTGATTTACATGACCAGATCTTGCTTCATAATCATTCACTAGCACCGACTTCTGGCCACAGAGCTCTTGGGTGTTTCTGAGCAATGCAGCTTCCACCTCAGAGATGGACAAGGCTTCAGCTCTTCTGGGGGCTCCCCAGTGGTCACTGTGGACTCCAGAGGAGGTGGGCCACTTAGGGGCTGCTCACTGTCCAAGACTTTAAGGTAGCAAGGCATTGCAGGAAGAATCATTGGGGTCACCTTTATGACTGCTTTAGTCATTAGGAGGTTCCCAATTTTATGAGGCACCTTCTTTTACCATGGGATATTCAAATTCACTTTGTAGGCCCTGGTTTCGTTCATTCTCCTGTCACTTTCTTGTTAGTCTGAAGGGAAATCTGGACATCCACAGCTTCTTTTTATGTGTTAGATTTTGAGGTCGTTGAGGACAGAGAACGCTTTCTTCTAAAATCATTTAGAGATAAATTTCCCTTACAATTGCTACACCTATAATATGTCATTAAGTTTAGGTATCTCGTCTCATCATCATCATTTTCTCTGATGAACATTTCAATTTATTCTTTGATCTGTAAATTCTATAGAATATTACTTATATTCCAGCTTTCAAATTTTTTCTTTAAGGGCACTTTACCGAATAATTTTTATTGTGTTATGATCAATAAATGTATTTACTTCTTCTGTTTTTCAATATTTTTTCTAAGTTTTTTATGTTCTATTACATGGTCAATTTTTGTAAAGTTGCAAAAATCACTTTTGTTTCTATTTATGAATCATCAGAAATCTATCCTTACTAACTTTCCTAAAGTTTTATTTGGGTCCTTAGTGTTTTGCATTGCTTATCTTTTTGTGGATTTGTCTAGATCTGAAAAGGGTATATTAAGATCCCTGACTATTATAGTTTTAGGATCTCTGTCTCCCTCTAAATTTTCATTTAAATGTTCAGATGCTATGATATTACATGCTGATACTGATTCATCATTATCTGTGGTGCCTTTTGGCATGATGTAATTCCCCTGATTACCTCTTCATATCCTTTCCATTTGAGTTCAGGTGCAGCGTAATAAATTTTGTCCAGCTTATTTTAACTCTTTGTGAGTATCAGTGTTCCAATGTTTTCTGTACATTTATTGTAGGTTTCTGTTTTCTAATAGATTCTGCGAGCCTGGGAGAGTTTACTTGTTATCTTATAGATGACACAGCTAGTTTCCTCTTTGTTACAACCCTTCTCCTTATCTTGCTCCTGATCCAAAGTTTTACTTTCTTTTTCCCTTTAATTCACCTTTCATATTCCTTCCTCCAACACATAAGTTTGTTTTACTTATTATGAAAATTCCCTTACTTATCTTATTCTCTCTCTTCCTAACACTACTACTCATCCCTTGTACTTGACTTGTCCCCTCCCATTTCCCTTTTAAGTTTAATGTATTCCAATACTTTAGCATGCACATGTATCTATGTGTACTCAGGGAGAGTATGTTAGTTGTCTTCTAGTGTTTGAAGGGCTGTCATGTGGAGGAGACATTAGTCTTAGTCTGTTTGGTCCCACAGGGGCATCTGTTCCCATCTCTACTCATATGGCCACCAGCCTTCTTCAGGGCCTCTTCACCTCTTCCCTGAGCAATTATACTTGGCTTCTAACTCAGGTCCCTGCTTCTTCTTTCTTATTTTTTGACACCATCTTCCATATAACTGCCCAAATAATCTTCCTAAGGAAGAAGTTTGAACTCTTTTGTTTTGTTTTTTAAAAACATGAATGGCTCCTTTTTGCCTCTACAATTAAACTATAAACTGTATTAGCATAAGAATATCTTACTACGTACAAAATGCAGGGAGACAACACACAGAGGTTTCAGCTGCACATCAGAATGCACTTTCTCACAATCTTATCTTCTTTAAGCCTCAACTTTCCAGGCTTCTGTAAAGCAGCATCACCCCCCTTCTCCAGAACTATAAACTCTCTGAAAGCAGAAATTGTCTCTGACGACATTGCTGTCTCTGTATCCACACTGTCTCTCCCATATTAATTCCCAATTAATGTCTCCTGAATGAAGAAGACAACCTTTAAAGGGATCACGAGGAGCCCCTTCAAATGTTACTCTCTCAAAGCAGATTTCATATACCTATTGTGTGATCATCAAACTTATCATGTTTATATCTAAGTTTCTGCTTCTGTAAAATGGACTTAATTTTTGCAGTTTGCATCTATGACAAAGGGTTGTTGTGAAGAATGTACCTGTGGTTTGTAAACTGGACAATGAAACTTGTTCATGAATCTTAAATGCAAAATTAATGAAGAAAGAATCAAGATAACTATAACAATGTACCAAATCAAGTTAATGACTATTAAGGGCCTTCTATGGGCTAAAAACCTCACACATTTCCACGTAGGAAATTAAGAGATTCTAAAGAGATTATCATTTGGGGGGCGGCTAGGTGGTGCAGTGAATAGAGCACAGGCCATGGAATCAGGAGGACGTGAGTTCAAATCCAGGCTCAGACACTTAACACAAAAAACTAGCCATGTGACCTTCTGGACAGTAATGTTCCTCAATTCCAATAAGGTTATTTCTTCCAACTGAAAATTTCTACCAAGAAATTCAAGCTATGAGGAAACTGCAATCTAGGCATTTAACAGCAATATTCCTGTGAATTGCAATCGCAAAACAAGATACACTTTAAGATGCAAACCACACCATGAATCTGTTAATTCTTGTTTTCTCAAACCAACCTAAAAATCAATTTGTCTTTCTTGTTACCATGGGAAATAGAGGTTTATGCCTCATTAATCAGGAGGGGGACAATTCTGTAGCAGTTATTTACTGAAACTTTTATATTATATCAAACAGACCACTTTTTAAAATGAAATCTCATCACTTATAAAAATGAAGACCAAATGTCAAATTTGGGGTTTCAATTCATTTAATAAATTACCCTGCAACCAATACCCTCAAATAGATCTAAGATGAAAAGCCAAAGGGGAAAGGAGAAAAGGGGTTTCTGTGAATGGATTGAACATAAAATTGTGACCTCTTTATTATATTTACTTGTTTTACAAGCCAAATTCAAGTTATTAAATGTGTAACTTTTTAAAGATATTCCACAATAAATAATTAGTATTCAAAGTAGCAAGGCCCACTCTATAACACACAAATGTGATCTTTTTAAAGAAAGGTAGATTTTGACTTGATATTAGTAACCCTTATCATTACTGAAGGGCTCCAAGGGATGGATCACTACTTGTAGATGTTGGAGAATTCCTGTTCAGATACAATCTCAGTTAGTCGTCACCCTTTTCCAAGTCAATCAGAAGTTTCATTCTGTTGATCAAGGTGGCAGGAGGCATATCTGAAATACAGACAAGCTCACAAGTTTCTCTTTATAGAGGAGTTATCTACAACTTGACAATTGGCACAACAATACCAAGTTTCTTCACAGGAATCAAATTAGGCTGGGAAACAAGAAATCATGTTCAATGTTCAATTTAGAATGCTAAGCCTCCAAAAATTTGTGATTACTGAGAGAATTTTAGGGGAGTGGAGGGGACAAATTGAGTAGTGGTTAAAATCATTCTTATTAATTCACACAAAATACTAATATAAAACAGATTTACATAAATTCTGGGATGATGATAAACTGAATTTTTTTAGTATACCTACCCACCATACAGGTCAGGAAAAAACACAAGGGAAATGATGCAAAGTATTACTAGCATAATTAGGAAAACATACATTGACTATAACTATGATATTAAAACAAAACAAAAAAAAAAAACCAACAACAACAAAAAAAAAACTTCATAAGCAGACAGATGGAGGATACCAGAAGGTGACAAAGAAAACTTATTGTTATTTTATCTAGGTTTATAATTACAATAAAATGAATTTTTTTTTAAAGAAAAAGGCTAAGGCATAGCTACTTCCAAATATTTTTACAATCTAGTTGTAGTGATTTCACTGACACATGATACCACAAAACAGTATATAATTCAGTTTTGAGCTATATTAGTCAGTTTAAGGCATAAAAGTTCTGGAAATTCTGAGAAAAGATCAGGGTTACAATAAGGCAAAGGATCTAAAGTTAAAAGGGATGTCACAGAACATCTAGTCCAAACTCTTCATTTTACAAAGGAATAAACTTAAGGTTGAAAGAGTGTGTGAGTAGGAATTTGAACCTAAGCCTCCTAATTACCAAATCTAACCCATTTTCCCTCATAAAACTTACTGATGAGAGGTGGATTTTAAAGTAGGCCTAAAACTACTTTACTGCATGCGAATTCCTTCCTATGCTCCAGCCAAACTGAACTAATTGCTGTCCCCAACCCACCTCTGCTTTCACAGGATCATAGATTTAAGTCATCTAACTCCCTCAACTTTACAGTTGTAGAAATTGAGACAGGTCATAAACTTACTAAAAGGTCAAATGGGTGGTGGTGGTAATAGCTAACATTTATATAGCACTTAATATGTCCCAGACACTGGACTAAGCATTTAACAATTATTATCTCCTTTGTTCCTCAAAACAAACACAAAAGGTGGGTACTTTATTATCCCCATTTTATTTTAAAGAATAGGTAACTGAGAGGCAGAGATTAAATGACTTGCCCAGAGTCACACAGCTAGTACATGGCTGAGGCTGGACTGACTTCAGGCCCAGTTCTCTAACCACTGAGCCACCCCGCTGCCTCAATGACTAGTAACCAGAAGTAGGATTTCAATGAAATATACACATCCTCCCAAACCAGCACTCTTTTCACTGACTACAATGAGCAGGATGAAATCCTGCCAAATCAAGAAACTCCGTACCCCTGGCCTTCCCAACGCACAACATTTTATTTTACCCAAATAAACTTGTCATAAGTTTTGGTATCATACTACCTTGTGTTATATTTATATTTGTGCCTTATGTCCCTAATAGCCTATCAGCTCCACAAGTTCTGGGCATATGACTTACTGTCCAGTACTTATGCCTTTTGTCAACACTCTTGTATCAGTGGTAATGAAGAGTTTTTCAAATGTCAAAATACTTCTTAGAATTCTTACTTCAATGAATGGAAAGTTAATTTGTATCCAAAGTAAGAAAAGTAAAGAATTTAAGTGTTTTAACCCTGAAGATAACTAAAACAAGCTTATTTAAACATGGTTAAGAAAAAGACTGATTAAAAGAAAATACAAGTTATAATTAATTTAACAGGAAAATCTAATTAAACACATTGCATCAGTCATTAAAAAAAGAAAATAAATATAAAAGAGTTAAATACACAAAGACTGGCTGTGCTCAAGAGTCAGAATGTGCTTCAGAGACAATTAAAACACATCCTCTGCCACCAATTACAGCAAAACAGGTAGATGGTACTGAGCTTCACATGGGGGAGGGGGGGAGGAAGAGGAGGAGGAGAGTTAGAGGGAAGAGAGAAGGGGACGACAGCAAATGTCTACTCTTCCCCAGGTCAATCTTTATCTATCTTGTATATAACTCTATTTGATACATTCTGTATCCTATTGGAATTTAAGCTTCTTGAGGGCATAAAGCCCTTTTGCCTTTGTCTTGGCATTCCCAGTATTTTGCACAATGCCTGGCACAAAGTGGGCATTTAATAAATACCTTTTAGGGGCTGGGGGACGAGCCTCTTAAAGAGGAGCGTACCATTGAAACAAAGCAGGGCCCTTTAGCGTGGGGGTGAGGGAAAGTAGCCCTGAAACATAAACTACTTCCAGGAGGAATAGTAGCTAGCTCTCAAAATGAAAAAACTTCTCCACAAACATCTCTAAAAACCTCTTCAGAACAATTAAAAGAGCCAAAAAGGTGATATTTATGGTCAAGAAATTGTGTGAAATACTGTAGGCTCAGTAAATTACAAAGTTAAAATGTTCCTATGACCAGGATGTATTCTTCAAATTCAGAAATAGCAGACTACAAGTGAGTAATGCTATATAACACTATTTCTACCACCCTTACCCCTGTACAGTTGTAGAAAGCAACATTTAAGAGGTATTCCTTGATTATCTTCTGAGCTATCTTCTCACAAATCAGGCCATAAATCAAATGTTCCACAGTTCCCAGAAAAGGATTTCATGATGCCATTTTCACTAAGAGACCAACAATTTCTACCCTTCCCTATTTTTGTATTCTTCCCGCGATGGCTCACAAATAAGCAATGTCCAGTTACATGGTGGTTATAGGACACAATGACATACATCCTGAATAAGAGTCAAGTTTTGCCAAAATATAAACAATTCAGATGATGGGATGGCTGCATCATGGAACACCATATTCAGCACTAACTTAGCCAGGCAAATGTCTAAGAAGTATCAGCAACAGCATCATTCTCTAATAGTTAACAATCATTCATTACCCTAAAATACTTAAAGTAACACCACAAAGTCACAAGGTTATATAATATGGTCTCACATATGACAGTACCAAAAGGAAGGTAGCAGGAGGGAAACTCAAACACCATTATAAATTGGGGGTGGGGGGTAGAGGAGAGAACCATAACCAAAAGACAGTGATGACTAAGCAACTGAATTTTCTGATTTACAAAAAACTTTTTCTCATAATCCAAAGAACCAATAATGTCACCAAGACATATTCTATCTTTCTGCCTTACTAAGTGCAGTAAAAATAAATGAATTTTTCTTAGGGTATCAGGCTCTACACATGAATTTGTTTTCATTCTTAAATACTGCAGATTTCCTACTAAGTGCTTTATATACAAGGTAAAAGAAATAGATGTACTGAAACTTGAATATAAATCAGAATTATTCTTTTACAACAAATTCTTATTAATTTTCATTTTCCTCTTTTGTATTTAAAAATAAATGTAAAATGAAACAAGTGGTTTAATTACATTTTGCTTAATGCCTGTATAAGTAAGTTGCTCAGGTACTTGTTGAACAAATACATTTCAACATGTATTGGGAAGGTAGATTGCAGGACCAAAATACCAGAGCTACAAAAAGCCATCTGGTTCATAAAGAAACTAAAGCCAAGGTGAGCCCAGACTTGTCCAAGGTCACACAGATAGAAGGAGAGATGGAATTTGTATTCAAGGTCTTTGTTCCTTCCCCTATACCATCCTATACCTACTGCCTCTCAAGTTCAGGTGTTTACCTGGAAAGTGAAGGAAGGGTTCACATTGGTAAATCAGAGCCCGGTAAAGGGCAATGTGCACTTCTGAGCTTCCTAGAATTTGCATGTGGGATGCACAGGAAAAAACATCCTACAAAGCATGCATGGGGTGGCAAAAGTTCATGTTCTTACCAAATTAGCTCATTAAGGTGCTGCAGCAAATACTATCATAATTCCAAAATGTGGTTGTTGTTTTTTTTTCCCCCAAGTATCCAATTTTCTTTGGGACTTACCTAGTACTCATTTCAATATATATATATATATATATATATATATATCATTGTCAGTCAACTTATTAGTCAATACTTCTTAAATGCCTAAAATGTGGTGAGCATTGGGAACAAAAAGGAAAAAAACACTTAAATACTCTCAAAGAGTTCACAGTTTACTGGGAAAGACAACATGTAAACAACTATGTGCAAAGTACAGGGGTATAAACCCAGTAGTGGAGTAATGGTCCAAAGGGCACAGATATTTTGGCCACTTTATTTGCAGAATTCCAAATTATTTTCCAAAATGGTCATAACACTTCATAGCTCCACTAACAATGTACTGGTGCATCTGTTCTTCCACGATAGCATGAATCATGTTCTTTTGTCAAGGGCTTTTTCTGCATCTATCGTAATGATCATGTGGTTTTGGATGTTTTGGTTTTTAATATAATAATCATTATGTTACTTTCCTAATGTTGAACCATCCTTGCATCCCTGGTATAAATTCCACTTGAACATAATGAATGATTTCTTAGATAAACTATTAGCAAAAAAAAAAAGATAAACTGCTACAGTTTAATAGGATTTTGTTTAAAAATTTTTAAGTGCAATGTTCATTAATGATACTGGCCTATAGTTTCCTCTCTGGTTTAGGTTTTAAGACTATATTTGTCTAATAAATGGATGTGGATTAGGTTCTTTGTTTCTCAATTTTTGAGAATAACGAGAAGTATGGACACTAACTGCTCTTTAAAAGTTCAGTAGAGGGGCGGCTAGGTAGCGCAGTGAGTAAGAGCGCCGGCCCCAGAGTCAGGAGGTCCCAGGATTAGTTCTGGCCTCAGATACTTAACACCCACACAAAATAACTGGCCGAGTAACCTTGGGCAAGTTACTTAACCCCAACTGCTTTAAAAAAAAAAAGTTCAGTAGAATTCTCCTGTGAAACTGTCAGGATCAAGAGGGTTTTTTTCCTTTGGTAGTTCTTTTACAACTAGATCTATTTCCTTTTCTTTGGGTTAATATTTTGGGATTATTATGTATAGGGTTATCTGATATTTTTGAAAGTATTCCTCTATATCTTTTGTGTTCTTGGTTTTGTTAGCCTATCACTATACATAATATGTTCTGATTATTCTTTTTTTTTTCTTTCAGTTTTGCTGTGATTTCACATAGCCCTTCAAGGTGGGAGATGCTCAGATGTTTACACATTGCACAAGTTTTCAGTCTTTTTCAATGTATCAATCACTTCTGCTGACTTTTTCTTCTTCTCTAATAAAAAATACTATGTTGTATAGAATGGCTCTCTGGAAGGGAGAAGGATATTTGGAATAACTATGGTGATGTAAAAAATAGAAAATATCAATAAAATTTTTTTTTTTATAAAGCATGTCTAGGAAAGGCTTCTTGCAGAAAGTGATACTTTAGCTGAGACTTGAAGGAAGCTGGCAAAGGTAGGAGACAGAGATGACAAAGGAAAGTGGTCTAAGATTGTCCGGAGTTGGGAGACCAAATGTCAACTACAAGAAACAGTAAGAAGGCAAATTAATTCAGTGGACTGAAGAATACCTGGAGTAAAGTTTAAGAAGGCTATAAAGGTAGGAAAGGGTCAGGTTATGAAGAGCTTGGAAGACAATGAGAAGATTTTATATTAATCTTGGAAGTAAAAAATAGTAAATGACTAGAATGTATTGAATGGAGAGGTAATGTGGTCAGATTTGTGTTTTTGGGAGAACAATTTGATAGCTGACTAGAGGATGGACTGGAGAGTAGAGAGACTTGAGGCAGGCAGATGAACCAAAAAGGTTTTGCAATCATCCAGGTAAGAGGGTAGGGAAGGAGGAAGAGAGAATGAAAATAAAAGAAAAAGTGAAAGGGGAGGAGGGGGGATGTGGGGAAGGGGAGGGCTGGGTAATTGGGAGGATAGTAGTATCCTCAACAGTAACAAACAGGCAAAGAATGAAGTCAGTTTTGGAAATGCTGAGTTTAAAATATCTATAGAGCATCCAATTTGAGATGTTTAATAAGCAACTGGAGGTTCAAGACTGGAAATAGAGGGCGGCTAGGTGGCGCAGTGAGTAAAGCACTGGCCCTGGAGTCAGGGGGACCCAAGTTCAGTTCCAACCTCAGACACTTAACACAAAAAAACTATCAGTGTAACCTTGGGCAAGTTACTTAACCCCAACTGCCCTCCAAAAAGAAAAAAAAAAAAACTGGAAATTTTACATGAACAAGGATAGTTAGGTCTTTCCTTTTTTAAAATAAAAGATTCTGTCTTGGCCAAAAGGAGACTATTATAAAACAATCAGCGGACCAAATAAAAGATTTGGTGACAAGAATAACGAATGAATGGGGCGGCCAGGTAGCACAGCGAGTAAGAGCACTGGCTCCAGTGTTGGGATGACCTGGAGATTGAATCCCGGGCTCAGACACTCAGCACCACACCCAGAAATAACTGGCCATGTAACCTTCATCAAGTTACTTAACCCCGATTGCTTAAAAAAAAAAAAAGAGAATAATGAATGAACTCAAAGATCACAGGACGAAATTTTTTATGCCCATGATAAATGATAATATAAGTTCAATGTATAAGGTCAATGTAGTTCAATGTATAAGGTCAATGTCTCTAATCTCTTATTAAAAAAAAGTATCTCCTTTCTGATCTGACTTGTAGTTATAACACAATGGAATGGTGAACTCTCATTCCCCTAGATAAAAAATCAAATCTGAATAACTCATTACATAAGATTGGTGACTATGCACATCCGTCATTCGTGTGAATTTCTGCAGCTGGAAAAAACTTTTTCCCCTAGTGTGTTATCCATCTAATCTAGTAAATAGAGGCAAGTTGGATTAATAGAAATGAATAGAGGAAAGTTTCCTGTCTGGCTAATGATGGTAGTACCTTTACAAATATTCCTGAAAAAATCTAAAGAAAAACATACTTTCTGTATGTTGTTTCCTTTATCACAGTCATCTCTGACTACACTGAAGAACTGTGGAAGGCTTTATTTTTTGTTTTATTTTGAACGTTTTCATCTTTTCTAAGTCCATTTTTAAAATACTGGTAGGCAATCCATCTGACAGGTTAGGGAGATAGTCCATAGTCAAGAACATCTAACCTACACGGATCATCTTACATTGCTGTGACTTCTAACTTGCTGAACTGATACTGAAATGAAGAGGGACATCTTTTATTTATTTATATTTTCTTTATAACACATATTAAGTTAGAAAAAGTAATTCTGGATGCTGCCATAGTATCTTTTCCCCAGTAACACAGGTTCTAACACAGAAGAGAACTAAGCATGTCCCAGAGAAACACACTTAAATCACTCTGCTGCCAGTTCTAGGAATCTTTGTTAATTCCTTGGTCTGATCCAGGGTCATTTCCCACTCTAACTAATGCTACCATGTAGCAAACTCTTTGGGAAAATGTTGTGCTAGAACCTGCAGCTGCCACAAAGGGATTGCTTAAGGGCCAACACTACCAGAGGCAGGGATAATGTATTCCTCTGTGGAAAAACTCCCTCAGGCAGTTTCTGATACCAATGTAGATCACCTTTTATTTAGTAAGTTAAGTAAGAAATATGGCAAGCTTTTCATTACCTACAGGTAGTACTACTATTATAATGATTAATTTTTACTCTAAAATCAAGTAAAACAAAAAAAAAACCTGAGATGAATGTTTCTTTGCTTTTTTACAAAAATAGCATCATTCAGAATATTATATAATTGTAAGTTGTCAACAGTTTTGTACTTTCAAGTTTTGTTGAAACCATTTTAACTCTTCCATGTCTCTTTAGAAATTGAAAACTAAATTTTGCTTGTGTTATGTCAATAGCAAGCAGTTCTAGAAAAAATATGTTTTTAGGGTCCACAACATCATATTATGATCATTTCAGAATTTTACCACTTTAAGTCATGGCTGCAATATTAGCAGAGTTGGGCTCTTCCCCCAATCTACTCTACTGCCCCTAAACTTTAGATGACATCTTACCCTCCTGACTCTGATGAGGACACAACTCACAGTTCATAATCCATGAATAAGGAGCTTAGAAATTCTCTACTACAATACTCCCTTATCGACAGTAGAAAGAGAAGCCAATAGCAAAGTTGCTCAAAATGTGTAGTTTTCAATGTGAAATTGATAGAAGTGAGGCTATCCAAGTAACTACTTGTTGAAAGAAAAAAGAGGCTAGGAAATATGCTTTGCATACTGTGATGCCACTTCCAGTTCTACAAACTTCCTTAAACATGCGAAAAAATAATTGTACTGGGCATGATCTCCTACCTACAAAAATCATTTTAAACAGCACTATGACAACGTAACTTAACATGCTTTTAATTTATTCCAGTACAAAAGAAGTGAGCCAATCAGGAGGGAGTGAGAAAAGGGAGAGAAGAGCCTCACACCCTCACGGGTTCTTACAAACCCATGTCTATTTCCAGAGGTTTTAAGATCATTTACTCTTCAACATATCTTCGCCATGTGAAACTAAATATTCTAGGTTTAGTGAGCAGAAAACCAAGCTTATGCACATCGACACTTCTCCACTCTGTTGTTGCTGTTCATTTGTGTCTGACTCTCTGTGATCCAGAGGACCACAGGATGCCTTTTACCCTCCACTCATAGTCTGGCCAAGTTCATGTTCACTGTTTCCACGAGACTATCTTATCCATCTCAACTTCTGCTGTCCCCTTTTCTTTTTACCTTCAATCTTTCTCAACATCAGGGTCTTTTCTAATGAGTCTTATCTTCTCATTATGTGGTCCAAGTTTTTAAGCATCAGCTTTAATCTCAACAAATCTGAACACAACATGAAAGTCACTGAATAAAATCTTAAAATCTAAACTATTATTGCTATTGAAACAACAAAATGTAAGTTTTAGCGAAACAATAATTTATTGTTCTCTAACCCATTCCATGTGTATCTCTGTTATAATTTATTGGGGTTTTTTTTTTATTTGCTTGTTTTGCTCACTATGTGGAAGATTTCATTGGTACTGGCAATTCCTGGTAAAGAAACCCCTTCTAAGTAATACAGATCAGTATCTGTGCTACAGCCTAGATAGAGAATTTCAGAAAGCACTGAAGTTAAGTGATTTGCTCTGGCCACAAAGCCAGCATGTGTCAGGGCAGTCAGAAGGTCACTAGCATTCCACCTTAGATGGACCCTCTAACCACCAAACCAGGGGACCCAGGGTTTGTAAACTTGTAAAAAACAAAAAGTTTGTTAACCTTATTTCTAGATAACTGGTTTCTCTCGTAATCCTATATATATATATATTTTTTATGTTTAAAAAACATTATTCTGAAAAAAAGATCTTCATTGGCTTCAGAATGGCAAAGTCTGATCTATGACAGAAAAGTTTAAGTACCTTTGCACTATACCACGCTGCTTCTCTCTAATGACAGTAATACAATGCATCAAAGAGGAGGTGGTAAAGTAAGGGAAAGTCAGGCAAAGTGATGTACAACAGCAGCTTAAGGCAGTGATGCTGCTGCTGTAGTTTTGATGCAGCATGATGAAACAGTTCCTAGAATTTAAGTAGATAAGGTTGCATAGGGTTGCAAGCCGGCCCTATATGAAAACACTGTGGTGACCAACTTGACATCGAAGACAGCAAGGCAACTGTGTGCCGTCGTGTTCTGGTACCACAAGGAGGCAAGGTAGAGAGGAACAAATCAGAAATACTCATACTGCTAGAAATGCAGGTGGCGCTGACCACTAAAGCAGGCAAACTGAAATTTGAATGAAACGGATTGAAATCATGAATACCTATGTTCCAGTATCACATCATATGAAAATTAGAAACATCTTACCAATTATAAAAAAGGGTTTTATACTGCTTTGCCAAAATTAGCTAACTCACCTATATACAAGTCCACAAATCATTAAAGATAAAACATCACAGCATGGTGACTTGTCCCAGAATTACATTTATCTATACTCCAATGAACAAGATAAATAATAAATTATTCTTCTTGATTTTGGTGCTATTATTATTATAGCTAGTTTTTAAATACAATTTACACTTTACAATTTGCAATGTGATTACTTATTTCATTTGACCATGACAACAATCCTGTGAAGCAGATGCGATAATTATCCCTGCCTGTTATCTGATTAAGGAAACTAAGGTACAGAGAGGTTAAGAGACCATGGCCATAGAACTCCTAAGTGTCTAAGGCAGGATTCATATCCAAGTTTTTCTGACTCTAAGTCCAACATAGCTTTTATTTCTGCTTGAGATTTTGTCAGAGTACAAATGACGGAAACATCTAAGCACTAGCTAGGGCCCACCAGAAATCTACTATTTGTCAATCAAAAAAAAAAAACAAAACAGAAAAAAGTCCACAGATTTAGAGTTACAAGGGATCTTACTGACTGTTTCATCCAACTTCTGGTTTTACAGATGAGGAAACTGACATAAAAAGTATAAGTGATTTGCCCAAGGTCCCATGGTAGATAAGTGGCAGAGTTGGCATTTTTAACTCAATGGCTCTAAGTTAGAGAAGATTGCCTCCAATAAAAATAACCAACTCTCTGTTTCTATCAATTATGGAGGCAAGAGAATTTTGCAGTGACTTGCAGAGAGGTATCACTGTGATACGTCACTGCCAATTAACCACTATTTATGTACAAAGTGCAAAGTTGGTCTCTCTCCTAGTATAGAAAGTGAAGCCAGATCTCCTACTCTCCAGACTACCTGGGTGAATGACCTAGTCCTTGATGGAACAGAAGGACTTTAAAGAGAATATAAGAAAAAGGATAGGAAGGAAGAGAATCCCAACTGATGTCAGGGGTCAAACAGTAGGAAAGTATGGCACAGATGGGAGGAAACTTTGAGTGAATTCTGAGCATCACTGCTTCAGATGGGAGTCTCTAGATCTTCTCAGAAGATGGGTCCAACAAAAGGTGGCATGGCTCCACAGGCAGCACCCTGAAAAAGGTTATCCAGTAATGATCAGGGGATGGAAACAATAAGTGGTAGTAGTTGGTTGGTGACTTATTACTGAGATATGTGGTGCCTCACATGAAAAAGAGAGGTCTGCTGTCTTCCTAGGGCATATATACAGGAGTGGGAGGTACCTTAAGAACACTTGTCAAACCTGACAAATGCTATCCCTACTGGTCATCCATGTAGGAGCAATGATCACTAGGTAGATAAATCTAAAAGCAATGCTTGGGATTATGAAGTCCTGCATGAGAAGCTAAAGACCTTCAGAGGCACAAAGGATGTTTTCATAACTGCTATTTATTGAAGGGAAAGGAGAAGCTGAGAAAAAAAGACATCCTAGTAAGAAAAGTATCTAAAAACAGGATTTGGATCTCCGTGAGATCCTTAAAATAGGGAAATCATGGGCTGTTATACCCCAAGATGGAACACAATTAATAAGAGTTGGTAAGAAATGTTTTGTCAGTCATGAGAACCTAAGTACATTTTATACTGAAGAGAGGGAGAAAATTCGCTATCGCTCTCTTTCAACTTCTCTCTATAAAGTGTGAGAGTGTGTGTGTTTGCACACACACGTGGGAGCCATCATACAGATGATAAGTACAAACCAGGAAAATTATCAATTCCAAGACCTAGTAACCAAATAACAAAAACAAAAAACTGCCACCTCAGATGTCTAAACACAAGGGCGTATAATATGGATGAACTTGAGAGTCTAAGACAAGTAGGAAAATCCAAGTTAACAAGTATCACTGAGGCTTTGTAAGATAGAGTTCACATGGCTCTGGAAAGGCATGCATTAAAAGGGAAAAGAAAAAAGGGGATGACAACATAATATATATTATAAGGTGAGAGAATTCCCTCACAATGAGGGAATCCAAAAATCAGAAAGGGAAAACATGACAACAATAATTTCTATGAGGATCATTAGAAAGAGAAGCAGAAGTGTCATCAAAGTATAAAAAAGCCTACACAGAAGGAGTAATTAGATAAAAAATTCTAGAATCCTGGCACCATGATGATAAAGTAGTAATAGAAGACTTCCATTATCTGAACAGCTATTGGAACATTCACTCTTCCAAAAAGCAGCATAGTTGATAAAATCTTGCCTTAGCTTAAGAACTTAACTCGTCAGAAGGTAGAGAAAGAAGCAGGTTTCTCCTGTATTCTGACAAGAGAAACAGGAAAAACTGCTTCCTAAAGTGGAAGGGGAACTTTTAGAAAAACTCTCCACTCCTGGAGAATGAAGAGAAAAGCCAAGTATAGTTTATCTAGATTTGGGATAGAAGATCTATACAGTTCAGAGAAAGGACGCAGTTTGATTCAATTTGAATAGGTAATATATATTAAATGTTCGTGACCCCATTAAAAACAAATGTGTTCAAATACAAAAAAAAAACTTATGGCAGGAAAAACAAGAAAAAAGTAGATGCCCATCAACTGGGGGAATGGCTAAACAAATTCTGGCATATGGATGCACCACAGAATTTTACTACACATTAAAAGAAATTATAAATATGAAAAATTGAGAGCACAAGAAGATTTATATAAAACAACACAGAAAGAAGCAAGAATATACAGTACCTAAAACAATTGAGAAGGAAAGGAGGGAAGGAGAAAGAAACTGAACAGTTTAATTATAACTACCAAGCTCAGCTTCTAAGAAAATGTATCTCCCTCTCCGCCACCATCTTACCCTCATTCCAAATTCATTTCCATTAACTACAGCTGAATAAATCAAGAGTTCTATACACAAATATTTTCGTTTTTGAAATACTAAACTTATCATTTCCTGTCCAGGGCTAAGACAAAAGCCATTGTTAATTTTTTTTTTAGAGGTAGAGGGGGAGGCAGGCAGGGAGGAATAAGTGGAACAAAAAATATATTATTTGTCCTTGAAACAGCATTTGTATTTATACCTTCTTAAAAAATTAAGGTCTAGGGGTGGCTAGGTGGCACAGTGAATAGAGCACTGGCCCTGGAGTCAGGAGGACCTGAGTTCAAATCTGACCTCAGACACTTAACATTTACTACCCGTGTGACCTTGGGCAAGTCACTTAACCCCAACTACTCTGCCCTTCTTCCTCCAAAAAGCAAAAATAAAATAAACATTAAGGTCTAATTGCATGCTGCTGTGCGGGACTTGGGGGGGAGGGGAGGGATTTGGAACTCAAGGAATTGTGGAACTGAATTTTGTAAAACAAAAGTAAGTAAATAAATATTTTAAGGTCTAGACAATGAAAAGATACAGTTGGGGGGGGGGGGCAGGAATGGACTCAATCAGTAGTTCTGAGTTTGTGTCTTGGCTCTATCTACAGCAAACAAGTCACTTAACCTCTCCCAGGCTCAGTTTCCTTATCTCTAAAATGGGGACAACACATGACTACCTCACCAATCATGGAAAAAAAAACTTTAAAGTGCTATATAAATATATATAATTATCATTATCCAATAACAGAGAGAAATGAAAGGACAAGTGAAAATAACTTACATTAAGGAAAAACAGCCACGTTAAAAAAAATTCTCTCTAAATGTGGGTACCCCTTTATGTTCATTAGAGAGTCCAACAACAGCCAATATTAAGCACAAAGACAGTTCTGTAAGCTCCTCCATCTGTAGAATTCTGCCAGTTGGAGCTATTAAATGTGCAAATGCCCTATTATTCTAGTGCTATGTCCCCCTTCCCTCCCCCCCCCAATTTAAATAATTTCTAAGATTCTGGGGTAAACACAAATGACTAAGATAAAACTAAGTCAAGTCCTATTCTTTGTCCTAAATAGTTCTGTTCCACCCTAAAGACATGAGGGTCTATGGTATTAAAACTGAGTCAACCCACCCTTTTCCTCCCACCACCACATTAAATAAAGGATAAATTTAGCAGTATTTTTCATTAAGGCCCAGCCTGTTATTGTTAGAAAGGATGGAGGGGGAAGCAGAAAAATCAGCTTTACTAAAGGAAAAGTTCTCTCCCAAATCTCAAGTATCAAAGTAATCAAATGTTTCATTTTTAGCAAAGTGCTTTTGTTATCCCTTATTTTGGGATTAAGATTTTTAAGATTTGAAGGACTCATCAGTGAAACTTGCCTACTTAAGTTACTAACAATATCAAGACAAATTATTTTTATACTTTTCACTTTAAAGTATGACAACAGAACTAAGATTCAGAAGAATAAAACAGCAGCTACCACTTCGAAAGGTCTGAATTCCTCCTATTACTACACAAATTGTGCAGGCTCATTCCCATTAAAGCTATTTTTTTATGCAGAGGATGCTATCTAATACTGGGCTTTAGCAAGCATTAAAAATCCCCACTTGGTTATTTCAGTTCACAGCTATGTGGCCTTCATGAATGCTGCCTTTATCATAAGACTCATTCCTATTTCCTATACTAAAGGAATACAACACATTTTTCTGGGTATCCCCACCATCTCCCCTCCACACCCAACCATTCTTTCTAAAAAAAAAAAAAAAGTATTAGGGATCTTGCACGATCACAATATGCAGCACAATGCTTTATAACAGTAAAGCTTCTGGAAAACCCAAACAAAAGAGACGTCACCATGTGACGTCAGCCTATATACAGTTCTGTGTGGTCGCAGCACATAAGCAAATCCATTCTTGTACCGTTTCTCGGAAAAGCTTTTCAGTAAATGCACTCATGCTACTACAGGAGCTTCTCGCTGCAATAAGCTACCCATCTGCCATCAACAAGTTAAGACTAAGAGAACTAACAGCTGTGCAAAAGGAAGACCAAAGCTTCAATTAAACAGTCGAACAGACGCAGGAGGAGAAAAATAAAACTTATATTCAGTACTGATTCAAGAATTACAGAGCTGTCACAGAAAATCAAGCCAATGAATTCAAAAGGAATATCCTAAGGGGGGGAAAAGCCTGGTGGATTCAATTTTACCCTGATATCCTAGGATACTGAAAAAGAGTAAATTATTCAAAGGCGACTGAATGTTCGAGCCTTTTTCAGACTCACTGCTTTGAGTCTACGACTGAATGCAACCTCCAATGTGCTCAAAAGAATGGGTAAGTTTTTGCATTTATAAATCTTAAGCAGTGAGCATTCTTAAAAAAAAAAACAGTGAGTTAAAATTTAAAAAATGAAAGCATTTGAATATATTTTTGGACCTGCTATTTTCAAATAGCAAGGCTGATTATAGGGGTGCTACCTTAGCCATCTTTTTAAAAGGATAAGTTTCATTTTAGTCTATGAGGATTAGATTTTCTGCAATGCATGAACAGTAAGTTATGTGCTTTCACCATGATGTTGTGCTTATCTTTTTTGGTCCGTATGATCTGATGAAAAATATCCTATCTTGTTGTTTCCTTAAATTATATTCTGCAGGCTTACATTTCAAGTGGCCATTAGGGGCTCCTATGCTGGCAGCGCTATATGCAATGAGTGTGGTTTTAAAAATGCTGCCTGCCTTGGGCATGGCTTGTCCACCAAAATGCCGCTGCGAGAAGCTGCTCTTTTACTGTGACTCTCAGGGGTTTCACTCAGTGCCAAACAACACTGACAAGGGCTCTCTAGGTTTGTCACTGAGGCACAATCACATTTCTGAACTTGAAAGGGATCAATTTGCAAGCTTCAGTCAACTTACTTGGCTCCACTTAGACCATAATCAAATTTCAACAGTTAAAGAAGATTCTTTTCAAGGACTCTATAAACTTAAGGAATTAATCCTAAGTTCCAACAAAATATCTTACTTGCCAAACACAACTTTTAGTCAACTGCTTAACCTGCAAAATTTGGACCTGTCTTTTAATCAGTTATCATCTCTGCATCCAGAATTGTTCTATGGCCTTCGGAAGCTGCAAACCTTACATTTGCGTTCCAATTCCCTGCGGACCATTCCCGTTCGCCTTTTCTGGGACTGTCGTAGTCTGGAGTTTCTGGATTTGAGCACAAATCGTTTGCGAAGTTTGGCTCGCAATGGATTTGCAGGATTAATCAAACTGAGAGAGCTTCACCTAGAGCACAACCAGCTGACAAAGATTAATTTTGCTCATTTCCTACGGCTAAGCAGTCTGCACACGCTCTTCTTACAGTGGAACAAAATTAGCAACTTGACATGTGGGATGGAGTGGACCTGGGGCACCATAGAAAAGCTTGATTTGACTGGAAATGAAATCAAAGCCATCGATTTCACAGTGTTTGAAACCATGCCTAATCTTAAAATACTTCTAATGGACAACAACAAGCTACACAGCCTGGATTCCAAGATCTTAAATTCTCTCAGATCCTTAACTACAGTTGGCCTCTCTGGCAATCTGTGGGAATGCAGCCCCAAAATATGTGCACTGGCCACATGGCTGAGTGGCTTCCAAGGTCGGTGGGAGCACTCAATACTGTGCCACAGCCCAGACCACACCCAGGGAGAGGATATTCTAGATGCAGTTTATGGATTTCAGCTTTGCTGGAATTTATCAACTACTGTCACTGCCATGGCTACAAGTTACAAAGATCCAACCACTGAATACACAAAAAGAATAAGCTCATCAAGTTACCATGTGGGAGACAAAGAAATCCCAACTACTGCAGGCATAGCGGTTACTACTGATGAACACTTTCCTGAACCAGACAATGCCATCTTCACTCAGCGGGTAATTACAGGAACAATGGCTTTATTGTTTTCTTTCTTTTTTATTATTTTTATAGTGTTCATCTCCAGGAAATGCTGCCCTCCTACTTTAAGAAGAATTAGGCAGTGCTCAATGATTCAGAACCACAGGCAACTCCGATCCCAAACACGACTCCATATGTCAAACATGTCAGACCAAGGACCATATAATGAATATGAACCCACCCATGAAGGACCCTTCATCATCATTAATGGTTATGGACAGTGCAAGTGTCAGCAGCTGCCATATAAAGAATGTGAAGTATAATACCTACAAGTCATCAAAAATTACATCAGATAAGTAACCTATTTTAAATTGTAGGGGGCTAAATATATAACTCTAATTTTTACAAATGGTGACATTAAGCCTAATTTTCCAAAACAAGTGGAGACATAGTTTTTGAAGTGGTGAAGTATTTTTTATTTTTATTTTTTAAATGGAACCATATTTTAAGTGTTAAAAGAAGCAATGATTACATTACTTTGCACTCCTATTTGGAAATCTAAAAATGCTCACTTCAAAATAATGTAAGATGTTTCATGTTATGTAATTATGCCATCATGTGTAAACATTTATACTAAAGTCTCCAATATGCTACTTTTTTCTACTGAAAACGGTCTGGAAAGAAAGAAGTGAGCATGAAATACAGATCATAATCTGTTCCACTGTGGCTATCTGATCTCATGTATTACAACTGGCTCACTAACTATAAAGGAAGACTTAATGAAAGATTTCATATGTGATTATAATTTGATACTGACTCAGATGTATAATCAACAATCACATCTAAGTGGAATTTTGCGTCTAATGAGAGATGGCCCATTTAAAAGCCTCTTTGCCCAAGTCTATCCACAGTCATTGCCTAGGTTAGTGCGTATATGTCAGAGCTCACAGTACAAATTCAGAACACTTTATATAATTTGAATGGGCTTGGTTCAGATGCTTAAACAAAGAATTCAACTGATTATGAAATGGTCTCATTACAGTTAAATCAATACTAAATAATTACATTGAATCATTAAGGTCTCTGGTTTTTTACAAATCTTTTTGTGAAATTTAGACAACTACTTAAAATGGAGTGGGGTAAAGTGGCATTTCAATACTAATGTACTCAATCTTACATTTAAGTGTAAATGAAAAACCAAGGTTGACTGGGGAGAGGGAGGTGTAACAGGGGAGTCCACAGATGAGTCAATGCCATAATCCCATGACATTCTTAATCTAGCCAGGCTAATTCACATAATGCTGTCATGACCACTTGTCCTAAGAAAGGGTTTAAACTCTATACTCTTTTTGTCTGTTTTTTACTCTTTAAAGTACATTTTAAGTAACTGGCTAGCAAGATGTGTTAGAATACAAACTGACTACCAAAAATCACTTCTTAAAAATACTGAGTTTTATGCTCAGGAATGAAATCTTTAAAAAAGATTAATTTAAGAACAAAGCATTCTGAAAAGAAAGGTGAGTGTGTTACTTAAAAATAACCTGTCAGTCAGAAAAAACATATGCCTATGTGGCCACCTTGCAGTGCCGTGGTACCAAAGGTACAAGGCAATGAAAATTCAAACATTATAGAATCTGAATAACTCAAAACAAACCAGGTTAATTAAAGTTAAAAACAGGCAAAAATAAGGTGCCTATGGACAGTTATATGTACCAAAATGCACTGCTGTGTCAAATACAGTGGTATCTGACCATTAGGTTTCCATACACACAGCTGAATTGCTTTTAAAAAGAATAACCCAATTAATTTAGAATGTTAATATAGTTTTAAACAATTTAGTGATTACTGGGCGTTAATACAAAACTTTTCATACAAAAAGACTTACCTATTGTTGTTTTAACTTCAATTTTGATTAAAAAAAAATAACAAAGCAATTGGTTAAAAATTTGGGTTTCAGAGGCCAATTCCAAATTCGTATTTTAACATTTTCTTGTAAACAAGATATGATGTGTCTATAATCACACGCAACTGTAGGATCAAACTACTGACTTGATTTGAAAGTGTGGTTTGTTTGTTTGTTTTTTTTAAACCACTGGCACTTGCTGTCTAGAAAATGGTATATACACAGATAGATCCTCTCTCCCTAACCTCCCCCCCAAAGTTTCCTTTTTGTTCTTCAATTAAAGATTGTCTACAGGTATAATATTCTTTAATAAGGATAGTCTTTCCTATCAGGAAAATGGAATGTCAAACTATACTATCCCATGGAATTATAGTATGTTTAAGCATTATAGTCTTCTGGAGCAAGAAAGAGGCTTGTATACCTCTCCCTTTCCCCCTCCCCTGAAATTTTTTCCTAAGTCACTAAAGAAACAAGAAGATTATAAATTATGGTACAATATAACTGCCTTTTAGAAGGGTATATTAATATGGGAAAGTCATATTTTTTTTTTATTCCTAAGCTTACATCTTGCTCAACTGATGTGCTGCAGGCAGACATTACCCTCATTTCTTGTTAAATTATACACTGTGTTTGCCTGTGCAATTGCAGAAACTGATTTTACAAGGAAACACTGGTCCCAAAAAGCAGGATCAGAACCTGACTGGATAAAATAACTAGCTCCAGCACTAATATCCAACTCTGTACCTAAGGAGCAACCACGGTTGTTTTGTTATTTTTGATCATGACAAGAGTTGCTCTAGGCATAATGAAGGCTTCTTGTAAGGTGATGGGTAACAGGAACATTTGTAATAATTCTGATCACAAATTAGCAGTCAGTTTAAACTGATTTTTTCTTAAGAAACAGCATAGATGTCCCATAAGACCCAGAGAGCAAATGAGCTATCCACAAGTAAAATTCTGAGAACTGACAGGAAAAGCTGGCTCTATAACCTCTGAGGAATAGGATGTGCAAAGACCACCAAGAGAGACTTTTCAAGTGGATCTTAAAAGATAAAAATTATTGATCTTCTTTGCCTTTTGTAGTACATAGAGAGAATTTGAATAACCAAACCAAATACCTATTTTCCTTTTTCACTAATGAGGCACCTTCCCTTTCCTGTAACTCACAGAAGGCATGAATCTATTTAATTTTGATCTCTTTATGCTTCAGCACCAGAGATTAGGTTGTTATTCATCTGTGCTTTCTCTCTTCACAAACTGGCTATTGTCAAACAACAGCTCAGTATTTTGTTAATTGAAGTCAAATGAATATTTTAATGTTAATTTCCCCCCACACAAAAAGTTTTATATCATTTTTACTACATAGTCACTGAAAACATTATCAAACCCATGACAGGATGTTATACCTACCTAATAACCAGGAGCTAGTTTACAATCATTTATATACATTGCTTGAGCTTGAAAGAGCATGAGTTTGCAAGGGTGATTTCAATCTCTTTATTGAAAAGGAAAAAAAGCCAGTAAATTTACAAATTCATAAAGCTGAGCTAGAGAGAGCACCCACTGCCAACAATTGAAAGCAACGATACTTGTTTTCTAAGCCAGAAATCTGCACTAACATTCATAATTTCCTACTGTGCCTAAGTTAATTTTTGCGCCAGTTTAATGAATAGAAAATTGATTAAATCTCTCAATTTCAATAATTATGAAAACCCATCTGCTTACTCTAAGGCCATGTAGGCCTTAGACTTTTTGAATCTTTCCTTGATCTTTCCAATAAAAAGACTCCCCTGCTGAAGCACTGAGGTCTTAAACCTAAAATTTAAACCTACTGAGAATACAAATTTTTAAGGCATACTTTTTGAGACTAAGAATAGTGATCACAAAAGCTTTACTACACTTCTGAACCTATATAAAGTGTAAGGCTCCTTATTATTATCATTTTTCTAACATAGCAATACAATTAAAGGATGTTCTCAAGAATCTACTTTGGATTAGTTTTCATATCTTATTTGATAAGCAACTTCTTGAGAGGTAAGGCATAGAAAGCTGGACAAATAATTCACATCTATCTAACCTGAGGCAAATTCATGATCTAATAAGGCCAAAACCAAATAGAAAAATGACTGTTTAAGCTTTCATACTGAAGATGCAAACATCTAAAAAGCTCCATCTGCTACTCTTTTAAACTAATCTTTTTTCCCTTAGTGATAAAAATCCACATATAAGGAATGCTATAGTAATTTTTTTTCTATCGACAATGAACCTGGAGAATCAAAAGTGCAGCCCAAATGCATTGTGTTCAAATCACCTTTTGAGAGCCATTTTGGGGGTATGGGTGGGAGAGGAGGGATATAACCTGGGGTGAGGGAGCAGGGGAAGGGAGGGCTTGGGGAGGAAGGGAATAATAAAGTACAGTGTACAGGAAAGTTTTGCTATTAAAATTGTGTATACTGTAAGAGTGAATGCCTCTTTTTTTAAAAAAATCTTTACTTTCCAATAAATCATTCATGATCCATGAAACTTAAGGAACAAGTTGTGACAGTTACCATGACGTAAAATGAAGTTGTTCTGTGATGTTCTTGGCACTGATAAGGTGGCTATTTCATAAAAATCTGACTAGCTACACTAATTTTGAACACCTCTAGAATCAGGTGCTAGACAACTACACAGAATAAGAGGGAAAATTACCACTGTGCTGTTATAGTTGGACTGGCAAGAAGAACAACAACAAAAATCGCCCAATCTTCACACACTATTCAAGCTTTGGCAATTAAGTGAATGACTAATAGTGGTACCAAAAGACATGAGCTGAACAGCCTTTACCCAAGACAAAAAGTTACAATGACAAGAGAGTGCAGGGAAGGTTCTCATGAATGGTTAGTTGATATGTGTGTCATATACTGGTGGTTTATTACACCTTTTTAAAACAGCAGAGACTCAGCCCAAAACTGAAGTGACCTTATGCCTGTCATACAACATAACCTGTCCTTGGACACTAGTACTGGTCAAATAGAGAGAAAAAGGTATGCTTGCCTTTCATTTAGCAGACTGAGGACCAGATAAAGGGGCTCTTTTGAGTTGGTGATGACAGTGACAGGCTAATGATTATCAATCAGATAGAGTTTCATTTCAGGGACTGGAGCAACAGCTCTATCAGTGCAGATAGCAATAGGACATACAATGGGCTATGTTAATTTATATTTCTATTTTTAAGTTAATCATGAAAGGGAAGAAAGTCTCAAAAGCATTTCACTTTAGAAAATTAATACCAAAGCTTATTAGAAAATAATTTATTTTATCTACCACAATCAGTTTAATCTTTTAAAAAATCCTATGTAATAACTACATCTGACTTCTTTATCTCTTACTTTAATTAATTTGCCAGAATACTGCAGCATTCTCAGGTTCCCACTCAAATTTATAAAAAATCTCTACCAGGCTTGCTTAAGAGTGATTTTCCTTTCTTTCTTTAAATATATCTAACCAGCTGGGTACTCAATCCTCCCTTACAGAAACAAAATGTACTACAATTATCTTTATAAAAGAGATAGAAAAAACCATAAATGAAAAATCAGATGGCCTAAAATGTCTCTGAAGCAGTGGTTTCATCTTCTTGCTTCACATGACCATCCACTATAAACACTTCTAAGGGATAGCAGCAGTAATTGATTAACTGAAATTTCATAATTCTTTTCTCTTCCTGAAGTAGGTATTAAAGAGCTGTGGAAACCATCTAAAGGGAAAGAAAAAATAAAAGAGCAAGGACCTCAAACCAATTACCTGAACCACCCTCTATAAATAGAAATAACTGTAAATCTCACCCCAACTATTCCCATTAATGCAGGGAGTTGAAGACTACAGACCTCAACTCATGACATTTCTGCACCCCCCAATAGGGAAGTTGGTGTGCAGGGTAAACTAAGAAGAGTCACAGGACATAGTCATCAATGAGTACCCTGGATCAGCATCCCATCCCTCATTCACTCATAAAACTGAATTCAAACTTATACCTAAGTGTTTTTCAAGAACTAACTCAAACCATCCAGTTGTTAAATTTTCATTGTGAGCATTTACCTCTCAGAAATCAGCAAAAGCTACAAATCAGGGCTTGATTTACCACTTTGTTGATTGTGATGGAGAAAATGTTAATGTAGAGTAATTTATTATGCCTATGTTTCCCCTGCCCTGGAGGGCCAGTTGTTAAATCTTTACCAACATACACTTAGTGTTTTCTTTTTGCTTTCCCCCAAAACTACAGGTTTTACAAGTTAAGAAAAAGGAAACAAAACAAAATTAAGGATGTTGTACTCAGATATAGTACCAAGCAGAAAAATTCATCAAGAACATGGAAAAGTGAAAATGTTCCTAGTCCTAACAATATATTCTGTACCCTATTCACGGAGAATTGTCATGTTTTATCCTTAAAGCTTGTTATTTAACTGGGGGAAAAAAACAACTTCCTAGAGCTCAATGTTTTTAAAAAATTCATTTCTACTAAAAATTCTTTGTAGGTCTACCAATTTACTAGAAATTCATGTTATTAAGATCCAACAGAATATATTGAAACAAACTTCATAGAACTATATAATATAGAAAAAATATAAATAAAACATAATCCTTTCAAGTAACTCTATGTGCCAGGCCCTAAACACTGGGCATATATGCTTAAGTTATTTTAAGAAAGAGTACATTAATGTAGACCACCCAAAGGAAATGCTTACTAACTTAGCCATTGGGTTTAAACTGCTGATGGAGATTCAAGTTGTTATGTCAAAATACTTCTCTCATTACTCACAGAATTAGAAAAAAATAACAAATATCTACTAAAGGAAGATGTGAAAAATGTGTAATTTTAATAATCTTTAGAATCTAAGAATCTTATTGACCTGATATAGCAATAAAGTAAAAAATAGAATCAGACCTAGATTTAAGAGACATGGTTTCAATTTTCATCTCAGAGAGTTATTAGCTGTGTGATTATGGGCAAGTCATTTAATTGTTCAAAGCTGCCATTTTCTCATCAGCAAAGCAGAGACAGTAATACTAGTAGTACCTACACAGTACAAGGTTGTTGTGAAGAAAGTTATTTTGCAAACCTGTAAACACCACGTAAATATGAGCCATTATAACATCTAAAAGCCATTTTGTTACTTGTAAGTATGCTCCTCATTTTCTAGTGTCTCTTCTCTAACTAAGTGAACACAGTAGGACCCATAATGTGGATATAATTAGCCAGAGCTCTAACCGGGCCCTGACAGGTTGGCTTTACTTTTCACATCTACTACTCATATAATGCTGGCTATATTATCTAGCAGTCAAGTAATTTGCTTTTAAAAGAATGTAATATAATAAGTGTCATTATTCTGGTTCAATTCTAAGAGTCCAAGGCTAAATTTTTAGATTTTCAGAATCACTACTCTTAAAATCTTCGAGTGACTTATTCAAAATTAGGCTATCCCTGTCAAATAAATATAAATCATAAAATTATATGTTCTATCTAGTATCTAAGACAGAATTTTTTTTTTCAAGGGTGGGAGGGTAGGGTGGGGTTGGAATCTGAAAAACTGTTAGAGCAAGAAAATCTTTAGGCATGCTATTCTGTGGACAACTGAAAAAGTTTTTTTTTTTTTAACTTTCTGCTTCATGGACACATCAAATCTCCTACTGTTGTCTCCCCCCCAAAAAAAACATATTTAAGTACCTGTTTTCCCTACTTCCCCATATGCCCTAAGGTCACACATAAGAACCATTCTTACTAGTGGAAGAAATCGGTAACAGACTAGATGGGTTTGATCAATGAATACTTGCCTTCAAAAGAAATACAATTTAAAACAAATTATATTCCCAAACTTTTGGTGAAAATGCAGATTATATGAGAACTGATCCATTTGATGACAACTAAAGTAGAATCACTTTGTCAAAATCAGATACTCTTTGGCTGATGAGGGCTAGACTGCAAATTTTAGAGAATATATATATATATATATATATATATATATATATATATATATATTTTTTTAAAGACACAGTGCTATCAACTCCTCAAAAAGGCTGCAATAAATTATTAGCAAGTTGTGGTGTTATGCTATGTAAGAGCTTGCCTGCCAGGATACAATCCAAGAACAGGAAATTACTTTCTCTGAACCCCAAAACCCATAAACAAGAATACTGCATCCACAAGAAAAATATATATATATTGTAAATGTTCCAAGAAGATTAGTTCTTGAGACACAAAGGATTAATCCAAGAATATTCCTGATATGTAGCTTTCCAGGAGTAGCTTTGGACTTGTCTTAGTAAATATCTGTAGAGAACTAGGCTAGATTTTTACCTAACACAAAATTTAGGCTTCATTTGGTTCCCAAATTGATAGAAAGATACTATGTGCGTCGTGCATTATGCATCAATGTCCATTTCTGGGGGTGGAGGGTGAAGTGGGGGGAACTGGAGGAAGAGAGGAAGGAGAGCTGTTTATGTTTCAAGCAACAGAAGAACAAATAACACATCAGGAGTGATCACAGAATTATACATCTAAAGAAGAGAGATTTCAGAGGTCATATAATCAAGCCAACTCGTATTACAGAAAATGAAACAAGAGAGCCAGGGAGGTTAAATGACTTGAATGAGGTTGCCCAGGCAGTATGTGAGCTATCAGTTAGGACTGAAACCTGGTCCTCTGCCTTTAAAGCCCCTAGCTCACTCTTTCCATTGTACCATGAATGATCTTTGTCACAATGCAATTTTGGTTTTCTCTCTGATCAATATGCTTATTTTCTCTTAATTTAAAAAAAAGTTGGGAAAACAGTAACAAATTTGGTTTTCCTCCAATTTGTGAAGTGGAAGAACACCACCTTTCCTTTTGGATATTCTCTCCAGGCCAACATGTAATACACACTACTTCCCAAAAGCACACTCCAAGGTCCAACATCTAGGGTCTATTTTATTATTATGTTAAAACTTCCAGCCTAAGATTTATATATTACTGTAACTGAAGGTTTAATAACAAATTGTTCCAACTTCTTACCACTAGATGCAGCATTCCTAAGAGCTGACAAACATCACAGGGCATGATAAAACTACCATACAAATAATTTATGCTCAGCTTTAGGTGTGAATGCTACTATATGTAGATTGCAAAGAACAAGACAAATTGTCTCAAGGATTGCCTAAGATCTACTTTACCCTTTCAAATAATTAAATATCCTAACTTATTTTTTAAAATGTGCAAAAGTTGGGTTTCTACCACCCCACAATACTTGGATCTTTTATGTTTCTTCTTGTAGCATATTCAACCTTGACACATACTAAAAAAAAGTCAAGAGGATTGGTTATAATAGCAAGGCTATTGCACATGGCAAGTTATATAACATTTATCTCCTTTTTCAATACTGGGCTGTCAATATAAAAAGTCAGTCTATGAAATTAGTAATCTTATAGACTACTAACTTGTTGACTTTGATAATCTGAAATAATATGCTAAAGTTTGTTCTGATCCAGAGAAAAACAATCATTTTAAGTTTTATTGAAATCCCAATTTAAAATTTTTGCTGACAATATTTGGGTGGGGAGGCTTGAATGAACATTACTTTTTCTTCTGGACCAGATTTAAATCCCACAAACAAAATTTATCAAATAGCTTATCAAAACCACTACTGAGAATGTGAGAATTACACATATCTGGCATTTGAAGATTAATTTTAAAAGATTCCTTTGATAGTAATTAATAAGTGTCTGAATACATAAGAACAATTTGAAAGAATGTGACATCAAAACAATACTTTATTTACTAAGTATCCACACACACACACAGATTTAAGAAATATATTGCTATTTGCTAGAAAGTGATTATCAGTATACCACCCACACTAGCAACTGGCAAAAAAGAGGGTGATTAAGCTGAAGGGGAAAAAACATGCTGTTCATGTTCCATAACAAAAAAGCTAAAGGGTCTGCAAAAAGAATCCACAATCACTAAAAGTACATTGTACTTCCAATATTCAACAAATTAGCCCTCAGGTAGAGTGAGATTATTGTTTGTAATTTCAAAAGTTTTTCAATGAATCAACAAAGTGTGTATTTAACACTATAGTGGGTGCTATAAGCACTATAAGCCATAGGGGAAAATATTTTTAAAGGAATGAAGACATGTGCCCTGCTCCCAAGGAGCTTACAATCTGAAAAGGAATTGATATACCTGCAACAATTACCAAATACAAAATCACATATAAGCAAACACTAAATAGCGTAACACTGAATACTGCTACTGAATCTGAGAAAAGGAATAGATCAAAGTAGAATTTGGGATGGTTCTTAAAGGATAGATAGGTAGGATTTAGACAGAATATACCAGGAATAATAATGATAAAAGAACAGCACTTATATTGCTCTTCAAGGCTGGCTGAATACTTTACCAACATCATAACAGGTTATTCTCACAGCAATCCTAGGAGTATTTGCTATTGTTACCCTGATTTTACATAGGAGAGAAACAAAGAAGACAGAGGTTAAATGACTTGCCTAGGGTCACACAGCTATTAAATTTCTTAGACTACATTTCAACTCATGTCTTCCTGACCCCAGATACAGGGATCTATCCCCTAAGGAAAAACAACTTACTGAGGAGTAAGAAGGCAAGAAGTAGAATGACTAAAGAGGGGTCCGAGTGTGAAAGGTCTTAAAAGTCAAAAAGAAAAGTCTCCCCCTTCAATGTGGTTCACAACAAGAAGTAACATATGGGCAAAAAAAAGGGGTAGTATAAAAGCTGAGTTTTAGGAAAATCAGTCTGGCAGATTTCCAAGTTTTATACAACAAAATAGATAACTATTACTCATTCTCACCAATAGAAAACAGCCTTTGGGGAAAGTGCAGCTTGAGGAGAGCTTGAAGCCAGCAAGAAGTAAACTAGTAAGTCTTTTAATGACAAGTGGGAACTAGGAAGAGAAAACAGTTCACATGAAGAGGCATACCTCTTTAGTTATTACTCAACAATACTTAGATGATTATCACAAAAGACCAGAGAAACACCCCATACTCTAGGACAGGGGGAGAAAAGGAAAAGATGGCAGAGAATAAACACAACAGGGCAAAAATGGATACAAAATATTTATTAGAAATCTCCAGTTTTAGAGAGAAAATAAAATCAACCAATAAGCATTTAAGTACTTAACTGTGTACATTTTCCATCACCTTCCAGTGTCTGGGTGCTAGAAGAGTAACCAACTTCCCCTCTGATTTCCCATTCTTATTTACTATGGCATGTAAAATCATCATTAAAGATTTCCACCTCTCTTTTATGGAAAGAAAAGGCAAAGTTGAGTTCACCTTTATTAAATATAAGGGGGTATATAAAAGGCTGGAGAGGAGAGGCCAAAAAGGGAAGCTCTTCTTCTCAAACAATCCAACAGGCTTCCTAGAGATGAAATAATTGTTGCATACAATATGAACATTTTAAGACCAACTGTATCTTTTAGCTTTAAATAATATTGCCCCCCCCAGCACAATTAGGGGGAAAAGTTCTTCAACTTTAATCATTTCTGGCTCCTTGATGCAACAGTACAGAGTAGTGACAGCATGTTAATTTTATTCACTTACATACTACAAAAGGACCTTATTACAAGGTTTAATTTGTTACTTTTCTGTGTAAGAGATTAATTAATGGCTTCACTGTTTGAAACTTGAGTAGAACTGCTGTGTTTTTGTTAAAAGCTATATAACGGGACTGCCAAATACAATTTTAATCAAAATCCAAAAGCTATAACTACCTAACATTTTAATAATAGGAGGTGGAAGTAATGAAAAATAGCATCTTACAGGTTACATTTTGATGACTTTCACAAAACATCAGAAACACTCCATGACCTGGAATAAATCACTCCCATAATGTAATACCTTATCTTCAATTAGAAAGTCTCTTTAAAGGGAAAAACAAAACAAAAAAAAACAGCATTCACCCAATATTTCCATGTTTTCTTTACAATGAAAAAGAACTGCAAACTCATTTTTCTTATCATTTTTCCATATACAGTTAGGGTAGCTAGGAGCCTGAAAGATGAATGTTTGTAACATTTTAGACAATATGTTTCTATTTCCCCTCCCCTTTCAACCTTCATGCACTCCCTTGCCATCCTTTTCCTAACCTCTGGAAACCACAATTTCCTCCAAAGTTCTCTGCAAAGGATGGGACCATTCCCATGAGAGGAAGGGAATGGATAGATAGGGTGGTAGTCCACCCCAATAAGCAAATGACTTCCCAATTTCCTTCCTGGGGCATGACAACTGGTTTCCTTCCTAATTTCTAAATGGTAAGCTTCCAGAGCTTTCCCATAGACCTCAGGAACACTTTGACTATACCTTTCCTGTGTATTATTTTATATTCTATTTTATTTGTATGTGTTGTGTTCCCTGCTATACTGTAATCTTGGTGAAATAACAAACAGCTCAACTGAAGCTATTCTTTCTGAGACCAAATCTAAAGAACTTTCTTGACCATTTCGGTCTGACATGTGACTACCCTTTCTTCCATGGATTTTCCTCATGCTCATTTCTCTGTGTTCTTTTACTAGTCATCTCACTGCTTCTCAGACTGGGTGATCTTATTACTCCCAGAGTTTAATGATGATCTCTTTACAGAGGATTTCTAAAGCCAAATGGATGTCCCAATTCAAACTGAACATACACAACACAGGACTTAATCTTTGCTATCAAATCCACTGCTCCTCTAGATGTTTATATTTCTGAGAGTACCACTTTCATCCTTGGCACCCAAGTACATAATCTGTCCTTAAATCTACCCTCCCTCCTTCACCATCCACTAACCACAATCCACTGTTGAGTCTTTCAGTCATACCTGCCCTAAACTCTCTTCTACCCTCCCTTTCCAGTATGCCTTTAGCAATTTCCTCTACTGTCACCACACACCCCTTCATCATACCGTGTTTCCCCGATAATAAGACCTATCCCGAAAATAAGCCAGCCCCGTACTGTGTAAGATTCCTCTAAAATAAGCCCTATTGAGATTGCTACTGTAGTGAAGGTGATCCCCTGTGCTACACGCTACATTACGGTACCCTCTGTATGCACCATTCTCTCCCCCCCCCCCCCCGGAAATGCACGCCGCGCTCCGAGCTGCATCCAATCAGAGCTGCAGCAGTGAGAGCGTCATCCTGTTCTTCCCCAGTGATTTGCTTGCTGGTACATTTTTTTGTTCACATTTACCTGTTTATTAAAATTGCTGTCAATGTTCATTAAAATAAGCCCTCCCCTGAAAATAAGCCCTCTGGTGTTTTTCTGTCCAAAAAATTAATAAGACAGTGTCTTATTATCGGGGAAACACGGGTAGCACTCAAGCGCCTGTTCTCTCTCTCTCTCTCTCTCTCTCTCTCTCTCTCTCTCTCTCTCTCTTCAGCATTCGGCAATAACCCTCTTTCTTCCCTTTAAGGTTCATTCCATCAGGTCTAAATCCTTATTATGGTCATTTACAGACCCTCCTCCCCCTTTCCTAAGAAGTTCAGCATCTGGCTCACATTTTTCTTCTCGACACACTCTCTCCTTTAAATACTCTGGTTTCCCAATTTCCAAGACTTTCATGCCTAGTACACCCCAACAACACTAGTAGAGTTAACAGTTAAAGTCTGGCTTAGTCCTATGTACATAGTAGATTGCTTATTCTTTCTAAATATCTACTGAATCATTTAGGCAATTCAGTTTTGCAAATGTATTAAAACTTACAAGGTACAGGAGATACAAAGACCCAAAAAAAAAAAAAAAAACATTCTACTGGAGAAAACTACATGGACACAAGTAAGCAAACTTCATCCATAGTCAGGAAAAACATTACTTAGAACCGGTTTAAAAAAAAAAAAACCAAACTAAAGAATTCCTGAGGTACTCAAAACAGAAATTTCTCTACTTTTTTGCTAGCTTGTTTTAAATATAATGCAGGCGCAAGACAAAAGGAGAGTAAAGATAAACTACAGTGTCTCAACTACCAAAGAGAACTTTAAAAATTCTCTGTCAACCACTACATAGAATAGGATAATAAGTAGAAGAACCTTTAGAAATTCAGTCCAACCTACATTTTATTCTTCCAAGTAATTTCTAGCAACTGAACTCCAATTGTAGTTTTAGCTGTTGTCAATAGTGACCAGACATTTTCAAAGTCAAAGAAATGTCTAACCAAAAAAGGTGCATAAAAAAATTCAGAAGACATTTCAAGATTAAATTTGTGTTGCATTTTCCAGTGCTACTATTAAAGGACTGTGAATTTCTGAGGAATTTTATGCAGCTATAGTAGATATGCACATTGTTATATACACATACATCTAAGCACAGGCAGAAAGTACTGGCAGGTTAAGGCACAACAAATTCCAAGGAAAAGATTGTGGGCTCAATACCTTTGTATAGTAGTTAGTCAGCACTGTTCTATATAAAGTCCAAATGAATCCTAACTAGCTATATTGAAAATATATACCCTTAATTACCATTTCAAGAAAAAACACTCCCAAGGTATGTCCCACAGATACAGAACCAGTGGGGTAATCTTTGTAGGATAGTTTTGTATTTTTGTATTTGAAGGATATAATAATATATACACCACTGTTTTCATTTTCATTTACTACTCCTCGGACATGTAAAAGGACAGAGAAATGTGACACTAAACTACTTGCAGAAATTTTCACCAGTCCTATTATCAGACGAAATAACTTCTAAGTTTGGGGGTAGTAATTTTAAAGTCTTTCATTCTATTTTTACCATACTATTCCATTTCTAAATTATACCTAGATGGAAATTTTTGTCTCTTTTCTTTATTCCTCTACCCTCTTTTCCTTTCCAGCAGTTACTCTATTTTCATTTTTCTTTCTCAGGAGCCATACTTTCATTTAATTATTCAAATTTTAAAAAACTATTTAAGAAGTATGTATACTCAGCTGTAGAAAGATGTGGAAGTTAGAAATGATGAAAACATACAGATCGATAAATAAAGAGGCTCTACTTTATTAAGGAAAGACAACCAAGTATTCAGACCCATCTCTCAAAGATATTTTCATTCTGATTCTCCAAAAGAATTCCAAGTCCATTGTGACTTGGATAGCAAAGGAACCACACTTAAACAAGCTTATGTTCAAATGCTTATGTAAAGACATGTAAATTTTGCAAATGGAGCTAAAAGCAAAAGTAAAATAAATGTTCTTAGTTAAAACACAGATCTGAAAAAGCCTGAACATGTGAAATCAATAGGAAAGTGTGAAAGTTCTACCACAGTTCTACCATTTCTATTCAAGACAACTCAACCCATCTTATAAAAGGTTCATTTTAAAAACTCATGCCATTTAGAGAAAATGACTCTATCTTGAAAAACCAAATTTTAAAGTCAAATAAGCTGTAAGTCCAAAGTTTTACAGATTAGTATCTTGCATTTACCAGTGAAAAAATTCTTAAGGAGTTAGCCGCTTTAGTACATGCCAATATATGTGAATATATTCCACTTTAAATTTTTAAAATAGCAATTGTCAATGCCAGTTATGTTTTAAATAATTGTCTCTTCATTCTTAGCACTCATTGACATATTTACATTTTCAAAATATATCCCTTATTTAGGAACATATTCACAAAATGCTTAGATATCAAGTACTTTTGATGTGATTTTGGATTGAGGGATTCAATTTCCTGCATGAAAACTAAAAATTAACAGGTTCCTTGCACCCAAAACAGCAACTATTAGCCCTAGCTAATTTCTTATTTACTATATAACTAACTGAATATAATTTGATACCCAATGCAAGAAATTGTCTTATTTATGATTAACCAGCTCAAGGATCAAAAGAAAAAACTAAATCCTATAGTACTGAAATTCAAGTAGGTTGAAAGCAATTTTAAATACATCAAGGCCTTACTTTATAAATTTATAATAGGGAGACAACAGACACCACAGGAAGGGGTCTATACAGTTCTTTAAAACCTTTAAATGGCACGAGAAAAACAAATATGGAAACCTTAACATACATAGAAGACAGTAGGTACCTGAAGAAGAAAAAAGAAAAAAAACAGCATTATGTAAGTTTGCAAAGAATATTACAAATATCTCATTTTATCCTCACAATAAATGTGTGTATAGGGGGGAAGGAGGGTAGGAGCTATTATTACCCCTGTCTTATAGATGAAGAAACTGAGGCAAACAGAAGTTGAGTAACTTGCCCAAAGTCACATAGCTTGTAAATGTCTGAGACTGAATTTGAATTCAAGGCTTCCTGACTCCTGGCCCAGTGTTCTGTCCACTGTACAACCTTCTATTGTTAAGTCCTTTCAGTCATGTCTGACTCTTCAGACTCCATTTAAGGTTTTCTTGGCAGTGTTTTGACATTTCCTTCTCCAACTCATTTTACAGATGAGGAAACTGGGGCAAACAGGGCTAAATGACTTGCCCAGGGTCACCCAGCTAGTAAGTGTCTGAGGTCAGGGTTGAATTCAAGCAGATAAGTCTTCTTGATTCCAGGCCTGGTACTCACGGGTATTCACTGCACCATTCAGCTGCCTCCTCTGTAGTGCAGAACATTACTCCTGACCTTCCAGTTAAGGGACTGGCTACCTCAAAGAACTGATTAAAGGTAGAAGAAAGGGGACAAATGAAATTATGCATGTGCCTTAAATCAATAGCAATAGAGTTCTTTTGATACTGCATCAGTTAGAATCCCCCCTGAGACAGCAGAACGGGCCCACTTCTTTTGCTAACATAGTTAAACTCAAGTTTTCATCATGAGGGTCAGTAGGACTCCTGAATCCTGTAAAGGAATTAAGCTAAGTCATGGGGGCTCTCAATTTCTTTGCAAGTTTCCCCACATTTTATAATATTTCTGTGGTTCTGTTGCTGTTGTTCTCAGCCAGTATTCCCAGTTGGAAGGGAAGTAGTAGAGGGAAAAAGCAAAAGATGATTCCATAAAAGGAAAACTGAAATGAAGTAACACAGATGAGAAAATTCTCTCTGTTCCCAAATCCAACCTCACCAAAATCCACCAAGCACTCCGGCACATACTTCGCAGGTGGCAAAAAAATTTATAGTTATATCACCGAGAGACAACTTTCTTGGATCAGAAAATTATTTAAGAAAAAGTTTCTGCTTATTTATTCTTCTTTTATTTACCTTAAGAGTAGACATAAAAAAAAATAGATCTTCACAATGACACTGCCAAAAAAAAAATGTATACATATGAAAGGGTCTAAAAATAATGATATATATATATACTCATTGCCACCAAAGCAGGTTTGCTATGAAGAGTTATTTTTAGTAGTATATGGGTAAACCTACATTGACATTCCTCAACTGGGCTCCAAAACTAGAAAGCATGTACTTGGAGAGTTCACAGAAAATAAATGGTCTTCCTAAAGATACAGACAAATAAGAATTTGGGCCACAGGAGTTGACAATAGGAAGGAATACGGTGGTAAAGTAATTAAGAACAAAACCCTCAAAGTTGTTAAAATAAATTTGACTGACTTGAACCACTCAAGATGAGAGGGAAAACTACTACCCAAACTATCAATTACACAGGACTGTTTGTAAGGAAAGTACTTACATATAAAGCTTAAATATGAAATTCTTATTGTGGTTGACAATGAAGGAAAGGTCCAAAAGTTAGCAGGAACAATGTTTGGAAAAAGAAAAGACAAAAATATCCAATAGCCACATTGTAACATTCATAAGGCTTATTATTAATATTAATTAATTCTTGAATGAAAGTGGCCTTACCATAACACAAAACAGATTCTGGCAGAGAACCTAGCCTAAGGTTCCCATCAGACAGTTTAAAAAAAATTTCAACATGAAAGACAAGATATAATGATTATATTTCAGACTTGTGAGATATACAGGTTTTACTGCAATAAAGGACTATCATTAGCTGATGCCAGTGATGTGAAAACAATGACATCAACTATTAAAATGTCTGGGGGTAAAAATACAGAAAAACAAAGAGACATGATATTCATCACCATGATAAGAGAATGTTCAGGAATAAATAAGACAATGCAAAAGTGGGAAGGAATAAATGGTGAGATGAGATTCAAAGGACCATAAAAAAAACCACAAGGCTTAGGGTAAGGATTTACCCAAAATACTCCATAAATAGCAGTAAGTAACAATGACCAAGGCTAAATTCAATAATCAAACAAAGCAAACAATGGATAGCAAGTTCACTTGGTTCATAGGACTAACATAAAAACACAAAAACCCCCAAAAAGTCAATGTTACTCAATGATCTTTCTGTGTCAGATTTCAACTCCTCAGGCATTCTCAAAAACAGGTCCAAGAATAGAGAGTGGTCGCCAAATTAGAGCTTTTTCACATTAAGATGACACTGCTGACTATTAAGCAATAATTTTTTCTCCTCAGAAGAATTTAAGTTTCTTGAAGATAGGTATTTTTATTTTTGTCTTTGTGTGCTAGGGTCATAGCAGGCACTTAATAAATGCTTAGTGAACTGATATGAATGTAAAGAACGGGTTGATAATATGTAAATACTGTCTGCATCTCCATCAATTGATGATACTGGCTAACATATTTGCCTTATTTAATTTAACCAATATTTAAAAATCCATACTACCACAGAACAGTTTAAGTTGTCTCTATCAGTCATATTAATGATGTGAAGAGGATAGACTGATTAGTCTATGTTAGGCAGAAAGAACTTGAACCTTTTTTTTAATATGCTGCAAACTATCTTCAAAATAATTGGTTTCTTTTGTAATTCAATGTATTTTATTTTATATACTTAAAAATCTTATTCTGAGAAGGGGTCTGAGAAGGGGTCTCTAGGCTTCACCAGACTGCGAAAGAGATCAATGACACAAAAAAGGCTCAGAATCCACATTTTTGAGTAAATACTATCCATCATACACTTATCATTTTTATACAAGTCATGGAAGTTACTATTTTTAACAAACAGTATGCATATTCTGTTATACAATGAGCCTGTACGTTTATGAGAAAGGCCAAAAACAGGCTATATCATAGCAGTGTAATATACTCTGCTATGCCTACTATTGTCAAGGAAAAAGGGAAGGCAATAAATATGACTTCCATAAAATAAATGAGAAATCACAAACTACACTGTTGGTTATAGGACTCAAGTAAAAAGCCGGCATCAAAAGCAATAATCAAAGACATCTAAAACTGAGTAGGAAAAAAAGCAATAAAAATATACTACAGAGCTATCTAATCCAAGAACTAAATTGGTAGAATTAGAATTGACTCTCAGAGAATACCCTCCCCCATGCCACATGGAATTAACTAAAAAGAAGTGAGCCAGACTCAAGCAAAATGTGTATTTTAATCGTAAAGAGAACATATTATGAATCTGGGAATAAGGCCACCAACTTCAGGCTAGACAGCTCAGACAAATGGATAGTAATAAAACAACCCCTGCAACACAGTCAGAAGGGACACACTTGCTAAGCAAAAGGAAATTAATATAGTCTTTACTCATTACTACCAGAATGCACATTAAAAAGAGTCACAACTCTCCAAATTTGACTATAGCTGAAGGGGAGGAAGGTAGAAAGAGGAAAATGAACTGCTTTCACTCAGCAAAACTAGAAATGGAGCTACCAAAGTTTCTTAAAGTCTGGAAAGCAAAAACGTGGCTGACTGCCCAAGGTAACAAACAGCTAAGCCCTAGTAACCCCAGATCCACCCCAAATATGCAGGACAAGTAAGTACAGTTGGTGGCATGTGTAAAGAAGTAAAGGAATGTTGTCTCCTAGGAGAAAGAAAATGGTGTGACTAGGGAATGATATAAATATAAACAAACTAGAACTATCAGACAACTTTTAGGCCATAGTAAAAGGTCTCCTGAGTAACTAAGCTCCCAAATGAAATAGGCTTTATAACCCAAGAAGCAAGATCATTTTCATCCCAGTTGGGCACAGGGAAATTTAGAAAGAACACAACAGCAATTTCATTTGCTGCAAGAATATGGGGTGATAATAATAAGTGTTCTACTACCATCCACGTTACTCACAATTTCCCAGGGATATACTACACTATACAATCACTGCCACCCCTAACATCCACATCTTTCATACTAAACCCTAATATAAAAAAATGTGAAATCTATCCTATACATTTCCACCAATTCACTAACATACTAAGGCCTGTGAAATAACAACTCTCCCTGCTTCCCTACATGGCACGGTAAAGACTGATCTCTTCTCCAAGGTACTTCAATGCCACTCCAATTTGTTCCATTTAGAGGCTACATACATTTTCATAACAAAACTAACTGCATGCTTGAGGCACCTCAATTATTACATATAAAAACAAATGTAAAATCTATTGTACTGAAACAAAATAACTAATAGCACTTAGAACCAACTAGTCAACAAGCAGTTACTGTTTACTCTGTGCACTTACAAGCTTAAATACAGAATATGTAATGCTAGAATTAAGTGAGGCAACTGTGACAAAAAGCAACATACAGACAAACTCCAGCACTTCAACAACTTCTTGTTTTGGATTTTGTTCTCTTCCTCTAACCCCCATAGCTATGGGAAAGAAGAAACCTGTATGGGATTCCAATGCTGTAGTTCTAGAGGTTAATGCAGGAGCAAAGTCAGAAGTGACCACATCATACAGTCAAACAAGGGTCTAGGTCAAGGTGCTTTAAATAGGAAATACTATAAAGACCAGAAATTCACCTTTTTGATTGTTTCTTGTCCTCAATCCACCATCTTCTCACCTCAACTCTTTATGGAAAAGATAAAAAGAAAGAGAGCAAAACTACTGGATTTTATCAACTATTCAATTCTACATGAAGGGTTTTAGGAAGTTTTCAAAGAGAAACTCATCTTCAACATTAGCAAAACACAAAGCTAAGGGGCTAAAAGGATCAGCTCTGAGGACAATTTCTAGCACACTCATTTCATCCTAATTTATCAACAATGCTTCAGTTCAGTGTGGAAAGTAGTAAAAATGATGCAGGATGATAAATTATATTCTTTGGTCCTACAGGTAAAATGATCTAAATCATCTAAATCACCCAAATCACCCAAAAAGTTATAAGGATGCTAGTCCCTTGACATTCGTGGGGATTAGGGGTGCAGGACCCACATGAATGTGAAAAACTTCAAATAACTCTAGGCCCCATCCCAAACCTTTATTTATTTATTTTTGGGGAAGGCAATCAAGGTTAAGTGATTTGCCCAGGGTCACACATCTAGTATAAGCATCTGAAGCCACATTTGAACTCAGGTCCTCCAAATCCAGGTTCAATGCTCTATCTGCTGTATCATCGAACTGCTCCTCAAACCTTTATTTTTAATAATTCTAATCACATTTAACACAAAAAAACAAGTCAAAGAATACACTATACCCTTAAAAAAAAATTGTAGTTTCTACTGGAAAGAGGTTAGTATCTCACGTACTATACAGCGTCTTTACAGCCATGGTATATCTGCAGCAACTACTTCACAGAGTTCCTTCTCCTATGAAAAGTATGAGATACAACAATCACACTGGGAGACGACAATCACACTGAATCTGGATGGTAGAGATACAAAAAGAAGTGTGTAGTCTGAAATGTTTGGCAAAATTTCATTATAATAAATTTGCTGCAATTTTCCACAGTATGCCACAAATCTTCAAAAATTCCCATTTAATTATCAATGGCTAGCACACACAACTATCCCAAACCACAAATACTGGAATGACTATGTATATAAAAAATGCTCAAGAGTATGTTAGTCAATTAGCATTTATCTCACACTTGCTGTATGCTGAGCACTGTACTAATTGCTAGGGATACAAAGAAAGCCTAAAGACAGCCTTGCCCTAAAGGATGGAAAACAACATCTAAACAACCAAGAACAAACAAAATACAGTCAGGATAAATTGGAAATAATAAACAGAAAGATGGCATTACAATTAAGGAGGATAAGAGATGAATCCTTTGCATTGGAAAGACTAGCACAGAGTAGATAAATGCACTGATGTATATTAATACATGCTCACCCTTTAAAATGTTTCCCAAAGTCTGCTTTATAGAAGCCATTTAAAGATAACTGTTCCTACTACATCACAGGTTTCAATCTTACCAAGAAAAATATTCTTACAGTCCAGTCCAATATGGTCAAAAAGAAATCTTATATGAGTTGCAGCTGCTTTAAAGTTTGATGTTAAAAGCTATTTTCTAACGATCTCTTCTAAACACTCCACAAAGCAGTTTAAACAAAATTCTAAACTATAAACACTAAGGTCATAATTTTCCACACATTATAAAGCTTATCTGCCAAGATGTAGACTTTTTCTTCCTCCATTTTTAACTTTTAGGTAACTCTTACACAACTTCCTCCTAAAAGCAACATTCATGCATCTTATCATTTTACTCTCAAAGAAATTTCTGAGTTACTCTTATTTGTGAGCAACATATACTAAGATACAGGAGAAGTGTCAACAGGAACTGATAAATCCACACATAAGGATCTCTCATTTAGTTTTAAAATGTGATGTTATCTACCTTTTTTTGAGCCATAAAGTTAAGATTTTTATTTTCTTTCTCTTTTTTTTAAAAAGATGAACTTTTCTAGATGTGAGCAGAAACAGAGAATCCAAGCCCAATAGTCTCAGGCAACCAGATCAGAGACTCTTGTCCCCATTCCTGCTTGAGTCACCTGTGCCAGGCTCTACCTTATAAGTATCGCTGGTTTAAAACTGCTGCTTGCTGCTCATAGGTCTACATTCATTTACTTATTTTGTAAAGTACTTCCCAATCACATTTTAATCTGGTTGAGCCACATGTTTGACACCTTTGAGCTACAGGGCAATCAAATCCTTCCAACATTCTAAACAAATCTTTTTGGAGGAAAGGGTCCCAAACATCTCCAAAACTCTTTCAAAACATTTCACTTCTTGGGGTGGGGCTAGGTGGTGCAGTGAGTAGAGTGCTGGCCCTGGAGTCAGGAGGACCTGAGTTCAAATCCGGCCTCAGACACTTGAAACACTAGTCTTGTGACTTTGGGCCAGTCACTTAACCCCAACTGCCCTCCAAAAAAAAAATTTCACTTCTAAAATATGCATCACTAGAAATTAAAATACAATAAGAATCATTACAAATAAGATCCTATCCTTTGACTTTGTTCCTATTTTAGACTTTTAAAGGTATAAAAATTGGTTCCAGATCAAATAAGATATACCTGTCCAGGACATGTAGAATTTTAAATGTCCTTTCTTCTACCGACTTTAAACACACACCCTAAAACTGTTGATTCACCGGATATTAAGCTGCCAGAGAAAGTAGAATAGTTTAGACATGACATTTCCTTTTGGCAGTCATTAGTCTTTAATGTGTCACTGTTTAGAAGCTAGAGAAAGCAGATTTTCATTCATTTTTGCTTTAAAATTTATTTTCTTAATCATAAGGAAATATATGAAAAAGCTAAACTTATCCTTAGAAAGTTGCCAATCTCATCATCTTAAGGCTTTAAATTAGTGAGATATCAAAACACAGATCTCCAGAGCAAATTATCATGACACTATTTATTTAGGTTATAGACTCTTACTCAGTAAATTCTGGGTAATGACAAATTGGGAGATTGGGAAGAAGGTAAGAGAACAATTTGTGTCGAGGGTCCCACTTTTTATAATGGTTAAGGTTTGCCTTTGATTATACCAAGCCAAATGTGCTTGTCATTCAGTACATGCTATTTATTAAATCCAATCCCTTCACATATCACTTTCTCCCTCTTCTTTTTGCAAAATGCCAAGACATAATGAGATATTTTAAAATATTTAGTACCAAATATTCCCTCCCCTTCCAGGACACTTCTCCTGATTATACAATCTTTGTAAATTTTCCCTTTAATTTTTGTCCAATGAGCTATTAAGTATTAAAGTTGTTATTATTCGAAATGTTATTTTATGCACATTAACATCGTGATTTAGAATTATTCTCAAATTAATCCACGTGTGCTTATCTCTAACACTAAATTTATATCTTCTAATTCCCTGGCAGACCCCAAGTAAGCATAGTACAATATTCTATAGTGGTGCAAGTACAGGTGCCCAATGCAAACCTAATACTTGCTTAAACTGAATACAAATGCCTTAAAGAATGGAAGACATGACTTGTATTTTAGAAAAACAAAAAACGGGGTGGCTAGGTGGGGCAGTGAAAAGAGCACTGGCCCTAGAGTCAGGAGGACCTGAGTTCAAATCCAGCCTCAGACACTTGACACTTAGTAGCCATGTGACCCCGGGCAAGTCACTTGACCCCAACTGCCCTCCCTTTCACCCTCCAAAAAGCAAAAAAAGAAAAACAAAAATCAGGAAAGGGATGAAAAGTCTCTTTAAAAGAAAAGTAGTTTATAACCAAAAAATAAAAAATAAAAAAATCACTTTCCTGTGGCAAGTGAAACATTATCTGTAAATAACCAAAGATGGGCAACTAAGCTCAAGAATGATTAAATGACAGTGACTAGGGGGCGGCTAGGTAGTGCAGTGAACAGAGCACCGTCCCTGGAATCAGGAGGACCTGAGTTCAACTCCAGCCTCAGACACTTGACCCCAAAACTAGCCATGTGACCTTGGGCAAGTCACTTAACCCCAATTGCCTTACCTTCCCCCCTCCAAAGAGAAAAAAAAAAGACAGAGTCCATCCAAAACACAGTGATGCTTTTAAAACCAGACTACCAGACTCTTTAATTATGATCTGTCTCCTTTAGGCCTTCTCCTTTCTCTTCCTCTTCCCCTTCCTCTCCCTCCCCACCCCCCCAATATGAACATAGGTTCAACGATCACTTCTAAACAAATGATTTCCAAATCTAAATATTGGCAGAATCTCTCCCTGGAATTCCAGTCCTTCATCAGCAATGGAACGTCTCCAACTAGATGAACTGTTACAGACACATCAAACTTGCTACACCCAAAATTTATCTTCTCCCATAAAATCACCTTTCCTCAGAACTTTCTATTTCTAGTGATGGTAGCCCCAATTCTCAGTCAACCAAGCTAAACTTTAGAGATAATTTCTTTAAAGGTGCAGCTTGGATGTTCCTCTGGGACGCATACCTTAATCCCCATCAGCTGACAATGTTTGGTTACTCCTCAAATTTTCCTAAAACACTATCTTTAATAATACATATTAATCTTAGTACACATTGTAAGCTTCTTTATGACAGCTAAAATAATTTTTTAGCATTGTATTATCAAGACCTTCTCTAGTACCTTGCATCTAGTAGGAGCTTAATGTTTGTTCAATATTTTCTTAACGTTTTAGGATTATTTATCTTAAATATGGAACACAAACCTCAATAATCCATTTCTATCTCTTCCCTTTTAAAAGATTTTACCCAATAACAATCTATCAATCTTAAAAAGACTGAAAAGCTTAAAGGTAGATTGTCTAACCTTTAACCTTCTTCTATTCTAGATATACACAAAATCTAAGGCATCTGAGGAGTACTGATGTAGCCAGTAAACCCATTTGTCATTTACCCACCAAACCAATGAGAAGCAAAGAGATGCTGCAAAGGAACACTGGCCCTAGAATCAAGAGAACCTGGGTTCAAATCCATCTTCTTGCTCATTCTACCACTTGACCTCTCTGAGTCACATGATTTCTCATCTGTAAAACAGGCTTTTTTCCAGCTCTAACTTTATAATGTTGTGGGGCTGGAGGTGGATTAGAGGAGTTGAGGCACCCCAGGCTTATGAGCAGTGACATGGAGGAAGAAAATGGGTGTTTAAAGAAGACAGCAAATAATTTAATTTGAATGAAGCATAGAAGAAAATTAGTAGGAACCAGTTCAAGACCCATGTCCATCAGAGTAAGCTTTCATTATTACAGAGTGCAAAGAGGCTCGATTCATTCAAATCCCAGCTCACCCACTTATTCTCTCAATCTTATTCATCTGGAAAATGAAGGGATTGAAAGAGATATTCGAAGAGGTTCCTTCTACCTTTAGATTCTTTGACCCTGTTTTATGTAACCAATCAATCTTCTTTCTCAGTTTTATAACAATGACCCTACAAACTCGTAAGTTTTAATTTTCAAACACATTTATACAGAATATAAATAACATCAATACCAAAAGGATTAGAAAAATATTTAATCTTATTTTGAATTGCCTTTAATATAGTACCATAAAAAAAGGGACAGTACTGTATTAATCCATACACTTCATTACACTATACCATAGTTAAGAAACAAGAGTTGATCTAAATAATATAGACAGCAATGGACAACCTATGCAATTACTGCAACCTTAGCTATCAACTTGAATCCAACTTGAAGTTAAATTGAAACTTAGTTTTACCTATTCTTAAAATCTATTAGTTCTGAAAATATAATAATATTCCTTTGGAGAAAAAGAAAAGACTGTTTAACTGATTAATTCAATTTGTTCCCTTAATAATGGAATTTTACTTATCTCATAGAAAGAATAAAATAGCATTTTATCATGCTGCATACACAGGCACTCTTAAGGATCTGTAAGATAGGTCAGTGTTCAGCTCCCCAGAAGCCCAATGGTCAACAATATCTGTTTATATGTATCGGTTTTCAAAACTGTGTAGCTGAATTAACATTATTACTCAAATATTTGTGGCTTGACTTATAATTATTTCAGTCCATTTGGCTTTGGAGCATATTATATCACTTTAATTAAACAGATTAAGATGAGGGTGGTGGAAACAATAAAAGATATGAGTTTTTGCTTTACAGATCAGATCTATGCATCCCCTCATAGTAGAGAAAGGAATTTCCCTAGATAACTGCCCTACAGAGCTAAATTTGAGGATGATTAACAAGTGGTCTCAAATGTAACTAGAAGTTAATCTACACAGGGTTTTTTAGACTAAACCTAATGTTAAATTGTGAAACTCTGGCTATATCTGCAATGATTAGAAAAGCCTTTAGCAGGAAAAATTATGGCACACTATTTCTGACTATCTTAACTTTATTTCTAAAGCAGTTTGCCTAAATCTTTTAGATGCAAAAAACAAGAAAAGAGGGAGAGAAGATCCTCTTTCCCCTTACTCCTAAAACAAACCATTAGGACAAAAGAATTTGCTTTCACACATAAACACTAAGTTATTTTAATGATCTGGATCTTTATAAATAGTCAATCTCCAATTTTGAAGATTTGCTGATTGGAGATGATGACTAGAAAATTGCAACATGGAATCACAAGCACCTTATTTAAAATAAAATAAGCCAAAAACTTTTTACCAATATTGACTCATGGGGAAAAGCTTTATTTTATGGGTCTCCTCACCAAGTCTGTTTTATGACCAGAAGAGATGCTGGTTACAACTTTCAGTGAACAAGACTGAAGAGCATCTAACGAAGAAATATTTCAGAGTAATAAGGAAATATTTTGCTTTGGCAAAGAATGGAACCCTGAAAGGTTACCCACCTGTGGTAAAAAGTAGTTCTGAAGTTCAAATTCAACATTTTATAAAGTAACTATCTCAGAGCTTGGAGAGCTTGTTGACTGGAAGATACATTTCAAACTGATAGTACCATAGTTTAGAAGAAAAATGAATAGTGAGAAAATATAAGTATCAGTTTAAAAAAATTACACTAGCTTTATGTTAAATGTCTAATTATGTCTAATTCTATAGCAACTCATTTGGAGATACAAACTAAGACTAATAAACTTCCAGCTTCACACTACTATTAATGAGCACTTACGAACTTCTAACATGAAAAAAGCCTGGACCTCATTCAAATATCAAGATATAAGTATTATGCTTTTGAACATCCAAGAAAGAGGGATTTCAGCCACATTTAAAACAGGAGCCATAAAACTCTATAGACACCTGACTTAATAGTTCAAAGTACTGACAGTCACAGTGAACTAAAAATCTTTTGACCGGAAAGAAGAACCTTAGAGATAATGATTTACCTTTTAACTTCCAAAAACTGGGTTTCACAAGTTTGCCATCACTATTCATTCTCCAAGGCAATTCTTGCTTCTTTGGGTATACAACATAATTTGGGTAATAGCTTAAAGTAACAACAGAGGAACTGAAACCTTACATATAATGCCTTAGTTGAGACTGTCTTTGGAGTTCTTCCTCTAACAAAAAGCTCATTACTCGGATTGATAGTGTGTCAGAAATTAATATAAAATGTAATGAATGATATGAAACATTAAAATTCCAACTGAAAAACCTCAAGAAGCTAAACGGATTAAGGTTTTTGTTTGTTTAAAACAAACCACCTTCACAACTCAGAAAGGAATTTCTAGTTCTACAAAAGTCTCCTACATTTTTCTAATGTGTGATCAATTCTGACATACTAAAATCCTACTCATCTGCAGACCAACACATCTCTGATCCATCATCTTATCTTTAAAAGCCAACTTTATTATTCCTTCATTAAGCATGTACCAATCTATTTAATTAATAAATAAACATGGCATTTTATGATCATAAAAGATCATGTACTTTCTAACTGCCAAGCCACATGCACAAAATGCTTTTCAATCCTGTTTGTTCTGAAGTTAAATTGTGGTTTGATTCATTAAGGTAGTTTTTTTAAAAACCCACACACACTTCACCATCAATTTAGACGAGGTGTCAAACACATAGTCCCTATTTCAATTGAGTCTGACATTATATCTTCGCTGAAGTTATATTTCTCACATTACAAAGGCAAGAAGTTAATCCTGTATTTACTTAAATTCTTCATCCAATGCAAAATTAATATACAAATATTCCCAAATATAAATCCATGGCCTCTGTCTTCTAGGAACTCTCTTATAAAAGTTCAAATTGGAAAGTCATAAAAGTACCTGAAAATACACCTGTCTATTCACAGAAAGGAAGTACCATTGAGATATACCAGAGGACATCCCAGGATTTTAATGAAATTTAAATTTACAGCCAATTTTACAATAAACCAGTCCCTTATATAGCATAGAAGATGCACAATTATACACAATTTCTGTAACATTTGGGCATTAAGAAATAGTCCAAGGCAAGGAATTTAAAGAGTTTCCTTGCTCTTTTTTCATATTACGTGATAACACTGGATGATTATGTGACAATACTGGATGACAATCTAAAGCATTTTCATCCAGTATGAAAGTATTTGGTTTCAGAATCAATGAAATTCTAGCACCCCAAAAACTGAATAATGAAGCCTTATTAATAAAATGTCACACTATAGGTTGGGTTTGATTAGTCCAAGTTGTCTACAGTTTCAAATGAAACATATTTTCTCATTCATTTACCAGAAAAAGTGTTAAAGACTGATGGCTTGCATTATGGCAGAGCTGGGCCTGAAAGTCCTAAATGGACAGCCTTGGCTGATTGGCCTCTGGCTAACTATGAGAGGCTCTGCATGTGCTAGTTCATGCATAAGCAATAGGAAACATTGAGCCTGGTTTGTTCTCATTGATAAACATCTTTTAACCCCCAAACAATCAACTCTCAACTTCTTCCCCAAGAAAAATATAGTAAAGACCACAAAATACCTACCCCTCTATGCCCCATACAGGACTAAAATACTTGTCAAACATAAAGAACAGCTATCAAAAGCTATATATATAAAGTAAAATGCTCATTTCCATTCAAGATTCCTAGATTAAGCCTCCTTAAAGATGAACCCTGCAGAAAGCAAATGAGCTGGGATTCAAACTTTAGTGCTCTTTTCAACTACACCAACTGGCATCTAATCTACACCATAGTTTTCACCTCTCCTAACGTCTGTGTATGCAGTAGAAGTCATTCCATTGTTAATTCTTAGTCACTCTGTCATCAGTATAGTGCACTTGGTGCTGATTCATTACCCCATATGCTTAGGTACTGAAGCGTTTTTGGTCTTTTCTTTAGCATATCCATATTGAGGGACTTTTGCACTATTCCCCCCAGTTCAAATTTAGCATGTACCTTTGTTCTATTTATGTGTCAATGTACTTTGATTCCCTATTTAAGACTCCACCGGTGTAATTCATGCTTCGACTTAGCCAGTTCTGAAATTTTCAAGCTTAAACAAGGATTTTTAAATGTGTCCCACATTTTCACCATGGCTTATCAACTGCTTTTTCCACTTGATTTAACTGAGCTCTAATCTCATTTTTCTGAGGTAGATCGGCTACAATCTCACAACACAGCAATGGCTTTAAAAAATCCAAACTGTTCTACTAATTTTACAATGAGATAGAAACAAGCTAAACAAGGGAATACATGCACCTTCACTTGAAGAATATACATTCATAACTCACCAGAAGCATTTACTGAATATGTTCAACAATAAGATGCATAGCAAGGAAGGAATATGAAAAAATTAATGAAAAAAGTTTGAATATCGTTAATATTCCAGTGGCAACCCATATTTTCCCCTTTCTTTACAAAATGATTTTAGACAATCTATTCACTTGATCTGTCCAACCCTGTCAACTACTGTCCTAAATCACTGCCCCCTTTTGTAGCTTAACTTCTCCAGTAGGCAGTCCCCAAAAGATAGCACCATTTCCTTTCCTCAAACTTTTCTTGCAGTCCAGCTTCTGACCTCATCATTCAACATAAATTGGCCTCTCCAAAATTCTTAGTGATCTCATGACATTTCCTCAATCCCCATTCTTCACTTCTCTGCAGTGTCTGACACTACTGATCACCCTTTTCTTGAGACTCTCTCAGATTTTGTGACGGTGCTTTCTCCTATTTCTCCTCTTACCTGTCTGTTCTCATTCTCCTTTGATAATCCTCATTCAGGTCACACCTGCTAATGACAGATATCACTCTCTCCTAGGCCCTAAATCTATACTATTTCACTTGGTGATCTATCAGCTCCCACAGTTTCAATTATCATCTCTACGAAGATAAGTCCAGTCTATTTGTAGAGCCCTAGCCTGTCTTCTAACCTCCAGTTTCACCATATTCAACTCCTGGTTGTTGCACAGACATTCAATTCAGTGTTCAGAACAGAATTTTCATTATCTTTCCCCCAAAATGTTCCCTTCTCCCTAACTCTCCTTTCATTGCTGAGGACACCACCATCCTCCTAGTCTTGAAACCTTACTCTTCTCACTCTCTCCACATCCAGTCAGGCAGCCCAATCTCGTCATTTCTACCTTCAGGAAAACTCTCCCATAAACTGTTTCCTATTTTCAGACAGTATGATAACCCTGATGCAGGTTCTCATGGCCTAACACCTGGCCTACAGCAAAGACTTGTGGTTCATTTCTTTGCTTCAAGTCTCTCCAAATGATAATCTGCTCAGCTGTTAAACTGATCTTCCTAAAGTCCAAGTCTTGACCATGTCACACCTTAACCTTCTCCTTCAATTCAACAAACTCCAGTGATTCCCTATCTCCTTCAGGATCAAATATAAATCCTGTTTGGCTTTTAAAGCCCTCCATAACCTGGCCCTTTCCCACCTTCTTACACTTCACTCCCCTCCAAGTGGTCCAATGACGCTGGCCTCCAATTCCCGATTATGCATTTTCACTAGAGTGAAACCTCATGCCTAGAACACCCTCCTATCTTATCTCCGCCTCCTGGCTTCTCTGACTTCCATTAAATCTCAGCTCAAGTCTTACCTTCTGCAAAACGCCTTTCCCAGTTCTCTCTCATCATAGTGTCTTCCTTCTGAGACCTCCCTGCCCCCCACAATGTAGCCTCTATCTGTCTTTTGTATGTAGTTGTTAGCATGCTGCCCCCTCTGATCAGACTGTGAGCTCCTTCCCTTGTATTTCCAGTATGTAGCACTATGCATAGCACATAGATGACACAATAAATGCTAATCAAATGTTTACCCCAATATTTTGTTCATAAAGTCAAAAGAAAAGGTAAAGGGAGAAAAATGACCTTTGGACAAAACAGTTAAGTATAAGCATTCTCTTGGGCAAAAAGACTCAGGATCACAAGCTCTGTGGTGGCAGAATTCTAAGTTCAAAAATATTCTAAATTCAGCCTGATAATTTTCTATTAGGGAAATGCTTGAATCAATGCCCTATTCTAATTTTTGTCCATCTGGTTGAAAAGCAATTTAGAAATGACAATTATGAAAAGAAAGAAATCTGTAGGGCATGCATATTCTCACACAATTAGATCTAAAACTGTATTTTATTATTAAAAGTGGCAGCTTCTCAAAAGTCTTTTGCCTACAAGCCTCATATTGAGAAATTTGATGGAAAAAAATAGTATTTGTATTTTGCAATTAAGCTAATAACACCTTAAGTTACCAGCCTAAGTACTGAAAAATATTCAAGTTATCAGTATGTCAGTCCAAAAAAAGTTAAATCCATAAATTATCCAATATTCTGCCATCATAAGTTGGATTAGTAAAAGGAATCTTTTAAATGAGTAAAAATCCATAAAGACAATTCAAACCCTCATACTTACATTCCCCATATATTCAGAAAGTAGGTCCTGTAAAGCCTGTCGAACTGCATTGCACTCTGCAACAATACGTTCCCGCCGATCATCCCTCGTACAAGATGAATCAGCCATTAGGGCTGCTCCACTGATAATGCTCTCCAAGCGCTCCTCAAGAGAAGGTCTGAAACGCTCTTCACTGAAGCTCAGAGGGTCAACGATTATTTGTTTCTGCAAAAGTAAAGATTATTATCTATTACCTGTAGCTATGCCATTACATTGATTTTTTTCCAAGATAAAATAAGAAAAACAATTCGATAAACATACAAAAAGTCAAACATATGGAGGAAATTTATACTTTATGACAGATTGAAGGTAACATTTCCAGGGATAATCCCACATAATCATGAGCTGTGTTCAACTGGCAGTTCATTTTTTCTAAGTACTGCAAACCAACAACTTAGTAAAACTTGGCCTCCATGAGGCACATTACAGAAAAAAACAGATGCAAATATGCCAGTCCAAATCAAATTCAAACTACTGAACTCTTGAGTTACCTACAAGTCCATCTGCACAATGGTAACTATTAAAGTTGTCCAATATAATTACTTCACTGTGAGCAAACAAGGAAAGCAGGTTGGTCTCTTGAACCTATAAAAGTGCCATGGTATAGATTGCACATAGCAAGCTTGGATATGCAACAGCAGATGAACTACGTTTCTCAAATCTCACTGATGTAAAAGGCAGTTGCAGAATAAAATCCATTTACTTCATTGTTAATGTATCAATAGTTTAACAACAGAGAGTTTTGAAGCCTGTCTATAGGTCTCAAATTTGGTCTCAGTCTCACCTCTATTCTAGCTCACAAATTTCCTCACTCCTTGGAGTTCCTTCTAGCTTTCTATTTCCACTCCTAATGTATTATCTAGTTCTTTTGTATGATTAGATTTTAAGTACTTCAAGGGCAGGAAACATGTTTATAAAGAATTTGGAAAATGCCTCCCAAGTATGGTCCAATGAGCTCTTCTCTACTGTGGTAACAAATGATTTATGTATTGGGGCAGCCAGGTAGCACAGAGAGTAAGAGCACCAGCTCCAGTGTCAGGAGGACCTGGGGATCGAATCTGGCTCAGACACTTAGCATCCACCCAGAAACACCTGGCCATGTAACCTTGAGCAAATTACTTAACCCCAATTGCTTAGGGGCAGCCAGGTGGCTCAGTGAGTAAGCGCACTGGCCCCAGTGTTGGGATGACCTGGGAAATCTGGGCTCAGATACTCAGCACCACACCCAGAAATAACTGGCCCTGTAACCTTGAGCAAGTTACTTAACCCTGATTGCTTAAAAAAAAAAAAAAAGATTTATGTATTAAGGAACTAAGTTTTGCATTGAGAAAAATATTTCATAGTATATATACATTCTTGAGTTTTGGTCATGTTGAAGGAAAAAAAAAATTTTTTTTAAGTTTTCAAAACTCATTGGTCTCAGAGGAGCCTGCTATTCAATACACAAATTTAGGGAATTTAGTCAAGAAGCTGGCAGGCAAGCTCTTAAGAAATGTGGAAGTTCTGGGTTCAAATTAAAGCTCTGCTACCAAATACTTGCATGACCTTGGGCAAGGCAATTAATCTCTCTTGGCCTCAATCTACAAGCACTGATTAAGTACTTACTAATACTAAGAGCTAGGAATACAAAGAAAGGCTAACACTACACCCCTGGGGCGGCTAAGTGGGGCAGTGAATAGAGCACAGGCCTTGGAGTCAGGAGGACCTGGGTTCAAATCCAATCTCAGAAACTTAACATACACTAGTCTTATGACCTCGGGCAAGTCATTTAACTCCAATTGCCCTGCCTTCCTCCCTCCAAAAAGCAAAAAAAATAAACAAAAAACTAGTTCCCTGACCTCAATGACCTTACACACTAATAGGTGTAAAATGAGGAGCCTGGATTGAAAAATCTCTAAGGTACTTTACTAGCCAAATCTATGGTTTTGAATGCCTTTTCAAAGGAAATCAGGTCACTTCTCAGTTCTTCACAAAAGAAATTTCATGTTCTGAGTCCATACATTTTTATTGGCTATTTTCCATGCCCAGAATTCTCTCCATCCTCACCTCTTTCTCTTGATTTCCTTGTCTTCCTTCAAGTTTCATCTAACCTGAATTTCCTCCCTAGCTTCATGTCTCAGCAAAAAGCCCACCCTCTGCAAAAAGCCTTTTCCCCTTAATGCTAGTGCCTTTCCTGAGATCACCTGTAATTCTACCCTATGCATGTCTTACATGGACAGAGTTGTTTTACATATTGTCTCCTCCATTCAAATGTGATCTGCTCTAGAAACATTTCTTCATATCCTCAGAACCTAGACCAGTGCTTGACACAGAGCAAGCACTGAATCAATGCTTGTTGTCTGACTGCATACTATTCAAATAAACCTGTTAGCTCATCAATCTGAATGCTCCCCCCAACAATGTAGACTTGTAATCCAGTCGTGTACTTGACAAGTTTGCCACAAGGATCCAACAAACAAGCTGAGGAAACCAGAACACTAAAGCTATCTTCCTGTCATCCCTCATCATGTGACCCATTCTGGTTTCTTTTCCTATCATTTGTTAGCCCACTGACGCTGTCTGTTCTCATCCTTTCAAATTCTTCATTGGTTATATATTGTAGCGTGCTCACATGCATCACACACTTCTCCACTGCCCTCTCTGTGTGATATGCATTTTCAATTCTTCAGAGATAGCTATATTCCACACTTCACAGTAATGCTACGCCACCAAGGGAATATGAATTTTTACAAGATGAGTCTTTTTTTTTTCCCAAGAATTTCAGAGTCATTAAAAGAAGCTTTATAATTTTCTGAAGGCAATTCAACCCTCTCCCTTCTGCTCAATTTTGGGCCCATTGTCCGCCTATGTTTGTCCAACATATTTTTTTGTTTTGTTTTTTGGAGGGCAACTGGGGTTAAGTGACTTGCGCAAAGTCACATGGCTAGTAAGTGTGTCAAATGTCTGAGGTTGGATTTGAACTCAGGTCCTCCTGACTCCAGGGCCAGTGCTCTATTTACTGGGCCACCTAGCCACCCCCCAACATATGTATATTGATGGCAAAGTGTATCCACACATCTGCATGTAATCATGCAAGTGTATCCACACATCTGAGCAAGTAATACTTCACGCATTTGATTTTTCCTGTGTGAATGGTTGGGTCAAACTCTTTCAAATGGTTACAGATCTCTTCCAGAAGACTCTAATATTCCAGATTAAATTTAAATAGCAATTGGTCATTCATAAACAAGAGTACCTGGGAAATCTTAATATCCACAGGAATTCCTCTTCAATGATGACTCCATGCTGAGTCACAGGGTCACAAAGGAGTGACAGTTCTTTCATTATATCTTTCCAGGAATCTTAAATGATTTTGGAGCTATGGATAGAAGGGACATTGTGGAGAGAGTGGTTTAAGACAGAAACTGCTCCACTGTTCTCAAAATGCCTTTTCGTAGTTGCAACAAGAAACATGGTGGGATCTTATATTCTCCACATCTATCAGTCAGTTGTGACATGGCAAAAAACATTGTCCTTACAGGAATGTCTTTTGACATGTATGCCTATGACTAATGTCTAGATGAGTGTGAAAGATTCTGCAGAGTAGGAAGAGCAAGTAAAGAGGCCCTTGTATCTTCCCCATCTTTCAAAGTCTTGAGAACTGATCCTTCACTGCTCACCCTCACTCACATCTTTTCTCCATAGCACCATATCTACCTCCTCTATAAGCAAATAAAGACATTAATTTCAGTCTAAAGGGTAAAACAGTTTCTTATGAAAATTTTTGCAGATCTTTTATATTTTTCTGTTTGCTGTCCTCCTTTCATTTAAATCTTTGAATACCCCCAGGATTACTTTGTTTAACTGTGTCTCTCACCAAGCTTTCTTTAAATTGGTTTTAACCCTCTGCTGCTTCTCTCTTCTTTATAAAGCAACATTGTTCATAGATATCCATCATCTTTCTTCATAAGATTTATAAATTACTTTAAACCAATACTGTCTTTGGTCATCATCTCTCATTGTTTGCCAAGTCCAACCAAGTGTTTCCCAAGGAGCTTTTGGTTTTCATTACTTAAATTTTTGTATAAAAGTACCAGAATCAGTGTTGATGTTATTTCTGTTGTTGTATGTTACCCATTTTTCATTATTAATTACCTATTCAAAAATAGTTCAGGATTAAGATGTTATTATCATATGGCATTTTTTCCTCCTCACTATTATTTTACATTCTAGCTGATTACTAATTCTGATATTTCCTTAAATAAATTAGTGGTGTGTCTGTACACAGAAACATGATTTGATAGTGACTCTCATATCAAAACAAGTCTTATTGTCTGTTAAAATACAAGCAATTTTACTTTTCAAAATTATTCAATGCTTGACATTTCCAGCATCTAATGATTGTTTTCCAAAAAGGATTATTTATGATGAAAAGACATGAATTTCTAGAATCTAGACCTAAGCATTATGCTTCTCTCATTTTTTTTCTCTGACCCATGCTTTCAGACATATTTTTCACCTTCCTCACATATTTTCACTATTGCAGAAGTCAAAAAGTGTCAAAGTGGATGTCAATTTAATATGGGAATTTTAACTGCCAAATTATTTTCACAGAGGTCTCTATACCAATACTCATAAGCATGGCAATAACTACAAATACCATATAAAATTATAGTTCTTTCTGTGTAGGATGAAACAAATTCTGTCAATTCTTTCCTTTGCCTCTACAAGAAATACCTGTGAGTTATCTTTCCATTTAGCTGTTTACAGACAAAACTGCTTTGTTTATAGCCAAGACTGGTAAGACAACTCTCCAACATGACTTTCATGTACTCGTCATTGAACACAGTTCTCACATTTAGAGTACCAACTCAAAGTTTATAGATAGTCTAAAAACTGTGATTCCTAGAGCCCTTTATCCCCTTTTTCTACCACTCTGTTACTATCACTGCACAGTAGAAGGAGACTACATAAAACTGGGATTTATTTTGTATTTTATGAGTCGCAGTGATCAAGTAATTCACCACCAAGTGTGTATCCTGCTGGTGGGTACTCTCCCTGTACCTAAGCTAGTCTGACCCTCAGAAAACAAATCAGTTTTTGCCTGGGAGCACACTCAAAAGCTTCTCTAGTGGGACAGCATCTCTCAGAGCTCATGGTCCACCGGCACAACCTTCAAGAACCCAAAAACAACTCTATACCATGATGAGGTATCACAGTAGGACTTTTTAGACACTTCATAATATCAGGGAATAAATCTTGCCAATGCACCAGTCCAGGGAAGTATCGTTACTGTTTCATTTGCCATAATAAATCACATGCAGCAAAATTCCCTTTGCCCTCCTCAAGGTAAATATAGCACAACCTAAGGATCAAATCATCAGTAATAAGATTAATGGCAATTCAGTGGAAGATTATCTCCTGAGATCTAGTCATGAGACAGCACCGTCAGGTACAGAGCACCTATTAATAATATCCTCAGATGGATAAATGATAAATAAATATAACTTTCTGTCCATAATGTTTATATAATTACATATAAACATGTTTATATTAAGCAAATATTTGCTAAAATTCTTAACTAAAGTGGCCATGACCCTTGACAAAAATCATCCCAGTCAACTTCAATTGTTTTAAATCAAATAAAATACTCAAAACATTTTTCTGTTTTCCAGCATGGACACCTTTCCCGCTTCTCTTCAGTCAAAAGGTTCTACAGGTTAAAAACTGAAAGGCAGAATCTTTATTTTAACTCCACGATTTATCTGGCCATTTCTTCTTAACAGATGAGGTTATTATGAAATCAATCCAAATAAAACTGCATTATGATTACTGGCAGTCAATATAACATGCCTCTGGAATTCAAGCAGTAACAGAATCAATAGCCTCATGACTAGAACATTAGACATCATCATCATCATTACAACCCTGTTATTTTATAAGTGAGGAAACTGAGGCCCAGGGCAGTGAAGAACTTACTAATGGGTATTCTTTACTTGAAGCAGTAGGCTATTTTTGCTACTAAAAAGAACTATATATTTTAATGTTAAGCTGGAACACAAGCTTACAATTAAATCAGGAGAACTGATTGAGTACAGTGGGAAGAATAAAGGATTTAGAGTCAGAGGCGCTGGGCTCAAATGCTAATTCTACTACATAGTACTTCCATGACTCTGGCCAAGTAACTTACCTCTATAGTTTCCTCCTGGATAATATAAGGAGTTGAGGTAAGTGGCCATTAAGGTTCCTTTCAGATCTAATTTCTATGATGATATGATCCTATGAGAAGCTAACAATAGTGCCAGTTCATGTGTAGAATTTATCATCACAATTTTCAATGATTAAAGTTATTTAATATTTAAGGTCCTCTTGCCATAATTCAAGAGTAATTATTTGAGATTTTAGGTTTATAGTATGTGACTTACAACAAGTAAGTAAGCACCCATGCAAACAAGCAAAAACTCATCTTCCTCCTCCCAAACCCTGGGAAGGGAATTTGAAAAAAAGTAATCTCTGCTACAGGGAAGAAAAAAATGCTAATAAAAAGTAAAAATTCTACCCACTATTCCAATTGTGGCACTGAACTGACTTAAAAGTGAATTTAGACATAATCTTAGTCTAACTTCCAAAAGAAACTAACAAGAAAAATGAGATTCAAGAAGTAAAGTGACTCCCATAAGGTCATACACCTTCAAGGCAGGTTAATGATCACATAAACAAAACCAGGTAGGCAGCCATGATGTAACAAAGTCAGGAAACTTTGGTTTGATTCTGGCATCTGATACCTCCCTTGATCTCAGGTTCCTCATAAGTAAAATGGAAATAACATTTGTACAGTCTACCTCTCAAGGTCATTCTCAGGAAAGTGCTATGGAAATAAGAGTAATTAGGTGTCAGTGCTCAGGTGATTTGGAATATGAAGGAAAAATGGTAATAGATTTTTTTTGGAACCTATCTGCTGCTTCAAGAGATGGTAAGAAAGGAGCATAAAAATGTAATGCTAATGGCCCCTATTGAAGTGTCCTACGACAAGGCATGTGAAGCAGCATTTTAAAAATACTGCTTTGAAGCACTGCGCTAAGAGTATTTTGACCCCTGATATCTGCTTCTACTTGATAAATGTCAGACGACATGATATTCTAATCTTGTCACTGAGAGGACAAATATTTCTAGGCATATTAACTTACAAATAACTCATCTTGTTCTCCTAAATATGAGCCGACCTCACAAGGAACACATACTTAGATAAATGGAATCAGCTTTAATTCATAAGAAATCTTTAAAAAATAAAGATTGTTAATCTAACAGGCTAAGGTAGGCTCAAGTAAAGTGATTTTCATAAGCATTTCTAAAATTACATTCATGAATATCTTCATCCCAGAATGCCTGCTAGTCTCCCTTTTGAAAAGAAAGTTTATTTGAGCAGCAGCAGTCCTAATTTTCCTTTTTATAATGTAACTTACATCAAAGTTATTGAGTGCATATGCCAGTTCTCCTCCTCCTCCACCCTGTTGCTGGGAGGCATCATCCGAAGCTGTGGCTTGGGCTGCGTTGGAGATCCCAGTAACAGCCTGTTGCAACTGTTTGTATATCAAGTCCCTGTTAGCTTTATAAGCAGCCACGTCGGGGTGCTGAAGGCAGGCCTGGGCAGCTGTGTACAATATTGGGATGTTTTTCTGTAGTATGCCCCTGGCTGCAGCCATCTGGTCCCGATGGCCCACGTCTTTCAATTCCTGCAAGAGCAAATTTGTTAAAATACCTATTTGTACACACCTTGTTCCTAAGAACCATGTATTAATTTGATGTCAATAACAGTATTCATTGTAAGCTGAACTTGAAAATGAGGGGGCACGTGGACTAAATCAACAAGTCACTTTGAGGATCTACTTTTATTCCACAAACAAGTCAAATTAGTAGTTCAATCAGCAAAAAAACAAAAATGGTCACTAAGTACATGAAACTGAAACTTTTATGCACCATGTGATCCTTCTTAAAATTCTACTTCCCATCATAAAGATGCACTGTTAGCAACACACTCTAGGTGTACCTAAAGTCAAATTGACCTTTTTTCACCAACTACCCATGTTCTACAATTGTGGTTAAGAGTTTAAATGATTTAAATTACTGCTCTTCCATTGAGACACACTAAATACTAAGTGACTACAATGTGCAGAGAACTATGTTAAGCACTATAAATGCAAAGTGTTTAAAAGATACTATAAATCGCAGCACTTGGGTATCTTATAATCTAATTGAATGTAAGTACAAAGATAAACAATTACATGAAAGAGCATATGGTGTTTTCTAAGAGTTCAAGAAAGAAGGTACTGTCACAGAGAGAAAAGGACCTAATTTCTCTCTGACAGAAGATGGCAGAGGGTCCCAGACTCTCTATTTAAGGAGAAAGCCTGCAAATCTACCTCATCACTTCCCACTTGGTTGCACTCCCAGACTTCATCATACCATTTCTTTCCTGACCTTCTTTTTATGACTGTGGACTCACTGAGAGGAGGGAATGGCCCTTCTTTGTATACCCACTACTTAGCACAGTCCTTGGAACCTAGTAGGCCCTTAATAATGTTTATTGACTGACTGACTATACCACTAGTGCACAGGGCTGGACAAGATGACCTCTGAGATCACTCTACAACCAAAAAGTTCTATGATCTGGGCTGTGAGTTATTTCCTAGGAAAAATAAGTTTAAAAGATATATCCAAAGAGACAATTTTGTATGTCTAATATGTCTCAACAGTTCCTCAGGGAAATAAAATTTGTAACAAATGTGGCCTCTAGTAAGAATATTAATTCACAGATGAAATAAAAATGGGAGGTTGAACTAGTTTCTATGATCCAAATATATATCATCAATATCCACCAAGTTAAGTCCAAGGGTACAAATTTATACCTTTTGTCATAGCCTTTATTTATACCTTTTATCATAACATGTAAATAGTTTTTGAAAAAAAGAAAGAAAAGGAAGGAAAAAGGAAAAGAAAAGAAAAAGAAAAAGTCAGATTTTACAAAGCCAAATCATTCAATCGTAAGTCTGATCAGATTATTGAGTAATATCTCTAAATAAGATCCTTCTGTTGAAAGTCCTCTCATGATACTGTTTCCCTCTTTCAAGAGTTTGTGTAGATCTCCTAGTTTATTCAGTGTAACTAATTTATTATTTCCCTCAAAAACATCTTACTCATTTGGCATTTTAATTTGCACTTAATAGCAGAAAGCTTGTCAGATGTCCTATAGCAAAATATACAGCTAAAATACTTAACAGTATGCCGTGGTTTTATAAATAATAGATTTATAGAATTTTATAATAACTTCAAGTCAAAAACCATCACAAGCAGTTATGGCTGGTCCTTAGGCAACTGAATGTGTTTTCCGTGTTTTTTAAAAGCTTACACTATTAAAGGACTTTCTGAGAAGTTTGCCACCATGTTTTAATCAAAGTTGTAAGACTTCATAATTCACAAAAAGAACCAGATATATTTTACAATAGTAAAACCATCCCCACCAATCTTTATTTTTATAATGTAACTGACATTTCTTCCACTTATTCATGAGTCATGACATCAAAAGCATTCAGCATATAACATAAAGGATTAAATGAGAACTCTACCAGTTGGACGCATGGATTGGTTTTATCATATAACTGAAATGAAATTTCTTCTGGGGAGCAACCAGATTGAGCAAATATAAAGTGTATTTAAAATTTTTAAGTTAAAACAGCAGAACTCAAGCTAAAAGCACATAGACCCTAACTCTATTAGTTGAGCAATTTGTGGAGCCTAAATAAATCACTGTTCCATGGTATGTGATCAGTGCATGTGAGATGTAATCCTGTTTTGTAGCATTGGAAAATGCTACAAGTTAACACTGTAATTTGTTGTTCACTGACAGATATACTACTAAATTATATTTTCTGTAGGGAGAAAAGGGAACCTCAAACTTACTGCATCATAAAAATTAAAAATAACCAGCTGCTTTCTCTAAAAAATAAGGGAAAGGGCAAATACTGACCATTAGGATAACCATTCAAACTAACAAAATCTCTAAGCAGAAACTAGCTAGGATTCACAGATGTTGAGAGTATTATGCACGTCCACCCCAAAGGACACAAATACCAATTGCCTAATATCTGACAGTAAGGACATGGAAAAGAAAAAGAAGTGAAACTCCAAAAGTCATAAAGCCCTTAGGGCCTGGTTGGAGAAAGGGAAATGTCCACTCATGTTCTGCTTATAGAACATTCCAAATGATCTCCTGACAACAAGCGTACTTCTAGAGTAACAAAGCATTTCCCTCAGAAAAAAGCAATTCTTTGCTGCTGTCATCTCAACATGACCAATTTCAATCACAACCCATTTTCTATTCCTCCTGCTGCTGCTCTGCCTCTAGTCACAGTCTTTGTCTGAAATTATTGGGACAATTAAGGTGAAATGGGCATAAATAAATAAATGATAGCACAGTAGCATCAAATGAACTAGACTTCACTACAGCTCTATCACTAGCATAGTACTGAAAGGATGTTTGTTAAATATGCTTACTAGTCCTGACACCTTTAGAAAACAAGGCTAAGTTGTTGCCTCTACTGGCTAATGACATAAAATACTTCCAGATACACACACAATCATTTTACCTGTTGCCTTTTGGCTGCCATGATGTTCAACTTATCCACTTCAGGTTTTAGGGCTTTATATTGTATGCCTAAATCTTGCTCTGTGCCCGCATTTCTAAGTTTCAAGATACCATCTTCCACCTACAAAACATGCAAATAGCTCAAGTTAGCAGTTAATCAAGTGTCCTGGAATTTTAAGATTGCTTTTAATAGGTCTCAAAATGAACAGCTATCCCAAGTCTAATCAAAGTTTTTGCCGTCACAATCCAATATTTTAAAAGCATCTACTATGTGCAAGACAATAAACTTGAGGTTTTTCCCAGAAAGAATGCTTTATTTCCTCTATTCAAAGGCATGAAACTTAAATTATTTTAGATTTTTCAATTCCAGGAACTAAAAATCCTACCTGCTAAAGAGGATGAACCTCAAATATTATTTTGGCCATTTCATTTTTACTATAATACTACTGAGTTAAATATTGAAACAGAAAAACCATAAAGTGATAGATCTGGAGTAGAGGATGAACATTCCAGGCTAGAATGTGGTGAGAACCAACTAAATGGTTAAGAGATGATGGAATTACTTTCTCCTCTCTCTTGCTCATCCAACAACCAACAGCTTTGCCCTCCATCACACCACACAAAGTAGCACTGCACTCACAACTTTCAGCTGAACAAGTAGTTTGTAGACATCTGCCATGTCGGCCAAAATAAGCAATCGGGTAACGGCTGAGAGCAAGGATCGGGCAGCTCGAACCATGTTGCCGCGCTTCACAGAAGAACAGGGGTCATCTGCAAATTCTCCAGAGGCACTTTTCATCAAATCGCCTATTATAAGAATCAGAAAAGCAAAGATTTAAGTAGAGTAGATCTGGATGATAACACTTTGAAAAAACTTCAATTCTAAATAAAAAATTTCCACAATAAGCTACCATGACATTTGAACAAGGATTTTGGAGCTATCCAGCCTCTGTAAGCCACTGTATCAATCAGTCAATCTATCGATCCATCCATCCATCCATCTTCCCCTTGTTGGCATACACCAAGTTGTTTTTTACTAGCAAAACTGGTCTTTATGATCATCTATTCCAACCCTCTCATTTTGCAGAAAAGGAAATGAAGGCCCAGGGAGGGCTTTGACGCAAGGGCACAGAGCTGGTACAAATCACAAAGATGAGATCTGAATGTAGGGTTTCTGACTTACAGTCCCAAGCTTTTTTCAGGATAGGAGACAAACTGCAGGCTGTTAAAGAAATGACCTGCCCAAGTTCACAAAATTCATCCCAGAAGGTTGGAGAACCCGGGCCTCTGCCAATCCCACAGCCCACAGAGGCTTTCCCCCATATAACTCTATTGTCCTCTCCTAATCCCCACCCTCTAGCAAGGTACTGCTTTGGTTTTGCATGTAATTCTCCTAAGCCTAGCACAAAGCAGGTGCTTAGTAAATGCTTGCTGAACAAATGAATAGAAACAATGTAACTTTAAATGATGGATCACATTTATCATGCTCTTAGAAAACCAAGGTTTCACTACCATCTCTTCTTCCTCTCCCTGTTTCGCTACCTCCAAATAAATCCCTATGGTTCAATTTACCAATAATACAAATTTAGGAAAGAGTTCTGAGGTAGACTAGTTCAGAGCTAAATGGAGGAACATTTTGATGCAGCCTATCAAATTCAGCTGCACAACATCCATACAAAACAAAATTTTACACCCTTGGGTTCACATATTAATTTTTTGTAGAAATATTATTTGCTAGGATTAAATTAACTCATTTATAAATGCTCTGTAAGATACCCAACACTTACCTCAAAAGGCTTTCCAGTTAGAACAAACTCTATCCCAGTATCCTTAAGTGCAAAAATATTTTAGTTTTAATAAAAGAACTTGATATCCTTCACTATCATTTGTGGGGCAAAAGTAAGAACTAAATAAGTGCTTTTCATTTATTCATTCTTTCATTCACAAGTTAACATGGTTCATATCAGAGTTAGGATAAAGTTCAATCTGAACACATCGATATCATTGTATGTGTACACGAAGACAATGCCTGCTTGGCATCCTGAGTAGCACTGGGGATGGTGTAAAAACTATTATAAATACCCAAATTAACTACAAGGACACATGAAGGAATACACTATCTGCATCCAGAGAAAAAACTGATAAATAAAAGTATGTATAGGTTGGTTTTACATATATATGTAAATCCATATCCATCCATTGGACATATATATATGTCCAATTTCAACCCACACACGTGTATATATATAATTTTTTTTTTGTCTAACGACAGTCATCGGTGGGAGGGGGGAAGAAAAAAAGTTACATGATAACTATTATATATTTAAAAGGAACAGCAAGTTGTACATAACAGACTTGCAGTTTCATGTTTAATCATCTTTTTTTCTATTCTACATGTTATGGAAATATTCTTCCTTGTTTTCTTAAATTCAGAATAAAATAAGTAAGTTTAAAAAAAAAGGAAAAGACTGTCTTTATCTTTATTAGCTTCAAATCAATCAGTTCTACTCTAAGGAAATTTAGAGGTTAAGAAATAAGCCTAAGGGTGACTAGGTGGTGCATTGAGTAAGAGTGCTGGCCTTGGATACAGGATAGGTTCCCTTGTAACCTTGGGCAAGTTATTTAACCCTAATTGCTTCAAAAAAAAGAAAGAAAGAAGCCTAAATAGTAGCAGGAATGATTGGATTTGGATCAGAGGACCTGTGTTGAATCCCACCTACTAGCTGTATGACCAAGCCAAGGCTTTTAAACTCAATGGGACCTAATATAATTCAATTCAATTAAAAATAAATTATGTACAAGACACTGTGTTAGGTACTAACAACACTGGGCAAAAAAATGGTCCAGGCCTTATCCTTACATGATTTACATTCTACTAGGATTGGGAAAGGGGGCACACACACACACACACACACACACACACACACACACACACACACACACACACACCCCCCAACACAAAATTTCATGAAGGAGAGGAAAATCAGAAAAGGCTTCCTTTAGTAGGAAGCAGCTGAGCTGAGCCTTAAAAGAAAGGGCAGATGAGACAGTGTAAAGGTACACACATGGTATGTTGAGTTTAGGACACAGGATTCAGTTTAACTAGAACACAAAATGTATAAAGGAAATAAAACGAAAAAGATCTGGAAAAAAAGCTATAAGACAAATTGTACAGGTTTTAAAATGGCACGCTAGGAAGCCACTATTTTGATTCTAGAAATAATAGATACTGAAGATTTTTAAGTAGAGGACCGACAGTCAGTCTGGTCTGTGTTTATGAAACATTGCTTTCATTACTTCCAGAGACACAGAAGAAACACTGAAGAGAAGAAGCAGCAGAAGGAGACAAGAGGCTACTGCGATAGACTGGGTGGGTGTGAGATGATAAGGACCAACAAAAGAAAGGTCTTTGACACAGAATTGACAATACTCGCCAACTGACTAGACAGGAAAGGTAGGTTAAGGCAAAGTAAGAGTTAAGAATAATTTGGGGGGGCGGCTAGGTGGCGCAGTGAATAGAGCACCAGTCCTGGAGTCAGGAGGACCTAAGTTCAAATCCAGCCTCAGACACTTAACACACACACACACACACACACACACCAAAAACCCCTAGCCCTGTGACCTTGGGCAAGTCACTTAACCCCAGTTGCCCTCCAAAAAAAATCTAGGTTCAAATTCTGATTCTGCCACATTGGGGTGCCCAGGTGGCTCAGCGAGTAAGAGCACCAGCTCCAGTGTTGGGATGACCTGGATCAAATCCGGGCTCAGATACTTAGCACCACACCCAGAAATAACTGGCCGTGTAACCTTGAACAAGTTCCTTAACCCTGATTGCTTAAAAAAAAAAGAATAATTTGGGGATTGTAAACCTGGGTTAAGGATGATAGTAGCATCCTTTGAAAGGGAACCCTAAAGGGGAGAGGGGAGGAGGAATGAGACCAATCACAGTAACTTAGAAAAGGGCATTTATTTGAAAACTTTACAGATAAAGTCATTCCATCCCAAAATTGATTGGCTTTATCTCCTTCTCAATTCTGCTCTTAGCTTCTCCTGTTCCCCTTGACAACCCTCCAAACTAACCCTTTAATGGAAACTGAATCCAAATGAGAGTAGAACATAGCAAAATGAATGAAAATTCTGCCTCACTCTCATTTCCTTAATCTCTTAAATACAGTGGGAAACCATATTTTTTTTTCATTGCTGACAGATGGTATGTCGGTATAGAGACTGCCCTGTGGTTTCACTGGTATATGGAACTACTAGGAAAGGAAATTTCCTCTACCAATGCAGTAGGTAAGCATCTTCTTTGCAATTAAGTTTTAGGAAGTCACTTAGAGCACTGAGAGTTTAAGGCGTTTGCCCACAATCACACGGTCTGTACGTACCAGAGGCAGGACTTGAACCCAGGTCTTCCTGACTTTAAAGACAGCTGTCACAACACCTTACTCCTCTTATGTCTCAGGTTTATGATGTTAGTAGTAAAAAAGAAAGAGTCAGGAAAGACAGGCATTGGATAATGGGTTAAAATAATCCCATCGCATTTGTTCTATTCTCTAAACTAGGACTGATGCTTAATAAATGTTTGTCCCCTCCAACTGCCCCCAATCTGAGAGAATTATTAACAGAGATTTTTACAAGTGATTTTTAGGGATATTCAATGATTTAGCAAGAAAAAATCTATGATATTAATACAGGGGAGAGTACGAAATATGATGGTGGTGGCTCTCACCTCTTTTATAAAAGACATTTCCTCCTAAAGTGTCAAAATGTGAACCTATATACTACTTTACTATGGTATATAAGGAAAACTAGGGCACACAATTCACTCCACATTATATAGTGGCAAGGACTGAGAAGCAGCCCAATCCTATTCCTTATCTACTTCACAGCTGAACAATAAGCAAAAAAAAAAAAAAAAAAAAAACCAAACCCCCCAGGGTTCAAAAACCAAATCTAAAACCAAATTGTCAACCCCCCTTCCCCCCGGGGTTTCCCCTGGGGGGGGGGGGGGAACACAGATCTGTTTTTGTACAGGATAAGCAGTAAGTAGGCAGATTTCAATTCATTAAGGAAGACCTTCCTAAAGTAGGAAACCCAAAAATGGAAATAAGTTGCTTCAAGAAGACACTGTCTTATTTTTTTTGGACAGAAAAACACCAGAGGGCTTATTTTCAGGGGAGGGCTTATTTTAATGAACATTGACAGCAATTTTAATAAACAGGTAAATGTGAACAAAAAAATGTACCTTTATTCAATAAGCAAATCACTGGGGAAGAACAGGATGATGCGCTCACTGCTGCAGCTCTGACTGGATGCAGCTCCGAGAGCGGCGTGCGTTTGGGGGGGAAGGGGGAGCCGCTGCATACAGAGGGTACCGTAATATAGCGTGTAGCGCAGGGGATTACCTTCACTACAGTAGCAATCTCAATAGGGCTTATTTTCGGGGGAGGGCTTATTTTAGAGGAATCTTACACAGTAAGGGGAGGGCTTATTTTCGGGATAGGTCTTATTATCGGGGAAACATGGTAGTAGGTTTCTTTACACCTGAGGTGGATGGACTGGTTGATCATTTATTCACCAAGGATACTGTTGAAGAGATTCAAGTTTTAAATAAGAGTGGGGAAGCATGATTTCTTAAAGGGGGCAGTATCTTGAGTTTAGGAGAAACAACACTGATTTGATATCCGAAGATTTGGGTAGGAGTCTTGACTCTGCTCTGCGCTGTCCATGTTTTCTCATCTATAAAATGAGCAAAGTTTGTACTTGATCTTAAAGGTCCCTTCCTAGAGATTTAAGATTTGAAGAGTTCATTATTCTCACCAGGTCATATTCTATTTGAGAAAGGCCTTACAAGTCATCGAATTCAACCTCCTTGTTTTAGACAGAAAATTTAGAAATTAAGTGATCTGCCCAAAGTCACCAAGGCAATAATTGGCAGAGGCAAGATTTGAGCCCAGGTTTTAAGCAAAAAGATAACATTCCTTCCAAGAAATCCTAGCAGAAATCCCTTATTCCAATCTTTTTTTAAACCGTATTACAGAAGAACTAAAGCACAAAAGAGGCCATGACTGAGAAGCAGGGGGAAAAAAAAATCTTCCCTATTTTAATACAAGAGAATAATCTTTCACATAGTAATAGTAATAGATATTTGCTACTTTTCTTCTGTCCCTTCTTACCCTTAAAGGCATTGCTCACATTCTAACACGATTTCTTACTTGTCCAATAACTAAACCATTTGATATATTTCATGAAGGATTAAGGAAAGGGATTAGACAAAATAAAAGGGCATGGACTGGATAGTTTAAAGTCATTAATGGGAAGCTATATACAATGTGTAAATGCTCAACTAGTCTCACCATACCTTTTTGCAGAAAAGAGTATTCAAGACCAGTCAAAGCAACAAGAATTTTCTGTAACATCTGCATCATACCTTGTAACTGCACCTTGGTGATTTTTTTTTGCATACAAAGCCAAAAGGGTTGAGCTGACATCTCTTCATGTCTTAAAATTCTCACTCACTTGGTCTGTTTAGAAACTGAGTTTTCCTCCATAACACATCCAAAAGTTTTATTAGGGATGAGAAAGCCCATACTATAATATCCCAGTCATTTATATTATGTAGCATATGTACTTATGGTGAATGACAGGGTAGCAGACATGTTTGGTAGACTCGGGATCCAAGCTCTTCAAAACTACTCTCTAAAAAGTTATACAATAACAAAACTGTCAAAACAAACCACTTTAAAGAACTCTGATCAATGAAATGACCAATCATTATTTTAAAACCACTTCATTAAGCGGTGATGAAAAATGCTACCTACCACCAAACAAGGGGTAATGGACCCAAGATGCAGAGTGAGACATACAATTTTTCGGATATAACCAACATAGGCAATTTTTTTCTTGACTATACACATTTCTTTTATAAGGGTTTTTCTTTTTGCCTTGCAATGGAGCAAGGGAGAAGGAAAACAGTTCTCCACAAGCTTTGTCCAGTCTAAACAAGTAGTTTTATCACATTTTTCTAAAATGCCAAAGTGATTTGCTAATATATGTAGAAACAATCCCTTCCAAAATTATATAAACAAGGAAAATTATTTTGCTGCTTCTAACCCCCTTTTAACAAATCTCTTGTTAATGATGCAATCTGGGTGTTTATAATCATGGAAACAGAAGAATTTGTCTTTCCTAATTGTAAAAACTAAGGAAATGTTTTTTAAAAACACTTCTCTTTCACATTGTATTTGTATCTCAAAGATTCAAAGAAAAGTATATCCTAAAACTAAAATTATGAGATATCATTTTCTTTTCAAAGTATCAAAACCTGATGGTTCTACAGACCAAGAAAAAAGATGGTAAGTCCCACTTTTGAGAAATTAGTATAAATGGAACTATTACTTGTTTCAATTAGTTTCTCTGATGATTCTCTGGAGTTTTCTAAGTAAATCATTGTGTCATTATCAAATATAGATAATTTGGTGGTATGTGAATATAACAGAATATGACTGAAAAGATGAATATGAAAAAACATGGGAAGACATATGAACTGATGCAGAACAGAAGCAGGCAGATAAAAAACCGTGAATATTGCAATATCAACGGAAAAAGAAACTCCAATTGTTCTCAAATTATAATGGCCAAGTAGGCCCTCCAAAAAGATAAGAAAAATCTATCTCCATACTTTCTTTGCAGAGGCCAGGACACTGTATACTGTCAAACTCAGTTAATGTGTTGGTTAATTTTGCTGACATGCTTCTTTCCCTTCTCTCATTACAAGAAATGGCTTACTGGATATAAAAGAGGGTGGTATATTCAGTATTCTAAGTGTGGTAAAAACAAAAGCTATAAATAAAAAATTTTATAAGAAATTAATATAGCTCTATAACTCTAAAGGAGAATCTTGTCGATTAAGTTCCTTCTCAAACTGCTTATATAAACTCTGTGTAAAATGGACTTAAGTTAGGCAACAAAAAGGAGAAAATCAAAAGCTCAATGTCTTTGGCTTTTTTTTAAACTTGCTCCACTGAGAATTCAAAGAGAAACCATCCAAATTTGGTATTTTTAAAACTACCCTGAATATGTTTAACTACCAAAACTAGCACAGTGCCTTACACATATTTTTTAAAATAACTTAATCTGTTATAATTACATAGGCAAATTCAGGGGATGTAATTCCATTGTGGGTTGGTAACAGCTATGCAGCTATGATCTCTTAGAGATCTGCTGAGGTTAAGTGTCTTGACTTGCCCCAGGGTCAGAGCTATATGTCAGAGACAGGACTTGAAGCAAGGTCAGCTTTCCATCCACTACATTTTACTGCCTCTCATCTTGCACACAGTAGGTCCTTAATGGGTTTATTTACCGTGCTGAAGAAAACATTTAAGACATTCATCTGATTAAGTTTTTTGGAAGCTAGGAGATAAGAACTGTGTGCCAACATGACAGCTCCTCATGAGAAAGACCTAAGAACATGAAGAGTACTTGCTTAAATTATCAGAACTTTAAGACTGGCAAGAGCTTTTATTTAATATTCAAAAAGGGCAAAATAAAGTAAACAAAATGAAAAGTTTGTACAGTTCACTGCTAAGCTCATTTAACTGAAACGGGACAGGAAAGTCAAGATAAGCTGCAAAAATGAGAACCCTACAACGAAGGTGTTCAGAAGCCTGGAAAGCAAAAGAACATAATTAGTAGTTAACAGGCCACAGTGAAATAGATGTGAGAAAAATGGAGCCAGAAAGCAACATCTTCAAGTCAGATGGCCTAAGTTCCAGCACTTAAGCACAGGGTCTGGCATATAGTCTGCAATGAATAAATGTGTTTACTGACTTGACTTGAAATCCTAGGCTTTACATCACTGCAGTTGTATGACCACACACAAACTCATTTCTCCTCCCTGCATCTCAGTTTCCTTATCCATAAAATAGGAATATCTATACTGCCTATTTCACAAAGTCGCTTATGAGTGTTTTGTAAACCTTTAAGCACTATATAAATGTATAAAGGTGAGCTTTTAGTGATGGGGAGTGGCCTAGTGAATTCACTGGCATAGGAAATTTCCAAATGAAAAAACTCTCCTCTATCAATGCAGATGAGCACCTTCGAAAATTATGTAGTCTTTGAAAACTGCCTATAATCTTGAGAGGCTAAGTGAAGTGAAGGATCACAAAACCATGAAGGGCAGATTAAATGACCTGTTCAGGGTCATATGGCTAGAACATATCTCCTGATCACAGTGCCTCTGCCAGAGTGGTGGTGATGAGGATGACAGGCAACATGGAGCATGGATGGATGTCTTAGACTGGTCCCTGAGTAACTCACATAATCTCTCTAAGTCTCAGGCAGAAGTTGTCAGGATGTATCAGTAGATGAAGTTCTAAACCCAAGACCTAAAACTCGAAGACTGACATTACTACAGGTTGCGACATCAGGAACAAGGAAATACGTAACACAGGTGCAGAACCTGCGGCCTCAAGGCCACATGTGACCCGCTAGGTCCTTGAGTGCGGCCTTTTGACTGATTCCAAGTTTTACAGAACAAATCTTTTTATTAAGGGTTTTGTTGTTCTGTGAAGTTTAGATTCAGTCAGCCTAGAGTATCAATGCTTAAGAGAGGTGTTTAATTTTAGTATTTAATATAACAAACTCCTTAATCAATGAATCTTTCTTCTCTATTTCCTGAGATCAGGCTACTTTAGAAAATGACTAAAGAGTTGTTATAAAACTAAAAGACAGGGAAGGAATAGAGCACCCAAACATCAAGTTATAATAAACCTCTTGCAAAATATCTTGGGCCCAACAAATGAGCACCTTTTTGCTCCATGAAAAGTAGATTTCCAACATTTGGATGGCCAAAACATTCTTATTCTAGAATTCCTGATTCTTTTTGAGGGGATATTTCAGCTCCAGATAAATTCTTCAAAACTGAACAAAAGAATCTCCTTTATTTAAAAAAAAAATCACTATAATTCAATCACCTGTGAAGAATCTACTTATTAGCAAGTTGTTTCTTTCAATAAACCAATGTTATGTCTTTCTAATAACATGGAGGTACTCTGAAAAATTACTCCATCCTAATACTTCCATTTTTGGAGGTGAGTAAAGCCAAGAGAAGAAATGACCAAAGCTTCATAGATTCATTTTACAATAATTTACTTATATATTGATTTATTTACTTATATAAATATGCTGCCTGGAACATAGTAGGCAGGCACTTCCTAAGTGTGTGTGCATTGGTTGACTGACAATAACAAAAGTGAGGTACATAGTGGTTCAGTAACTTGTCAAAAGTCACCTGAGTAATGAGTGGCAGAGCTAAGTTTGAACAAAGATTCTGACTTCAAGTCTAAGCATCCCTTTGTACTTTGCATACTGCCTCACAGTCATGATTTTTTAATTCAAGACTCTTTAAAAATATAGTTAACATCCATTCCATATGAAAGTATTCTAGACTGATTTTACAGAATTTAACATGAAAATGATGTATTTTCAAACACTTGATGACTTTTTTAAAAGTTAAATTTGTTGCATTTATAAGACTACACAGAGCCAGAATAACATAATCAGTTCCATCAGATAGGGAAAGCATCACTGTATATTTATACTTCAAAGTCCTCAAAGCTTATATTTTGAGAGTCTCCTAAATAATGAAGAAAGAACCTAACTAAAATGCTTTATTCTGGTCAATGTTTTTTTTCACCTGCAAATCATAGATCCTTAGATTGAAATGCAATTACAAATGTGAAAAAGCATTATAGCAAATATAGATTTCACAATGAAACACACAAAATCAACATGGTTTTAAGGTAAAATGCTCAAGATTTTCTAAGGCAGCACATGTAAAAGACAATGCTTAGAAACATTTACAGAAAACTACTGAATTCCTGTTTTTAAAAACAGTCCTTCACTTAACCTCATATACTTCCTAACCTCCAAAATAATTTTTTGAAAATTTCTGAAACAACCCTATGAATTAGAGAAGACACTAAAAATAAACAGTACACCACACTATCTGCCCCTCAACCCCCAAGTCACCATTGACATTTCAGTTCATTCTCGTTGACATGGCAATGCGGAAGAAAAGAGAATACTACATATATTCATGTTCTCATTTTCCTTATTCATTCAAGGATGCACCGCTGCTACCCAGGCACATTCCAAAGAAAGATACTTACTTTAATGATTTCACATTAAAATACATGCACAACATGTATTCTGATATGCAATCACTTTTTAAAGAAATTAACCAGTGGAAATTATGTTAATAATGTCATGGAGAAATTCTACTTGCCAAAGTAAAAATTATGGTTCCCAAGGAAACTCTTCAGTCACACTGAATATATGTATACATAAGTATAGAATGGTGTGTGTATATATAAAATGTATTAAGTCTATGTGTATATCTATCTAGTTATATATTGGGCAGGGGGTACCAAACATTATTCAGCTAAGATCTCCAAGGTAATCTGGTTCATCTAAGTTTAGGAAATTAGTATCCTAATTACAATTATTTGTTTGTGAGTTTTAAGATGTACTGAATAAATTTAAAGCAATTTCAAGATGATAGAAAGCATCATAATTTAATAATTTCCCTTTTCTTCCCCTATTTCCAATCTGCTCACCCCAAAACACGAAGCTTTGCAAAGCAGCATATGCTTACACCAGCCTGGTGACTTGAAAGGAGACAGTATTCTTGGCACAATTTAAGACAAAGAAAACACAGCATCTACTCTAGAGTCTTAAGTCAGAGAAACAACTCTAAGACATAAAAAATTCAACTGAAAACCTGTTAATGATTCTTTGGAATTTACTTTTTGCTTTTCCTATTCTCCTACTCTGAACATAGTTACCAGAAAAAAAAAGAGAAAATGGAGGGATGTTGGGGGAATAATAATAAAAATCTTTTCTGTGTTTTGAAATGGTAAGAAACATCAGGAAATGAGAGAGTTCCAGGTCATAGGTGGAAATCATCAAAGGGCACCTAAAGGCAGATGCAGATTCAAGGAGAATCAGACAAGTGCTACATAGAGTAGAAGAGAGACAAAAACAGAAAGATGAAACAGCTATCTAAAAGGGTCATGCAAAGAGGAAAGGAGCTGATAAAAAAAAACTCAAAGGAAAAAACATAAATTTGAAGAAATCAACTGATTTCTCATTAGGTGTAATGCAAAAGATGATTAGGCTATAATGCTGAAATCTAATTAAGGAAACAAGTTTTAGATGTTTTTATCTTATTCCTCTTCTCTTCTCTGTACTGATGTTGGAGTCTGCAATGATAAATAGGTGTTAGCCCAGTTGGTTGGTGAGGCAGAAAGTGATTTTTAAAAAATTCTTTGGTTCGTTTTTTTATGTATGAATGCATAACTCTTACAGGGTGGAAGGGGGGAGGGAATTCAACCTTGTTAACCCAACCTCATTGGCATCATAATTTAAACAACCAAGTAAGGCATTAAAACAGGATCACTAGCCTGTTTTCTTTTTTAAAGCTCCAACTCCAAGATTTTTACAAACACCTTCAGTATCCATCTCTCAAACCCCACTCTGAAAGACAGTTATTTTGGTCAAGAACAGCCCATCTTCCAGGCTGCCTACACTACACGTAGTATCAGTCTTCTGTTGTCTATATCTCTACTGGACAAGCTATTAATTTTCACTTCCTTTCTACTCTTTGATCTGGCTTAGTCCTCAAGTCAGTTGCAAGAGGAAAAAATGCCTGCAGAGTCAAAACCTTCTCTGACAGTATGTGGTCAATATACTCTTCTCCCCCATGAAGTGCCCTACTGTATTTCTTTAAATTACCCAGCCCAGATTTACCAATGGGGGAAAATTTTGGTAACTCTTTCCACATAAATCATTTAATCTATTCCTAAGGGTTCAGATTCTTAAATCTCACCTTAATAGATTTGCATAACCAAAAGAATTTAAGATTCTTAATAAAAAAAAAAACAATTTAGTAAATGAACACTCACCTACAACTTTATGATATTATTTTACAAGATCATAATTTCATCCTACTAGATTACTCTGTACTTCAAATATCTAACAGTATTTTGAACACTGCCAGAAGACACAGTTACTAGAAGATCAACTATAACTAGTGTATTCAACCACAGCTGCTAACTGGTTAGACTATAACTGGTATAGATTAGAAGTCTATTCTTTAAGAAGATTAAGAAGTACCAACTGTCACACCTATCTCATCTCTCTCCAGATAAAAAATAGCAGTAAGACACTTTTAAACAAGTTATATTGTATTACAACAATGAATCAACAAATTATTCACAATAAGTTAAAAAAAAAAACTAAAATTTGGACTTAGAATTTGATAGACTGGAAACGTTTTTCTTGAGTCAATGATATGAAAGCTCAAACTGGGGAGCATAAAAGCTCCAAAGAAATCTTAAGATACCCACTTACCTGAAGATAAATGGGTTTGAGAGGAGGGAAAAATAAAATATTTCAAACTTCTTTTTCTGTTATTTGGACTAGGAAAAAGAATTTAAAGAATAAATTCTAACATCATCCTTCACTTGACAGACATCCCTGACATGCTAACATACAGTCTCCCCACTGAGCCACACACCCAAAGAGGGGGGTTACAAGGTATTTTTCCAATACTACAGAAACACCTAAGCTCCCCCAAGTTCCAGAGAGGAAGGAGGCCCACAAGGCCAAACCTCTGCCTTTGCCTCAGCTGCTTTCCACATGTTTTACCTTGACCAAGTCATTTAAACTCCATGGCCTCAGCATCCTCATCTGTAAAATGAAGAAACTGAATTATTTAGCCTCTGATATTGCTTCCAATTCTAAATGTATGTTCCTATGATCATCCTTGAGATTAGCAGCCAGATCGCTTTTTATTGTGTCAAGAAGACTGGGCCACACAACTAACCCATGGTATGAGAGTGACTCCTGGTCCTCTGCCCCCCATCCACAATCGATAGCTAATTGTTTAATTCAACCAATATTAATATATGGAGGCACTGAAGGAAATTTAGGCAACAGAGAGTCCCTACTCTCATGGAGCTTTTCAGTCTATTTGAAGAATATCTTCTGAGATAAACTATGACTTCTGTTTCTCAGAAATTTTTCCCTAAGCACTAGAAATTGGGTTCTACCATTAAAAAGTAAAGTTAGTTTTACTATATTCCACCTTCTCTTTTCTTTCAAAAAATTATTTTCTATGAGATGACTGTCTCAGAGAGAATAGAAGCAAGGGAGAAATATAGCTAATGTAAAAACAAAAGATGTCACTAAAAATTATTTTTGAAAACCACAAGTATATGCCCTATAATTTAAAGATTATGTCCATATGGTTGCCATGTCTGTCTTTACTCGCTTTACTGAAGGAGAATTTAATAATTAACACAGGTCTAAAGTGGAAAGCCCATGCTCAATTATCAAAAACCCAACAGGACACCAACTGAGCAAAACCCTTACGGTCTCATGCAACAATCCTGTTGGTTAATAATAATGTAGTTGTACCAAAATTCTTCAACAGTTCACAGCACCAAGATACATAGCAGAAAGGGGAGGCAATAAGCATTTATACAGAACCTTACTAGGTGCCGGGCAATAGGATAAGTGCTTTACAATTATTTCATTTGATCCTTAAAATAACCAGGTGTAGGTGCCACTGTTATTTCCATTTTAAAAGTTGAGGAAACTGAGGCAAACAGAGGTTAAGCGACTTGCCTTGGGTCACACAGCTAGTTAAGTGTATGAGGCTAGATTTGAACTCAGGAAGATGAGTCTTAACTTAGTGTTAAGATTTAGTGTTAAGACCTTAACCTAGTGTTTATTTCTATGACTGAGTTAACACATAACTCTGCAGATGCACTCATATAATCTCTACACTCTTATGACAGCTCCTCCATTCTATCAATCCCACAAAATAACAGCTGAAGTTCTACAACATAAACATTAAGGTAAAGTCCCAGATACACTCAATTTCTATTTTTAATAAATTTCATAGCACAGCAAGTAAGAGCACCGGCTCCAGTGTCAGGATGACCTGGAGATCGAATCCTGGGCTCAGACACTTAGCACCCACCCAGAAACATCTGGCCATGTAACCTTGAGCAAGTTACTTAACCCCAATTGCTTAGGGGCGGCCAGGTGGTTCAGTGAGTAAGAGCACCGGCTCCAGTGTCAGGATGACCTGGGGATCAAATCTGGGCTCAGATACTCAGCACCACACCCAGAAATAACTGGCCGTGTAACCTTGAGCAAGTTACTTAACCCCAATTGCTTTAAATAAATAAATGAATGAATGAATGAATAGATAGATAAATAAATGAATGAATGAATAAATTTCATAATTTCCATTTATCTGTTACATCAAAGACCAAAGAGAATTGAACCCAAGTCTCTACAAAATAGGTATTAGCATTTAAGTACTGCTGCTGCTCAAAATCCTAAAAGACTCAAGCAAATGAATTCCAACTAGATAGGCCAGAAAGGAAGGCAAAGTGAAGGTTTTCTGAAAAGTCTATTTCTGTACCTTCCAAAGATTAACATCACCCACCTTGTTTGCGAACATCTTCTACAGCAGCCACAAGTTCCTCCTTGAGAAACTGACTCTCCTTGGCAATTTTGTCTCCCTTCTCCAAGAAATTCTCAGTTGCCTGTTCAACTGATGCAGCCAATACATGGGCCTTCTTAGAGCGACCTCTTTTCTTGTTGGAGGGTCCCTTGTTACTGGTGGTTACCAATGTTGTAACCTAAAAGAGTTTTACATTTAAAGAGTAAACTGCAGGCTTTTAAACAAAAATTCTAAGAAGATAAACATCCAGGTCATAGTCAGCTAGCCACAAAACATCATAACCTAACATTTACGAATCCCTAGCAGGCATTAGTCATTCACACAAAATGTAAGAAAATAATCCTATTTAAAAGTGGTATTCCTAATTCAAATAAGTGGTTATAAACTGTAGCTTCCCTAGGAACTAGGCCAACTGAGTGGTTTAGGCAAAAAACACAGCAGAGTGTGATGAAGTAGAAATAATACATTCCAGGAAAGGTTTTAAAAGTTTACATTAGGACAAGAAAAAGTTTTAAGGGTCAGATCCATCATTTCTCCCATGCATCATTAAGCAGAAGATTCAGAAAGCAGAATGTAACTTTACGAGGATGGAGCCAAGTTTTCAAAAGCATTTGGGGTTGTTTTTAATCCTTAAAAATTTGCTTCTGAAGACAAATTTCTTTTCATAGTTTATTCACATGAATTACTTTAGTAAGGACTCTTTAGTCAAGAGTCCTTTAAAAAGACACACACTACTGCCCAAAGAAATAAAAAAATGTTAAGTTTTAAATCTCTGAATACTAATCATCTGAGTAACAGTGAACAGCTATTTTATCTTTTGCATAAGATGCTTAAAGACTTGTTATAGTTAAAAATGGAAAGAACTGAACTAGAGTACTGCAGTAAATGGGTTCATAGACTATAAATCTCCTTCTCAATTCCTACTACATTCATATGTATAAATACTAATTTATATTAATGAGATGGAATTGGAGAGGGGAAAAAATGGCCTGAGCTATTCAGTCTCATATTAACATAATCTAACCAGCTATGCCTATGTTCTGTATGATCAAGACAAAGGTTGTTAGTTATTAATTCTCAGTGAACTGTCACTGCAGCATGCATGGTGGTATCTATAGGTGTAACAGATTAAAATAATCAAATTATTATAATTAAAAAAACACACAAATTATAATTAAAAAGTAACATCTCTCACATACACACTGACACTTCCACCTCACACCCAGATTATTACAATGGTGGGTCTTCCTGCCTCAGGTCTCTCCCCACTCCAGTCCACCATAATCAGTTGTCAAAGTAATCTCCCTAAAGCTCTGGTCTGACCATGACATCTACCCCCAATTCAAGATACTCCCATCACCTCTAGAATTAAATATAAAATCCTATTTGGCATTCAAAGTCCTTCACAACTTGACCCCCCCACCCCATCCCACTACCTTTCCAGGATTCTTATACCTTAATTCCCCACTCCAACTCCCATTCCCCCACATAATCTGTGATGCTGTGACACTGACCTTCTTACTATTTCTCATACAAAATATTCCATTGCTAGACTCGCAAAATTTTCACTGTCAACTCCTCATGCCTGGAATATTCTCCCACTTTCATCTCCACCTCTTGGCTTCCTTCAAATCCTGGCTGAAATCCCATCTTGAACAAGAAGCCTTTCCTGGTGCCAGTCATGCTAAGTGCATTCATTCCCTCTACTGATCACCTCCAATTTATACTGTTTCAATCTTGTTTCCATGTTGTCTCTCCTATTGGTCTGTGAGTTCCAGTCCTTGTGACCACAGGGACTGTCTTTCTGCCTTTCTTTGTTTCTCCAACACTTAGCACAGTGTCACTTACTGCTTAGTGACAGACCTATCAAAACGACCACTTCTAATTAGCTAACTATCATCTAATAGTTGGTATTTACACAAAAAGCAGGCATGAGCCAATAAGTGGTGGCCAATCTTTCAAGATTTTGTGTAAAAGGGACATAATGGGTTATAGCTGAAAGAATGCTGATCTCAGTCATGAGAACTGGATTCAAATCCTGATCCTGACATTTCCCAGCTGAGTTACAATGTCACAATGGACAAGTTACAATTGTCTTACTTACCAAATGGAGATACCACTACCTGTAAATAAAACTTAAAACACAATAGTTCTGGCATGTTGGAGATAATGAATAAAGCTATCATAAAAGTGGTTCTCATAAATGCTACAAAAGTACCACCTCAATGCTTGATTTCTATTATCACTCACAATAGCTAACTATCAGTCTATAATGAAGGCCAAACACTGAAAGAACAATGGAGTATGAATCAAAAAAATCTAGTTTCTAATCCTAGTTCTGCTACTACCAGGGGTAAGTTCTTTTCCCTATATGGCTTATGCTTCCTCATCTACAGAAAAAAGAAAGCTAGTTTACATGATTTATAAAGATCCTTCTAATTCTAAAATTCTATGGGTCTTCAAAAAACAACTCAACATGGAAACCTTCTCAAATGACACTACTAAAAAGCTGTAAAACTGGTGTATAAATTCTTACCTGAGTAACAAGAGGTTCCAAAAGTCTTTCAACTGCCAGAGTCCTTATCTCCAGACTTTTGGGGTCCCATTTGAAGTTTATGTTGCCTGCATGTACAGCAGTCATTTCTGGAGACCAAAAAAAAAACCCACAACAGTTAAAGTCTGACAAGCATATTAGACATAAATTTACAAAACACCACTAAGTTTCATGTCAAAATAATCTTTCATTTTAAGTACTTTTATAAAGACCACATAAATGAAAAACATCCAAGACAGACCTGAAAAGGATTCTAGGACTGCAAACTGAGCTACAATATATCTGTCTCTCTCCTAACCAGAACAGTATCTCAATATTCATATTCTCATGATAAACAAAACCATAAGATAAAAAGGCAGCTATAGCAGGATGGCTCACAAGTTCACCTTAGAGAGGTAAACAAAGGAGTTGTCAGAGATGGTTTCATAGTGCACTCAAAGACATTAAGAAATATTTCATGGGATCATCTTGCCTGGCTGTGCTTATGAGAAGCATGAGCAAACAGATCACCATGAACATAACTGAGGCATGTGTATCAATATCTGTTGTAGAAGATAAAAGGGTGAGAAAAAATCTAAGAAGAACATGGGAAGATCCTACAAACCAAATCATTATACACTTTGACATTTGGCCACTTCGATACAAAGATAAAGGGAAGGATGGCAAAAATGTTACATAGTAGGTCTCAGTTCTGAGTGGGGGAAATGATTTGACTACTCATGTCTCACACTTATAAATTAGTAATACTTTCATCCAGAAGAAAGTCAAAATAAGCCATCTGAATACAGTTGACTAGTTAAAGCAAAAATCAAAATCATCTTTAAATTGGAAGGATAAATAATGAAAGAGTTCAAGAAATCACCTACCCAGCAAAACTGAGTATCATGTTTCAAGGGAAAATATGGTCATTCAATGAAATAGAGGACTTTCAAGCATTCTTGATGGAGGGACCACAGTTGAATAAAGAATTTGACATTTGGGGCGGCCAGGTAGCACAGCGAGTAAGAGCACCGGCTCCAGTGTCAGGATGACCTGGAGTTCGAATCCCAGGCTCAGACACTTAGCACCCACCCAGAAACACCTGGTCATGTAACCTTGAGCAAGTTACTTAACCCTGATTGCTTAAAAAAAAAAAAAGAATTTGACATTCAAATACAAGAAGTAGGAGAAGGTAAACAGGGAAAAGAAATTATCAAAGTTGAACTATTTACATTCCTACAATGGAAAAACGGTAATTGTAACTTATGAAACTTTTCTCAGTATGAGGATAGTTGAAGGAATATAAATGAACATATATATGTCTATATAGGAGGGTATATGTGCATATGAATACTTGTGAGTGTGTGTATATATGTGTACAGGTATACATAGACAGAGGGCACAGGAACAATTGAATAGGAAGGGATGATATTTAAAAAATAAAATTAAGAGGTGAGAGAGGAATATAATGAGAAGAGATAGGGAGAGAGAGAATAGGGTAAATTATCTCATATAAAAGAGGCAAGGGAAGGCTGTTAGAATGGAGGGAAAGAACAGGAAGGCAAAAGGGAATGGGTCAACCTTGCTCTCACTGAATTTGGCTTGGGGAGGGAATAACATACACACTAAAGTGGGCATCTTGCCCTGCAGGAAGGTAGGGGGAATGATAGAAGGGAGGGCATGTTGCAGGGGGAGGGTAGTTAGAAGCACACACTTTTGAAAAGGGACAGGGTCAAAGAAGAAAATGGAACAAAATGGGGGGGGGGATAGGATGGAGGGAAGTATAGTCGGTCTTTCGCAATATATCCACTATGGAGGTATTTTGTGTGGCTACACATGTAAAGCCTATGTTGAGTTACTTAGGATTCTGGAAGGGAATCTGGAATTCAAGGTTTTAAAATCAAATGTTTAAAAAATAATTTTTTTTACATGCAACTGGGAAATAAGATGTGCAGGCACTGGGATATGGAGATTTATCTTGCCCTACCAGAAAGTTGGAGGGGGAAAGGGGGAGGATATGGGAGAGATCAGATTGGAGGAGGGGGTATTCAGTGGGATTGTTGTTTCAGGGTGGAATGGGGAAGTACAGGGAGAGAATTTGTAGCTCAAGACCTTGTGGAAGTGGGTGTTGTAAACTAAAAATAAACACAAAATTTTTTAAAAGAAAATAATTTTTTTTTAATGAAAAGGTTCTGTGAACAATTTCCAATGATGATTTCAAGTGAACTACTGATGCCAAAAACTAGGAGCAGAAAAAGACAAAAACTAATGAAAACATTAGCCACAACTAAACCAAAAGAAGCTGAAGCCCGGAAACAAATTCACTGGCCAAGAAGAGAGAGACTAGGTAGCCAACTGTAATGAAAACATTTTTACATTTTTAAGATCTTCCCTGCCCCTAGGCTAAAGTGTACCTGGAGCCTGGGGTGGGAGGCTTATTTTTCAGTAGATACTTTTTGATTGGCCAGTGGGTCCAGAAGATTATTACATTCTCTGAGCCAGGAGAAGGCTATATAAAGCCTGATTTGAGGCTTTGTTTTGGGGCTCACTTTGAGGTTCTGTGATTTGATCAGATAAAACTCTGGGAAGCCATTGTTGAGAGCCCCCCGACTTTGAAGAAAAACCCAGATGTTGATTTGGTATGGATGTAATGGTTGGACAGTTTGGAAACTGTCTACTTGATCTGTTTCTCTGTCTTGATAATTCTGTCTGTATATTCTGAAGTTTGGGGTGCTGACCTTTTTTCCCTGAACTAGGTAAACGATACACATCTGACTGATTAAAGTAAGCTTGTTAACCCATTTTGAGTTGCTTTCCTTTATCAAAGCAGATCTAAGAACCTGTGTTGGCAGCCACCCTGGGGACGCTAGGGGACTTGCTGCTACACCAACGCCAACACCACTTTGGAATACAAACTAATTTTTGTAAAAAAAATTTTTTAAACCTATGGAAGATTATGGCAGAAGATTGTAAGTAGTAATGCTTCTATCATAAAAGCTCAAAAAGCTAGAACAAAACTGACAGGAAGCTTGGCATAAGGCATGTGTTTTGTTGGTCAGTTTGCTTAACTATCCTCCTTTGTTAATAGGCACCATTCTGTATGGGGTGGGTAAAAGAATGAATATAATGAGAAATGATTGTGGCATAAAGGAAAAAAAATTGAGGTGACTGAAAGGTATTATGGTCTTCTCTTTGTCTAATTTTTTATGGTGTGATCTTAATATTCAGGTCACATCCATTCTGAATTTATTTTAGTATATGCCATAAAATGTAAGTCTAAGTTTCTGCCAACTCTTTTTCCATCTTCCCATCAACTCTTGTCAAACACGGAGTTCTTTCTTGGGTAATTCACGTTTTGGGGTTTGCTAAACATTGGGGTGAATTCAGTTATTTCTAGCTTTTTCCTTATCTACTTTGCTCCTTTGATTCTGTTTTTTTCTAACTAGCACCAAATACACTTGCTGATCATTGCTTCATGACATAACCTGAACTCTGCAGGTGGTGCTCTCCCTTTATCCCACCTTTTCTCAATATTTCCTTTGATATTTTTGGATCTTTCTTCCTTAAAACTGTTTTTATTGTTTTTACCCAGCTCTGCAAAGTGTCTTTTGGTGGCAGATTGTTCACAATTGATTTTGGCATCCTCGTCATTTCTAAGAGCATTGAATAATGCTCCAAGTGCTTAAGTTGTTCTTCATTTCTTTTAGAAGACTTTTCAAAATCATCTATACAGATACTATAGCGAGTACTTTGGTAGACTTATTCCCAATTATCTTGCAGTATGATTGGGTGAATTCTTAATCAAAAAGAAAAAAAAAGTCAGGGAAAAATCACAAAAAACTAGATAGATGATTTTAACTATATACAATTGAAAAAAATGTTTTGCAAAATTAATGCAACTAGGAAAATGGAAGTAGTCAAGTAAGAAAAAATTTTTGCATGAAATATTTCTGATGAGGGCCTAATATCTAAAATATATAGACAACAAAGAGAAAGACAGGGATAGTGCCTAAACTTAAGGTTTCATTAAACTGGAGAACTCCTATCAATGTAGGTCACCACCTTCTCTGCCATTTACAGTCTTAAAAGAGCTACCTTTTTAAAAAATAAGGTTAAATGACTTATTCAGGGTCAAACAACCAATATGTATCAGAAGCAAAATTTGAACCTAGGTCTTCCTGAGTTTGAAGGCAGGCATCTATCCAGTACATCATGCTGCCTCTGAAGGCCATTCTCTAAAAATGAGGGGTGAAAAGTACAGTAATAAACCATATGAAAGAATGCTCTAAATCACTAAAAGTCAATGCAAATCAAAACAACCCTGAGATTTCACCTTATACCCAATAAATTGACAAATGGACAGAAGTTGGGATTTGAGCTATGTCCTTGGGGAAGTTAAAAATGAGGAGAGGAAAGGGAAATGGAGGCATTCTAGAAATGGAGGCAAGCCAGGTCAAAGGCACAGAGTCAAGCAATGGAATGATGAGCTTGAGAAACAAGGAAGCAGCTAGACAGCAGAGTGGGAGGAGGAGGAGGATAAAAGAGCTAGCATTTCTGTGGCACTTTAAGGTTTGCAAAGTACTTTACATATTATATCATTTGATCCCCTGTGAACAGATCCTATTATTATCCCCATTTTACAGATGAAGAAACCAAGCTAGGATCACACAGTTCACACACAATAGGATCATACACAATAGGCTGTGAAGAGCTGACCCTGAGTGGCTGAGGAGTGCTGTGTGAGAGGCATGTGGCAGAGTCAGACCTCTGCTTTATCACTCTATCAGCTGAGACTAGACTGGAGAGAAAGACTTGGGGCAAGAAGAGCAATTAGGAGGCCACAGTCCAAGTGATGAAGACCTAAATTAGGGCAGTGGCTATGTGAACAGAAAATGGGGACAAATAAGAGAGATACTACAAAGGCAGAAATTACAAGATATGGCAACAGGCTGGGTATGTAGGGTGAGAATGAGGAGTCAAGGGTGCAAGCCTGGGTAACTGGAAGGATAGTGGTACTCAGGACAGTAGCAAGGAGGTTAAGAAAAAGAAGAGATTTCAAAGATGGAGAGAAGATGACCATCCAGTTCAAGATAATCCAAAACATATCTGATGATTGGGATGGAGCACACACTTACCAAATTTACAGATGACATAAAATGGGCAAAGGAAAGATAAGGTAAATTGCTGGACAATAGATTCAAGGGTCCAAAAACACTCAGACAAGCCAAAACACTAGGAATATGACAGAAACTTATAATGTGTAAAGCCTTACTCATGGATAAAAACACCAATTTCACAAGTACAAGAAGAGCAAGATGTGATTAAATAGGGGTTTCTCTAAAAAAGATCTGAAGTAATCTTAATGGATTGCAAACTCAAGTAAGTCCTAGCAGCTAAATATGCTTATGAAAGCATAGGCTATATTAAGATATGAATAGTGTCCATGGACTAGAAATGAGAGTCCTACTGTACTCTGACATCATAAGAACATAACTTATACACTGTGGTCAGTTCTGAGAACCACATTTAAGTAACATGATAATAGTTTCCAAATATCTGAAGGACAGTTCAGTTTGGTCCTGGAGGACAGACCCAGAATCAATGGGTAGAAACTATACAGGGAAACTTAGTTTGATCCAAGGAAAAACTTCTTTAACGGAGTGAGAGTGTATTTGGGAGAGAATTCTTCTTCAGATAGAGTTTGCCCAAGATGGCTTCTGAGGGCCCATTCAATACAAAATCTATGGTTTGCGGAAGGTTATTAGACTAAATAATTTCTGAAATCCCTCTGGCCCTAGTATACCATTGTATACCTAGTATACCAATTCATTTAGATTAAGTTTTCAAGAAGAGCCCATTTCCCCAAAAGGAATCTCCTCACTGAAAAATTTAGAATTTGGCTAAGTAAAGGCATAGAGGTTTTTATTCAAAAGTCTCACTCAACATAATAAAATCTGAAAATACAATGACATTTAAAAATATTGAGGCCATTTACTTCTAAATCTTTCAACATTCTTGATTGAAGGAGGCCACCTCACCTCAAATCCTTAATCAAAAGCCCAGCTAGGAGTGAAGCCAAACATTATTTTAACTAAACGGAAGACTTATGCTTGACATAACCCCAATCGAAAAAAGATTAAAATAATAATCACTTTAAACCTTAGGGGCAGCATGGCATACAAGATAGAACTGGGAATCGGGACACATGAAGTCTGAGTTCAACTGGTCACTAGTAATGTGAACTTGTACAAATGTTTCACCTATTAAAATGAGGAAACTGGTTTAGGTTAAAAATACATAAATCCTAGAATTTTAGCGTTCAGAGAGACTATTTAGAGATTGTCTGCTACAACCCTCTCATTTTATAAATAAGGAAAACTGATTAATCGTGAAGTGACTTGTCCAAGGCTACATAAGTAATAAGATGCAGAACTGGGATTCAAACACATACCTGATTCCAAGTTAAATGATCTATCTACTACACTAGACCTAGGTTTTCTAACATGCCCACCAACTCATAAGACACTCTAATTTTGCATATTTTCACAGTCTTATAACATATTTGTATCTTGCTTCCCAATGATAGTCTCTAATGTCAGCAACCTTCTTATGCTTCTTGCCACCTTCTAAGTTGTGTTGCTTGTGGAAATTTTTCAGTAAGCATTTAACCAATTTCTCACACTCCCAACAAACACTGTGATAAACATCAGTTTGTGCAACAGACCAAAGATTTCTACACAAGCATAGTAAAGTAAATTGTGTGGAAAAACAAAAAAAAACCACATAAGTTTATACTTATGACAAGAATGGCTTATTCTATTCAATAGCCACCCCAAAAGTCCCATGCTTGTATATTGTTGTTCAGTCACGTCCAACTCTTCATGGTTTCATGGATTATAGAGCACAGTAGGCTCATCTATCCTCCACTGTCTCCTCAAGTTTGTCTGACCTCATGTTACTTGCTTCTATGACGCTATCTATTCATCTCACCCTCTTCCCTTCCATTCTCCTTTGCCTTCAATTTTTCCCAACATCAGGGTCTTTTTCAACAAGTCCTGTTTTCTCATTATGGGACCAAAGTGTATAAGCTTCAAATCTGGTGTTTCTCCTTTCAGTGAATAGTCTGAATTAATTTCTTTTAAGTATTGATTGATTTGATCTCCTTGATGTTCAAGGAATTCTCAAAAGTCTTCTCCAGTACAATTCCCATGCTTGTGTAAAAAACATTATCCCCCAGTACTCCAACAACTGATAACCATTCTCCATTTATTCATTCAACAACCTGCCTCTACTGAGAGTTTGGTATATCCAAGGAATTCTATATTCTCTAAGCTGTATTTACTTTTTAAAGTAAATTTTCCTTAATATGTTTATGGTTTTTTACCCCACCAGAATTCCTCCTAAAATCCATCTTCCTCCCATAGAACTATCCCATATAACATAATATTTTAAGAGAAAAATAAACAAAAAAGACAGCAAAATTGAACAGTGCATTGAAAAAGTCTGAAAATATATGCAATATACCACACTGTAGTCCTCCCACCTCTGACAAAGGAATGGGAGTATCTTACATCTCTTCTTGGGGGCCATGCTTGTTTGTCATTTTGCAGCACTCACTTTTGACTTCACTGTGGCTGTTAGTCTTTCCATTCACAGCATCTGTAGTAATCATGTATAATGTTTTTTTGGCTATCTACGCTTCTCTGTATTCATCATATTCATCATTTCTTACAGCACTCCCTTACACTCATGTACCAGAATATCGGTATAGTCATTCCAAATTAACAGGCATTCTAGGAACATAGATCTAGAACTGGTAGGGATCTTAGAAGTCTTTTCAATACCTTCATTCAACAGATAAAGACGCTTAGGTTCCAGAGTGTTGAATGGTTCTGTAATTAAATTTTTAAGATCTTCCCTGCCCCTAGGCTAAAGTGTACCTGGAGCCTGGGGTGGGAGGCTTATTTTTCAGTAGATACTTTTTGATTGGCCAGTGGGTCCAGAAGATTATTACATTCTCTGAGCCAGGAGAAGGCTATATAAAGCCTGATTTGAGGCTTTGTTTTGGGGCTCACTTTGAGAAGTGTTCTGTGATTTGATCAGATGAGACTCTGAGAAGCCGTTGTTGAGAGCCCCCCATCTTTGAAAAACCCAGATGTTGATTTGGTATGGATGTAATGGTTGGACAGTTTGGAAACCTGTCTACTTGATCTGTTTCTCTGTCTTGATAATTCTGTCTGTATACTCTGAAGTTCGAGGTGCTGACCTTTTTCCTCTGAACTAGGTAAACACATATTTGACTGATTAAAGAAAGCTTGTTAACCCATTTTGAGTTGCTTTCCTTTAACAAAGCAGATCTAAGAACCTGTGTTGGCAGTCACCCTGGGGAGGCTGGGGTGCTTGCTGATACAGGTTCTTAAGGTCAAACATGTAGCAAATGGTAAAGCTAGGATATGACCCTAGGTTCTTTGACTATATAGCCTATTTTCCCCTACTGTCTTACCTTGTGCTAGGTCCTGTGCTGAGAAAATAGAAGACAAGAGTGAAGGCAATAAAAACAATTGTACATAACTTCCTTTCTCCCCACCACATGAAAAGGGAAGGTGATTTCATCTCATAGAAACAGCCAAGTCTTTTATTTCATAAGATCAAAGACAGGGAGCTGGAAGGGATCTGACCTCCCTCTTATCTTATAGATGAGACACTGACCCAGAGAGATTGTAACCCAGTAGAGCTCCAATTTGAACCCAGGCCCTTTAACTCTAAATCCAACATTGTTTCCATTCACTAAACTATGGTACCCTGCTAGCAGAAAATACTCCTTTCCAGGCCATTTTCTGTCTGTTGTTTAGTACTTTCAGTAACCAACACATTTTTCAGATGTTAACCATTTCCAGCATTTCTGTTCCATCTGCTGTCCCTCAAAAAGAAACAAGGAAGGAGGAGAGATTGAAAACAGGAGAAAGCAAAAGTCTCATTTAAAGTTTTTAAAATGTAACCATCTCCTTTTCTCTCTTAACATAGCAGGTCCCAGTACCAATAATAACAAAATCTACCTTATCAGTTGAACCACTTAGGAGATCATTTACCATAGTCTATGTAAATGCCTTACATTTGCATAAGCTAGGAAAATACCTGAATAGGTGGAAAGTTTATTATCCTGAAATTAGTTTTGATCAATATTTGAAGGTTGGAACATAAGACATTAATTCAAATCTCTAGGTATTAGGGGATAGGGGAGAAAATAGTAGCTTTGGTTAATAAGGTCAACCACACTTGGGGGAGAGGGGAGGGCATTTTTTTGTCCCTGGAGATCTGAATTTGAAAAAATGGCATGTTTGGGGAACTACAAAGGATCTGATCAAAAGTGAGACATCTAAGACATATGTATATATACATATTTATATACTTTAAAATATTTAAGTTGTGTTTTTGGCAGTTAGATTCATGGATGAATCCACAGCTGTGTTAATGCCATTTAATGTTCATATAATCTAGCATTCATGATAGCTCAGAATGCTCCAAAATAGTGTATAATGTACAATGTGGCAGTTAACATTGCTCTGAGAACTTTAATTTCTAAATTTCCTGATGCACATTTAAATGAACAATATTAACACTGCATTAACTGAACCTTGATTTAAAAAAAAAATTTAGTAGCATAGTAGAGATATAATAGTTTTAGTGCAGACATTTTAAGAATGATATGACTATTCCTTTGTAAATTAATGTTTAATGTGTTTAGGAAGGGGTATAGTTTGATGCATGAATTGAGATACTTTGCCATAATCAGATCCTTTGATATGAAATTATGCTTTTCCCCCATTTTCCTTTTTTCTTCTACAATCCTTTTCTTCCAACATAAAAACTGCCAGTGGAACTCCTTGATCTCTGTCCCCTGGCCACTTATACTTGTCTTGTTTTATTTATGTAGGTAAGGCAGAAATAGACTTCTGTATGACTCCTCCTCCTAGAGAATCCTTTGATTACTATTACTCATTAATTACGGTTGGATAATAACCCTATTAGGCTATGGAGTCAGTTTGACTAGAAATAGTGAAGGCTTTAAAAAATTACCTAGTTATGCCAGGAGGGCTGAATGTAATCATAAATCAGAGGGTATGACTTAGATTAAGGCAAGGCCTTTTGTTTTTATGGGTGCATATTTTAAAATTAAGTTCTTTAAACCCTTTTCATACTCTATGATAGACAAAGAACCCAAAGAGACCTTATCCTTCAAATGATGTTGCTCTTTTCAAAAACATCAGTGTCTTAAATGCCAGATTTAATGGCCTCTTTCTCAGTCCCCACTCATCCTACTTGACTTCCACAGCTTTAGACAGTTAATGAAGGTCTTCCTTGAAAATAACTCCCCTAGCTTTTCATGACATTGTCATCCCTGTCCCAGTTCCTGTTGCCATCCCCTCCTCACACATTGCCACTGCTCCTTCTCAGTTTCCCTTTCTGGATCTTTATCCGGGTCACATTCACTAACCCTGGGTCAGTCAATGAGTCAACAAGCATATATTAAGTGCTTACTATATATCCTAAGTGCTGTGGATACAAAGAAAACCAAAAACATGGTTCTTCCATGTAATGTAAATGGTTCCAGGGTAAATAGAAGATTATCTCAAAAGGACAGCACCAACAGTGAGAAGAGAGGCAGGAGGGAAAATGGGAAAGGTCTTTACGCCTCCGTTTCTTCACTCACCTACCTCAAAGGGAAATCTAAGAATTGGACATAAAGTGCTTTTCAAACCTTAAAAGGTTCATGTAAATGTGAAGCACTATTTAACTATTTAAACTTGCGGCCTTGAAGTCAAAGGTTCCCCACCCCTGTACTATTATATCTATCTGCACCTGAAGTTGGTCCTGGGCCCACTTCTCATTTCTTTCTTAATTGTGTTACTTAAGGACTTCCTGTGGGTCCAAGAATCATCTTTATGCAGGTGATTCCCATATCTGTATATCCAGCCTTGAGTTCCAGTCCCACATATCCCAACTACCTTCTGGATATCTCTCACACAGTTTGGTTTTAGGGCATCTCAAATTAAAATCCACAACAGAACCTTTTATTGCTCTTCTTTTCCTAGTCCTCTCCTCTTCCCAACTTTTCTTTTACTGCTGGGCACCGTTATATTTCCTGACACATAGGCTTGCAACCTTTACTCCTTCCTTACACTTATCCAATCAGTGGTCAAATATCACCATGACTCAGTTCTCAAAAGAACCACAAATAATAAAATATATGACAGAACACTCCCAATCACTGATAAGAGAAATGCAAATCAAAACAATCTTGAAGATTTATCTTAAACTTGGCAAATTGGCGAAGATGACAAAAGTTGGTAATAATTGTTTGGGACGTTGTGAGAAGACAGACACAGTAGTGCATCACTGGTGGAGCTATGAATCAGTAAGTCAACCATTCCGGAAAACCATTTGGCTCATCCACACCTCATGACTTAAAGATTCCACTACTATGCCTGTACCCCTGAGAGGTAAGGAGGAGAAGAAATTCCCCATATACACCAACTACTTACAACAAGCAGCACTTATGTGAGAGCCAAGACTTGGAAACAAAGTAGATGCTCATTAACTGGGAATTGTGGTTTTTCCCTTTGGAAATTGTTTTCCATGGTTTATGATGTTGTTCTAAACCTATTTTCTACCAAAATGCTTTCTAGTTTCCATGGGAATTATTGTAAAATAAGGCATTCCTCCCCAATAATTTAAATTCTCAGGTTTAACAAACACTGAGTGGCTTCATCCATTTGTTTCAAGTTTCATGATTATCAAGTCTTTAATCTACTTTTCTATTTAAGCAGCATCAAATAAGCTCGATAATTACTGCTTTACAATATAATTCGATGTCTTATAATACTAGGCTCTCAATTTTTTTTTTGTTTTCATATCTTGACCTATTCTGCTTCCAAATGAATGTTATTATTGTTGCCTAAAGTAACCCCTTGGTAATTTACTACAGCACTAAATCTCTAGACTAATTTAGGCAGCGTCATAATTCTCATTATATTAAGCAATGCCCAACCATTAATATTATTTTTGAAAAGTCTGTTTTGTAATATGTTATATTATAAATCCTCTCTGTGTCTTGGTAGATTACCTCTCATATATTTTATGCATTTGAAGTTGTTCTGAATACATTTTCTCTACGTTTTCCTTGTGGTTTTTGTTAGTAATATAAAGAAATTATTATTTTGTGGATTTATTCTATATACTAATATTTATTGAAGCAGTAACAGGGACTGTTTTTTTCAGTGTCTTGATTAGTTTCTTTCATAGCAACTAGATATGAAAAAGAAGAGGGGCAGCTAGGTGGTGGTGAGTAGAGCTCACCCTGGAGTCAGGAAGAGTTCAAATCCTCCTCAGACACTTGACACTTACTAGCTGTGTGACCTTGGGCAAGTCACTTAACCCCAATTACCCTGCCTCCCCCTCTCCAAAAAGACCAAACAAAGAAAAAAGGAAGACAAAAATAACATCAAGGTTTTGAGAATAGGGAAAAGTGAATGACATGTATACAAAAGAAGAAACAGAAAAAGAAAGTTATTAAATGAACAGGGCAAATCAAAGAAAATAGCTTAAATGAGACTTGTGGGGAAAGATTACTTCTAATAAGGGAATCCAATAAAATAACCAACTTGAAAGGAGAAAACAAAAAGTTCAGAAGGGGACACAAAGTTCTGTTGCAACGGAATTAAACTCAGTATAACCTTTTTTTTTTAAGGCAAACCATATGTAACATATATTTCTAGTTACACATACAAACTTTTCTTGATTCCCCCTTTTAACCTATTGAAATGATGAATTATCTAAAGTAGAAATGACCTTGCCCATGTAGAGCTGAAATGGGATAGAAGATATCCAACAACAGACTGAGGAACTTCGTGTTAAGAGGGATGATAATGTTAATCTTCATCAACATAAATGCTTAAGTCTCAGAAAGAAAAAGAGTGAAGAGGAATGGAGAAATGGGTACTAAAGTCCATATAAATACTACACTTAAATTCAGTTACCTAGAAAACATAGGGACACTTCTTTTTACTCATTCTAAAGATTCCATCTGAACTTTGATTTCTTTCAAAGGCGGCCTCTAATTTCCTTTCTAGATTCAACAAACATTTAAATACAAATATTTAACATAACTTTGAAGGGCCAATGATTAATAGGCAACATCCCTACTCTAGTGATCAAGCTAGCATTCTATTTAGCCAGCTTAGTTTTTCTCCCCCCAGAAAGGAACATTTACAAATGTAAATGGTTCTAAGATAAAAATAGTCCCTTTTTTCTAGGAACTAACAACAGCCCCCTAACCAAATGTAAATGATAACTATAATAGACCATCAACACTTGTGGGAATACATTCTAGTCTGTCCCAGGAATGGAGAACTCCAGGAAAAGTATAGCAATAATTAAACAACATTTTCACCTTTTCAATTCTCACTCATTACCTAATTGTATACTACCATTCTTTTAAGTATAATGGAGATAATAAATAATTAAATTTTTACATTTTGGCATTTTGAATATTTAAATATCAGGAGTACTATGTATGCCTCCTCTCTTCAGAAATGAGGTAGTTTCTTCTACTTTAAACCAACCTTAAAAAGGTCACATTCAAAGTATTTTCACAGTTCCAACCATAGTAGCACTTTTAAGTGTAAGCACAAACTACAGTCAAATTTTGTTTTAATAGTAAAGTAGCAGACTTTTAGGATAGCAAAACTACTCTGGACAAAGAAGACAGCAAGATCTGAAATTCATATAGGTTAAATCATGACAAGAACATCATCACAACAAACTATTTCCAAGATCTAGAAACAACAATTTGGTAAAATATTTGCTACATTCTAGAATAGTAATAGAATTTAAGCAGTTCATTGATATTTATTATAAAAGGATTTTTTTCCATATAATCAAAACTAACCTAATACTACTCTGAAGCAATCTTGAAGAATTTACCTTTCATTTAACATTAAACAAGACCTTGTATTTATAATAAAAGGACAAAACATTTAATTTTTGAGCTATACATTATCTTGGATAAAATTTCTTATCTCCAAATTTTAGAATAAAAACCTTAACACAGATTCATACTCTTTAAAGTCTGAAAAAATGTTTCTGGTCTAGATGTGAAAATAACTTACCCATTAGTAAATCCACTCCTCCTCAAACCCAAACAAACCATCCATAAGCAGGGTTGTTAAAATTAATTATATTGGAACTTGGTGTATAACAGCTACAATGTCCAGTATAATTGTATTTACTATATATTGTAGAAGTAACTGGAAGTCACAGAATATTCTATTATATTCTATAATATTCTAATAATATTAAATCTCAACTGAACACCTTTGATAGATAACAATATATCAACAAGTAAATAGAAAATGCCCTATTAATTTCAAGCTCCATTAGAAATGGATTTAGGGAGCCATTTGCACAAAAGGGGGAATGTCTCAATATTTGTGAAAAAATCTGTGAAAACAGAAACAACATAATGAGCATTTAAGTGTTCCTAAAGAGAAATAGTAATGCTAAATACTTGTTTTGTAGTGAGTTTTTCAGCACACTTCAGCCTTTAGATTAGGAATGAGTTCAGAATTCATGTTAAGTGAATAACATACAAGAGAACAAGTCAGGTATAGTAGAAATCAGAACTACACAAGCTTCTGCAAAGAGTTCTGTCAGTGGACCACAAATCAATTCTAGGACATCAAGGTTACAGAAGACCTCCATGCTTCACATTTTACAAGACCTAAGACTAAAAACAAATGGCATATTTCTTGCATTAAGGCGTCAAGGAACCCTTTCCCAAATGTTATCTCACTTAATGTCATGAATTAATTGATCCTGAAAAAATATGATATGAAGTTTCCTACTCTATAGAAGGGTTTATAGTGTATTAACAATGTTTTTGAAAAAAGATTTAAGGCAATCTTAAGTACTATATACTGAGTTATTATTCCATCTCAGAGTGGGAAAGGACCTTATAAGTCATTCAGTCCAAGTAGGAACTATAAAGTTCAAACATCAACTTAGCCTTTAGCTGAAGATTCATTGGAGGAGAAGACCCACAACTTCAAGGGGCAGTCCATTCCACTTTTGGATACTTCTCCGCATCTTCCACCTGTTATTTCTAGTTGTCTTCTGGGGCCAAGCAGAAAACCAGCCTAATCCCTGTGCCAAAGTCTTTCAAGTAAATACGCTGTTCCCCTCTTAAGTCTTCTCTCCAGACCAAGTATCTCCAGTTCTTTCAACTCACTCTTCAAAAGGCATGGAGACCTCTTTCACCATTTTGGGTCACCATCCTCTGAATTTTTCCAACTTGTTAATGATCTTCCTAAAATTTACCTCTATATATTCACTGGAAGTCCTTGCTGACAACTTCAAAAGTAGCCTCATAAATAATATCCATGAATTAAAAGAAAATGGTTTATTCAGACCACAAAGCTCTGCCCTAGGTCTTCTCTTTCTACACTTTCATGTTGACCTATCAGTTCCCTTGGATTCAATTATCATGATCTCAGGAGCACAGATTTAGAGCTGGAAGGAGCCTTAGAGAGTATCTAGAACAACCCCAACATCACCACCAGTTTTATAGATAAGGAAATTGAAGCCCACAGGAATTAAGTGATTTATACAAGGTAGTATTTCTAGTGAGTAGCAGAGATGAGATTTGAACTGATAAAGAAAGGATTTGAACTCCAATCCTGAGCCCAAATCAAGGCTCTTTCCATTATACTATGAAGTCTATATATTTCAAACTAGGTATCTAAAACAGAACTCATAAGCTTTCCCTTAAAATCCAACCCTCTTCCCTATTTCTTTTAAGGGCACCATCATGCTTCCAGTGACTGAGGTTCATACAACCTTGAAAATATCACCAACTCCTCACTCTCTATCACCATACACATCCAAACAGATGCCAAGTGTTATGAATTCTACATCCCTATTATCACTTTCATTTGGTCCCTTCTCTCCACTTACACAACTAACATTCTTGAGCAGTCCTAATTACCACTAACCCCAACAACCTCCTTTAATGGGTTACCTGCCTTAAGTATATCCCCCTCCAATCCATCCTCCACACACCTGCCAAATGATATTACTAAAGGCTTGGTTATATCATGCTCCTGCTCAAGAAATTTAATGGCTTCAACCTTTTCTCTAGAATCACCTACAAATTCCTTTATTTGACATTTAAAACCCCTGACAACCTGGCCCCAACCTAGTTTTCCAAGGCTTAATCAACATTACTCACTTTCATACACTCTTCAGTTCACCCAAACTGGCCTTCTTGTCATCTCTCACACATGACATTCCATCTCTTATCTCTGTGTCTGCCCCCATGCCTGGAATGGCACTCTTTCCTCACCTCCATGTCAGAATTCCCAGCTTCCTTCAAAGCTTAATTCAAACAACGGGTATGAAAGTCTTTCCTGACAGCAATGAGCTGCCAGTATCTTCCTCCAAAATTACCTTGTATTTGCGTATATACTGAATTAAGCATAAATTGTCTGTCTTCCCAGATAGAATTCAAGTTGGAGGAGAAACACAATGCCTGGCCCACAGTAGATACTTATAAACACTAGTTTATTCACTGACACTATAAGAGTAGGAAAGACTGGGTAATGGTTGCATTTCGTTCCTTTATAGTAGAGAAGGAAAGGACAACCAAAAAATAAGATATCAGTCAGTCAACAAGCCTTTATTAAGCTCTTCTTTTGGGCTTGGAGATTATACTAAGCCCTGGGGATACAAAAAAGACGAAAATATAACCCCAGCCTATGAGGAGCTCACATTCTAATGGAGGAGATAATATACAAATAATTAGGTACAAAGAAGACATATAGTGTAAATGGAAGAGAAAGTCTGAAAGAAGTCATGGGGAGGAGATGGACAAGAAACCCCTCCAGCAGAAGGGATCTGACAAGTGTATTAAAGGAAGCCCTGAGGCAGAGATGAGGAAGAGAATTCCAGGAATGAGGGACAGTCAATGAGGGGGCAAGGAATGGAGAGACTGGGTGTCAAGTTCCAGAAAGAGGAAAAAAAACAGTATCACTGCATTGTAGAGTACACAGGGAGAAATAAAGCATAAGTGCATAGAAAAAGTACATGGAAAAGTGCATAGAAAGACTTGTATAGATTCAATTACAAAGAAAAGAATTTTTACAACCAGTATCTCTGATAAAGGTCTCATTTCTAAAATATATAGAGAACTGAGTCAAACTTAAAAGAACACAAGACATTCCCCAAATGATAAATGGTCAGAGAAATACAAACGGCAGTTTTCAGAGGAAGAAATTAAAGCTATCTAACAGTCATACGAAAAAATGTTCTAAATCACTATTGATCAGAAAAATGCAAATCAAAACAACTCTGTGGTACCACATTACACCTATCAGATTGGCTAAATAACGAAACAGGAAAATGATATATGTTGGAGAAAATGTGGGAAAATTGGAACACTAATTAATTGTTGGAGTTGTGAACCAATACAACCATTCTGGAGAACAATTTGGAACTATGCCCAAATGGTTATAAAAATGTGCATGCCCTTTGACCCAGCAATACCATTTCTAGGGCTATATTGCAAAGATATCATAAAAACGGGAAAGGGACCCACATGTACAAAAATATTTATAGCAGCTATTTTTGTGTTGGCCAAGAACTGGAAACTGAGAGGATGGCCAAATTAGGGAATGGCTGAACAAGTTGAGGTATATGAATGTAATGGAATACTATTGTGCTGTAAGAAATGATGAATAGGCTGACTTCAGAAAAACCTGTAAAGACTTATGTGAACTGATGCTGAGAGAAGTGAGTAGAGCCAGGAGAACATTGTACACAGTAACACCCACAGTGTTTGGTGGCTGATTTTGATAGACTTAGCCCTTTTCAGCAATGCAAGGACCTAAAACAATTCCAAAGGACTCATCATGGAAAACGCCATCCACATCCAGAGAAAGATGGGGGGCAGAGTCAAGATGGCAGAGCAGAAACAGGACTTCCCAGGCTCCGGCTTCCACCTCCTCTAATTCATGTAAAAAATGACTCTAAACAAACTTTGGAGCTACAGAACTCACAAAATGACAGAGAGAAGCTAACTTCCCACTGAAGACAGACCAGCAAGCTGGCACGAAGTGGCCAGCACAGTGCTCTGGGACCCGACCCCGCCCCCCCCCCCCCAACCAGAGGTTTTAGCCTCAGGGCAGCCACAACCAGCTGCTGGCCAGAGGGACTTCAGATCACCAGCAGCTGTGGCGGTTTCCAGAATTATCAACACATAGATGCTAAGGACAAAGTGAGACTTCAGTGCAGTATGGACTTTGGGATCCAGTAGTTCAGGAGTGCAGTCAGCCTTTGCCCCAGGGGGAAGAAGCAGCTGAGGTGCACTAGCCCTGCAGCTTCAGCGCCTGGCCTGCAAATTGTAGGGGGACCAAGCAACCAATCTGAGGGGCAATTGCTCTTGCTTTAACCTGCTTGGATATGGATCGCTGTCCTGGGTGGAGGTCCTGGTGTGTGCGACCAGCTTGCCAGAGCATGTGGAAGCTTCAGAGAGGGCACCCAACTAATATAATACCTTTGGCAGCTGAGAAACCCCAGCGATTGGGATGAAGCTCCCCTGTCTGGTGGCAAAGTCCTACTGTGGCAAAAAGCCCAAAAGTCAAGTAATTGAGTGGCAACATGAGCAAACGAGGGAAGCAAAGTAAACAGAGCAACCCAACTTTACACTCCTATTTTGGGGACAAAAAGTATCAAAGCATGGAACAGGAGGAAGACAAGAAGTCAGAACTGCACCAAAAGCTTCCAAGAAAAATATGAGCTGGTTACAGGCCATAGAGGACCTTAAGAAAGATTCTGAAAACCAAATAAGAGAAGTGGAGGAAAAATTGGGAAGACAAATGAGAACAATGCAAGAAAATTATGAAATGAGAGTCAACAACCTGACTGAAGAAAATTACACCTTAAAAAATACACTAACTCAAATGGCAAGAGACTCAAAAAGGCAATGAGGAGAAAAATGCCTTAAAAAGTCGAATTTGCCAGGTGAAAAAAGAATCTCAAAACCTCACTGAAGAGAAACATTCCTTCAGAATTAGATTAGAGCAAATGGAAGCTAGTGACTTTATGAGAAATCAAGATACTGGGCGGCTAGGTGGCGCAGTGAGTAAAGCCCCAGCCCTGGGGTCAGGAGGACCTGAGTTCCAGCTTCAGACACTTAACACCCACACAAAAAACTAGCCGTGTAACCCTGGACAAGTTACTTAATCCCAACTGCCCTCCAAAAAGGCAAAAAAAAAAAAAAAAGAACTCAAGATACTATTAAACAGATCCAAACAAATGAAAAAATAGAAGGCAATGTGAAATATCTCATGGGAAAAACACTCACCTGGAAAATAGATCCAGGAGAGATAATTTAAAAATTATTGCACTACCTGAAAGCCAGGATCAAAAAAAGAACCTAGAAATCATCCTCAAAGAAATTCTCAAGGAAAACTGCCCTGATGTTTTTGAACAGAGGGCAAAATAGAGGTTGAAAGAATCCACTGATCACCTCCTGAAATAGATCCCCAAAAGAAAACTCCTAGGAACATTATAGCCAGGTTCCAAAATTCCCAGATCAAGGAGAGAATATTACAAGCAGCCAGCAAGAAACAAGTTGAATATTGTGGAAATACAATCAGGATAACCCAGGATCTGGCAGCTTCTACACTGAGAGATCGAAGGGCTTGGAATACGATATTCCGGAGGTCAAAGGGGCTGGGATTAAAGCCAAGAATCACCTACCCAGCAAAACTGAGTATCATGTTTCAGGGTAAAATATGGTCATTCAGTGGAATAGAGGACTTTCAAGCATTCTTGATGAAAAAACCAGAGTTGAATAGAAAATGTGACATTCAGATACAAGAAGCATGAGAAGGTAAACAGGGAAAAGAAATCATAAGGAACTTATCAAAGTTGAACTATTTATATCCCTACATGGAAAAACAGTCATTGTAACTTATGAAACTTTTCTCAGTATGAGAATAGTTGAAGGGAATAGAAATGTGTACATATACATACATACATACATGTCTATATAGATGGATATATGTGTATATGAATACATATGTGAATGTGTATATAGGTTTGCAGGTATACATAGATAGAGGGCACAGGACCAATTTAATAGAAAAGGATGATACTTAAAAGGTGAAATTAAGAAGTGAGAGAGGAATATAATGAGAGGAGATGGTGTAATAGTAATTGAATTTAAAGATTTACAGATGGGGAGAGACAGAATGGGGTAAACTATCTCATATAGAAGAGGCAAGGAAAAATGGTTACAATGGAGGGGAAGAACAGGAAGGCAAATGGGAATGGGTTAACCTTATTCTTATTGAATTTGGCTCAGGGAGGGAATGACATACACACTAAATAGGGTATCTCACCCTACAAGAGAGTCGAGGGGAAGGGGATGAGAGGGGGGGCAGGCTGAAGCACCCACTTTTGAAAAGGGACAGGATCAAAATAGAGAATAGAATAAGTGGGGGGTGGGATAGGATGGAGGGAAATATAGTCAGTCTTTCACACTATGGAAATGTTTTGCAAAGCTACACATGTACAACCTATACTGAATTGCTTATCTTTCCAGTAAGGGTGGGTTACAAGGGAGGAAGGGAATGAATCTGGAATTCAAAGTTTTAAAATCAAATGTTTAAATATATATATATTATTATTATTAATATTTTACATGTAACTGGGACATATATAGGCACTGGGGCATAGAGATCCCCCGTGCCCTACTAGAAAGTTGGAGGGGATATGGGAGAAGATATGGGAGAGAGCAGATTGGAGGAGGGGATAGCCAGTGGGATCAATATTTTGGGGCGATGAGTAGGGAAAAAAATGGGGAGAAAATTTGTAACTCAAAATCTTGTGGACACGAATGATGTAGCTAAAAGTTAATAAAGCATTTGATAAAAAAAAAGAGAGAGAACTATGGAGTTTGAACGCAGAGCGAAGCAGACTATTTTCTTTTTTTGTTTTGTTTTTTCTTTCTCATGGTTCCTGCCATTTGTTCTAATTCTTCTACACAATATGACTAATCTGAAAATGTTTAATAGAAACGTATATGTAGAACCTATATCAGATTGTATGCCATCTTGGGGAGAGGGGAGAAGAGGGAAATGACAAAAATGTAAAACTTATAGAAGTGAATAAATTAACTTAAAAAAAATAAACAACTGAACTCATAGGAGCTAATGAAATCACCAACTGAGATAGAGGGAGAAGAAGGGGAGCAGGCATGTATTTATCTACTAAGTGCAAGGGAATCTAATAACAAGTTACAAATACTATCTCACCTGATCTTCATAACAACCCTTTCAAGAAGATACTATTATTATCCCCATTTTACACTTGAGGGAACCAAAGTAGAGGTTAAGTGACTGCCCAGGATCATATAGCTACTATCTAAAGCTGAATTTGAACTCGGATCTTCATGATTCCAGGGCTAGCTGTATATACCTAGCTATTCTGGACAGACCCTTAAGAGACACCCAAAGTTAGTAGCATCGACATGGAAGATCTAGCAAAAGAGACTGAGAAGGAGCAATCAGATAGGTAGGAAGGCATACAAAACAGGAAAGAACACTGCATTAAAAGCCTAGAAAGGATCAAGGAAAAGAGGGTGATTAACAAGTGTCAAAGGCTGAAGACATACCAAGAATAATAACGGGGGAAAGTCATTAGACTTAACTATTAAGAGAATAAGAGTAACTTCAGAGAAAAAAGTTTCCATTGAAATGATGAGGTTGGACATCATATTGCAGTTTAGAATCAAGTGAAAGGAGAAAAAGTGAAAGCACTAAGTGTAAATGGCTTTCTGAAATTTAGTTAAAAAGGGGAGGTGAGATACAGGCCAATAGCTAGCAGGGATGCTCAGACCAAGGGAAAGTTTTGAGAAATAGGCTTGTTTGTAGGCAACAATCAATAACCAGAAGACAATGAGGCATTAAAGATTAATGGAGAGGAGGCAATTTACTGGATAATATGAGATGAAATGGGATGAAAGGTGCATGTAAAGCCATTTGCCTTGGCCTAGAGAAGGCCCATTTCTTCATGTGAGTCTTAAACTGAACAAGGAGCTAGTAGAGTAAGACATCTGAATGAAGTGAAATCAAGGAGAGGGGAGCTAACTCCATGAGTACATAATTGGCTTGATTTTTTTTTCATGGATTGTGAGGCAAAGTTCTCAGTTGACAAAGTTGGGAGACAGAATGCCACAGGAGACTTAAGGATAGCCCTTTTCAGTTAGTGAAGCACTATTAAAGGCACTAAGACTTTTGGGAGTGTGTAGAGTGTGTGTGTGTGTGTGTGTGTGTGTGTGTTCCTATATGTAATACACCTTTAAATCCTGCCTTATGTTCATTCCTTTGTCATTTCACCTGTTATGTCCTCAAATAATTACAGGTGTAGGTAGATCTTTAAAGTAAAAGTCTTGGTTATACCAGACAGTTAAGCTACACATCAGATCCTACAACCACTGTCACTAACACACACTAGTGAGGGTGCACCTTTATCAGTATTATATATCAAGCTTATACATTAAACTAGTAACCTGGTTACCCACACTCCACTACCACACAACATGAGGTTTACGATTGAGTTGACTTTCTTTCTAATTTTATGTGACGAGAAAAAAAAGAAGATCTGGGAGTCAAGGGCCTGTACCTAGCTATATTAAGAACTACCAGATGACCTTGGCTGAGCCACAGACTAGACTTTTAGACCCAGAGAAAGCATTAGAGATCAATTTATACAATCTTCTCATTTTATAGGCATGGAAACTGATGAACCAAGTCTGCCATGCCAAAAGTCACAAAGTTATATAATTAGCTAAAGAACAAGGACCAGAAACCAGGCTCCCTGTCATGTTCTAACTTTTTTAAGCTATAGGAAAGGGACAACAGTACCTGCTCTACACCTCCAATACACAGCTGTTTTAAGGGTTAAAAAAAAGAATACATGTTCAAGTCCTTTGAAATTTATAAAGCACTATATAAATAGAAGAATTTATTACTATAGAACTTATAACATTTAACATCTCTTATATTAAAATTAATCTCAAATTGACAAAAATATTTTAAAGCATGCTAATTCTTTATTTGTGACCAAGTATCTCTTTTTTCTTTTCTGAGTGTCAGTAGTTCAGATAACAGTTGCCAACTAACACTGAAAGCACAAAAACATTTCATATATGTTCATTATTCCTTTCCTCCTCTTTTCCTTTCCCCTAATTTTAAGTACTCAAGTATCATTCCCTCTTTAAATATTAAAGATTAAATTGATCCATGCTACTTCCTCCATGAAGTCCTTTTCCAGTCCTTTCTATCACTTATATGTCATATTCTACTTTATTTTTTCATTATTTATATATTGCTTATATGCTCCTAGTAGATGTTAAGGTCCAATAAAGTAGTAACCCATCTTATTTTAATCATTGTTATCTTCCCCATAATCTGGCACAGGTTTCTGCAGATAAGAGCTATTTAATAAATACATGTTGAATTAAATATTTCCGTTTTAGAGAACTTTTTACAAAAGAAAACAAAGCATTTCTGCAACTAGTTTAGGTAAACAACCTGTTTATAATTTATAGTGTTATTGGGTGTTTGTGAACAGAAATTAAAATATCTGAACATAAGTCAATAAAGGTACTAAAGGTAATAAAGTCAAATCCGTACCAGATTTCTGAATTAACAGACTACATAAAGAGTCTTAAATGTTCAAGCTGTTCATTGGTTTTGCTTTATAAAGTGGTGCTGTAGAAAAGAGCTCTAGACTTTCTCAGAGCTTCTTAGCTCTGTCACTACTTGTCCCTTTCTCTGGGCCTATTTCCTCAATTGTAAAATGAAGATTGGACTCAACAGTCTTGAAGATCCCCTCACAGCTCTAAATTCATGATCCTATGAATACATACTGAGGACCTAAATGTATCCCAGCAAGCATTCTGTATGGTCCAAAGGCTAAGACAGTACTAAGGGGAACAAACTGGAGCTTATTCATCACACCTAAAAATAAAAGTATGAGTAGATATGTTTTAATCAATTGTATAATCTTATAAAACAAAACACAGCATTCAGACTCCCTATCTGAGTTCCAAAGTTTTCAGTCAGGAACAACCAATGCAAATACCAATCTGTTTCTGCTAAACTAGTCCTATTACCGTGTTTCCCCGATAATAAGACACTGTCTTATTAATTTTTTTGGACAGAAAAACACCAGAGGGCTTATTTTCAGGGGAGGGCTTATTTTAATGAACATTGACAGCAATTTTAATAAACAGGTAAATGTGAACAAAAAAATATACCTTTATTCAATAAGCAAATCACTGGGGAAGAACAGGATGACACGCTCACTGCTATAGCTCTGATTGGATGCAGCTCGGAGCGCGGCGTGCGTTTTTGGGGGGGGGGGGACGGTGCATAAAGAGGGTACCGTAATGTAGCGTGTAGCTCAGGGGATCACCTTCACTACAGTAGCAATCTCAATAGGGCTTATTTTCGGGGGAGGGCTTATTTTTGGGATAGGTCTTATTATCGGGGAAACACGGTAGTTCTAAGGAAAAATAGTGATAGTGATGCTAAACAAGGAAAAGGATGTCCACAAAGCACCTAAGCAGCTGGTGAGTGCACTGAATGAGGAGTCAGCAAGTCCCCAATTCAAATCCCGCCTCAGAACCTTTCTTACTAGCAGCGTTTGTAAAATTCATAAAAAAGTTTTCATGTTTAATATAAACAATTTCTAAAAACTTTATCCATCAGATAATAAACCTATCTCACATGTCCAGTCAAGGACAGCAACAGGAGCAAAAATATCATTATTTTTACAGATTTTATATTTTTTCATTAAAATATTTATAGAATGCCTACATGCAAAGTGATGTGGCAGAGACAAAATATATGGGAGATAAGACAAGTACACAAATTATTATTATTAAAAAAAATGCCAAGTGGAGTAAAGTACTCTGGCATTTCCGGTATTACTTCCAATTCAAGTAAGAAGACTTCACGTAAATGTCAACATTTAAGTTGCCTCTTGGAAGATGGGGAGAATTTCATCAGTCATAAAGAGGGGAAAAAAGGGCACTCTGCACAGAGAGAAGGGCTGTATCCAAACTAAAAATGGCATCAAGGGTGTAGTTCACACTTTGAAAATGAGCTTTAAGGTTTACTAAGAACTTTCCTCAGAATAACCAGGTAAACTAGTTATTGCAATTATTCCCATTTTAAAGATGAGAAAAGTGAGTTTCACCAAGACTAAGGAACGCATGCCATCATAAGGCTAAGTATCGCCAGAACTTGAACCCAGGTTCTCTGTTAAGGCCCTCTTTCAAATACACCACACCTCTAAACTGTGAATAACCAGGACTCCACATGGTTGGAATAGATGGTACAAGTGGACCATAAAAAGAAAAGGCTGAAAAGTTATGTCCTATTATGAAGAACTCGAGTGTCAGCCTAGGGAATTTTTCCTTCATTCTGTAGTTATTGAATAGACATTGCAAGTTTCTGAACAGCAAGTGATTTGATCAGGTTTTAGACTAGTCCAGAGGCAATAACAGCACTATCTCCAAGGGCAAGGATGAAAAAAAAAAAAAGTTTTATATTTCTTTTGCATCCCCAATAGCATGCTGGGCAGCATGGCACAGTAGATGGCACATTGGACTTTCGAGACAGATGACCTAGGCTTTCACTTTTCAGACACAAGCAACTTTTCCTCATCTGTAAAATGGGAATAATTCACCCCCACTTTCTAATACACAGGATTGTGAAGAAAGCACTTTGGAAAACCTAAAACAATATATAAGTATTATTATTATTACTGGCACATAATAGGTGCTCAATATTTACTATTTAAATAACTTACATTTTATATACTTTTTAATATGGAATTTTCTTAAAATGAGGCAAACCTGTATGGACAGATTTTTTTAAATCAATACTGTATTAAAAGCAAAATGGAATTCCTATTCCTCCCCCCCAACCATTCAAAAATGCTTCCCTATCAAGGAGCTCTAAGGATGTGATCATTTCGACAAAAGTTTTCAACTCATGTTATTTAGCCACAAGACAGAAAATCTAGTGGGGGAGAGGGGCAGGAACAGTTACAAAATTGCGTACAACAGTTCATATCGGCATTTAGCTTAAGGAAACTCATTTTTGTCTGAAAGACTGCAGGCAAACTTTAATCATCCAGCTACAAAATCATCAATTATCCACACTAAGATTATTTTTTTTTTAAAGAATTAAACTATGCCCCATTAATTAGCATTAAAAGTTGGGAATACTTTTACAATCCAAGTTAGAGTTTATATGGGTGTGGTACATTTTATTTACCAGTCTACCTAATTAAAAAAAAAAAATGAATGGATCAGGCTCTCAAATTTTAAAGAGGGCCAGAAGTCTTTTTTTTTTTTTATTTCATTAATCACTTTCACTGGTGAAATAGCAAGGGGAAGTGGAATCTGAGTTCCACCACCGGGATTGGAGATATTTCGGGGTGGGGGACAGAGCAAGGAAGGGAAGGGTGAGAAGAAAGAAAAACCACCAAAAAAAAAAAATTAGAACAATCCAACTCTTTGGAAAGTAATCTAATCAATGCAAACTGACCGCCGCCCCGCCCCGGGAATAAAATGGGAATTATTCAAAAGGGAAGTGACTGGACTAGATGCCCGGACCAGCGCGCCCTCCCCCCTCCGCCCCCGGCAGGGGTGCAGAGCAGGGGCTTAAAAGGGGGCTCCGCGGCTCCCAACAACTTGACAAAGTTAGTTCGGGAAACTTGGACCGCGCGGGGGAAGCGCCGCGGAGCCCGCTGGCCCATCCCGCAGCCCGGAAGAGAGTGCGCCAAACTTGCCCACCAAAGTGCCCAGCTGGGCCGGCCCCGGACCCTCTCCCCGCCCCTCCCCCGCTCCCCGGGCCTCACAGCCCCCCGGGGCGTGGCGGGGCAGGGGGCGCGCGGCCGACGAGGCCCCGCACTGCTCGGGACCGGAGGGGCGCCGCCCGGCGCGTCTCGGAAAGTTCAGGAGAAGCCGCGGGAGGGGCGCGGGCCGGGGTGGGGCGCCCGGGAGGTCATGGCGGGGGAGGGGAGGGGGATCAGTCGGGGGGACCCCGGCCTGGAGTCGAAGGAGCGCCGGGAGTTACCTGCGATGAGAGAGGTGCGAGCGCAGGAGGAAGAGGAGGAGGATCCCAAAGGCCCCTACGCCAAACGCCGCAGCCGCCGCCGCCGCTTTGTCTCCCGTCCCGACTCCCGAGGAGGAAATGGGCCGTGGCCCGCGCCTCCGCCCCTCGGCCCCTCACCGGCCCCCCGCCCCGCGCCAGGCTCTTCCCGGCACCGCCCTCCGCGGCCGCCCCGCCTCGCTGCTCTTCCCGACTCCTCCCCCCGCGGCCGCTCCCGGCCATTCTCGCCGCGCGCACTCTCCCTGACTTTTCCCTGGGAGCCAGAGAACTATACTCGTTTCTTTGGCAGGCCCGAGCGAGTCGGTGGGGTGCTCCCCTGAGATAAATTCCCCAAGCCCCGAACCGCAGCCCCAGGGTGGAAAAGTCCCCTGGAATAGGGAAGACGAGAGGAAGAGATTTAAAGGAGAAAGGGGAGAGAAAATAATCCCTGGAAGAGCTTGGAGAGGGGGATGGGAGGGGAGGGCAGGTGAGTCATCTGGCTCTCGGGCTAAGGTGAGTCTCGGGGTGGGGCTTCTGCGCAGGCTCCGCCCCTTAGCCTGAGACTTAAGGAGCTCTGTGCCAGGTACTGGGTGGAAGCTCTGATAACTTTCCTTTGCAGCAACTGAGCTAGACTATCCCAGTTCAATTCAATTAAAATTTATTAAGCACCTAATATGTTCCAGGCACAGTGCTAAGCAGCTGGGAGGGATGTCGCCATGGGACCCCTGAGACTTGTCCTGTTCCGGAAATGAATCCTTCAAAAAAGTTATACTGAGTTTTGAGGTAAGAGCTCACATTTATTTTGCCCTCCAAGTTAAGAAAAAAAAATTATTCCCTCACAACCAGGGGCAGGGCAAGTAGCGGTAAATCTGGAGTCAGTGGCTTAATACGCCCTTAGGATAGCAAATCTTAAAAGCGTTAAGTACTAAATGTGAAATTCTACCTCCTGCATTTCAGAATAACCTACAAAATTGGAAAGCCTGCAAAAATGCTGAGATAACCGATAATTGGGTTAGATTCAGAGAGAATTTGGTGTTAGTGGTCTACTACCAAGTGATACCAAAAGATTCCCTTGAAGAAAACTATTTCACTTGGTATTTTGCATAAAGTCATCCCAATTTAAGTTTGGTGAGAGGAGAGCTTAACCTACTGCCCTAACTTTAGCTACTTCTATAGAGGTTAAGTATGAAGCTGTAGTGGGAGTCCTGTCATTTCTCTATTTGATGATCCACCACTTGAATGCAAGGTACTTCATTATATAATGATGCACTACAATTCTGAGTGAATGTTCTCAGAAGAAGGAAATTGACTTGACAGTTAAAGTTAAACCTTTCCATACACACCAAAATATTTATAGCAGCACTTTGTGGCAGCAAAGAACTGGAAACAAAGTAGTTGCCCATCAGTTCAGAAATGGCCAAACAAATTTATTACAGCTACATAATGGATAGAGTTTGTCAGAAATAACTGAATTCAGATTTGAGCTCAGATAGCTGTGTGACCCTGAGCAAGTCACTTAACCCTCTTAGCCACAGTTCCTCATATGTCAAATGAGCTGGAGAAGGAAATGCAAACCACTCCAGTATCTTTGCCAAGAAAACCCCAAATGGGGTCACAGTCAGATACAATTGAACAAAAACATATGTTAAAAAAACATACATGATAAATATGTGGATAAACTGATACAAAGTGAAGTAATCAGAGCCAGTAAAACAATTATCTAGGACTGTAATACAACAGTATCAGTGGAAAGAAAAATCACCACCAAACACCTGAAACTGTCATGAAATTATAGTGATCATGAACCCAAAGATGAAATATGAGAAGATATCTTCATCTTCCCTCCTTTGTGGATATTGGGGTGAAGGGAGGTACATAAGGTGGAACATTGCACATAATGACAGATCTTTTTTGATGTGTTCATTGGTTTTAATGAATTATTTTTTCTCTTTTTCTTTTCTTTAAAAAAAAGTATTGTTATAAGAAATGACTCTGGGGGGGGGGGAGTCTGCATGAGGAAGGATCCTGGGGGAAATGTAGACAATGTAAAAATCAAGAAAAATTATCTTTTTAAATTAAGCCTCATATTGGCCAACAAGTTTGCCCCATTGCAAATTAAAAAATTAGCTGGTAAGATCTTGGGACTCAAAATAAGCTGAGAGTTTATTTTTGGATCATAGATATAGAGCTGAAAGGGACACTGTCCAGCCCGTTCACTTTAGAAATTAGAACATTGAGGGCCCAAGAGGTAACATGACTTGTTGAAGCTCACACACAAATTGCATCAGGAAATGGATAGAGTGCCAGATCTGTCATCAGGAAGACATCATCCTGAGTTTAAATCCAACCTCAGATACTACTGGCTGTGTGACCATAGGCAAGTCACTTGCTTGCCTCAGTTTCCTTATCTATAAAATGAGCTGGAGAAGGAAATGGCAAACCATTCCAGTATCTTTGCCGAGAAAACCCCAAATGGGCTCATGAAAAGTTGGACACAACTGAACAAAAACATCCTCTCTTACATCAAATCAAGCAGTCTTTAGACTAACCCAGGGAAAATCAATCAGTAACATTTATAAAATGCCTGCTATTTGTCAGACTCTATCTAAGCACTAGGTAAACAAAGAAAGGAAAAATAAACAAGCAGTCCCTGCTGTCAGAGAGCTAAGTCTAATGGGAGAGACAGCATGCCAAAAACTATGTACAAGATAGATGCAGGATAAAATGGGGATGATCTCCAAGGGAAGGCATAATGATTAAGAAGGACCAGGAAAGGCTTCTTTGCAGAAGGTGAGATTTTAGCTGAGATTTGAAGGAAGTCAGGAGGTAAGAGATGAGGAGGGAAAGAATCCCAAGTATCCAGGACAGACAGTGAAAACTCTGATTTCACAGTTGTTTTGTGGGAGAAATAGCAAGGATACTAATGCCACTACATCTCACAGTAAATGGAAGGGGGTGAAGTATAAGAAGACTGAAAGGCAAAAGGGAGCCAGGTTATGGAGGGCTTTGAAAGCCAAATATAGGATTTTATTTTTTGATCCTGGAGGTAATAGGGAGCCATTGGTGTTGACTGAAAAGGGGGTGAAGGGGATCATGATGTGGTCACACCTGCATTTTTGGAAGATTGATTTGATAACCGAGTAGAAGATGATTGAAGAGGGAAGAGATTTCAGCCTGGGAGACCAACCAGCTGGCTACTCCCAGGTGTGAGGTCATAATGGCCTGGGCCAGGACAGTTGTAGTGTCTGGCAAGAAAAGAGATGTTGCAAAGATAACAAATGATTGCATAAGAGGAGGTAGAAGGAGAGAGAGAGAGAGGAATTGATGATACCTTGGTTGCAAGCCTGGGTGACTATGAGGATGGTGGTATTCTAGACAGTAATAGGGAAATAGGAATAGGAAGATTTGAGTGAGGGTGAGGAGAGACAATTTTCAGATTTGAATTCAGTTTGGGACATTTGAGTTTAAGATGTCTGTGCGACATCCCTTTTGAGATATCTGAAAGGCAGTTGGAGAAACTAGTCTGAAGTTCTGAGGAGATAAAGGCTAGACAAATAGATCTGAGAGGCATTATCATAGAAATGATCATTGAAACAATGAAAGCTAATGAGACCACCAAGTGAAATAGTAAAGAGAGAGAAGAGGAGAATGTCCAGGGCAGTACCTTAAAGACAAACATTTTCAAATGTGATTCTTAAAACAACCCTCTAAGGTATGAACTACTAACATCATTCACCCTCCCTTACACATGAGAAAACCAAGGCTCAGAGGAATCCAATGACTCGCCCATAGTGAAGAGTTCTTGGAGGAAGGATTTGATTCTAGTTCTCTCCAGGATCCAAATCCATTATTCTTTCCATAAATGTACTATTGTCCTATTGTAATGTCAAATGCCATAATTTTAGTCAGTCAGTTAACAGGATCAAAGCATGGAACAGGAGGAAGACAGTGAAGTCAGAACTCCTGCACCAAAAGCTTCAAAGGAAAATACAAGCTGGTTATAGAGGACCTTAAGAAGCAGATAAGAGAAGTGGAGGAAAAATTGGGAAGAGAAATAAGAACGATGCAAGAAAATTACGAAATGAGAGTCAACAGCCTGACTGAGGAAAATAACACCTTAAAAAATGGACTAACTCAAATGGCAAAAGAGGCTCAAAAAGGCAATGAGGAGAAGAATGCCTTAAAAAGCCGAATTTGCCAGATGGAAAAAGAATCTCAAAAGCTCAGTGAGGAGAATCATTCCTTCAGAATAGATTGGAGCAAATGGAAGCTAATGACTTTATGAGAAATCAAGGTGCTGTTAAACAGATCCAAACAAATGAAAGAATAGAAGGCAATGTGAAATATTTCATTGGGAAAAACACTCAACTGGAAAATAGATCCAGGAGAGATAATTTAAAAATTATTGCACTACCTGAAAGCCATGATCAAAGAAAGAACCTAAAAATCATCCTCCAAGAAAATCTCAAGGAAAATTGCCCTGATGTTTTATAACCTGAGGGCAAAATAGAGGTTGAAAGAACCCACTGATCATCTCCTGAAAAAGATCCCAAAAAGAAAACTCCTAGGAATATTATAGCCAGGTTCCAAAATTCCCAGATCAAGGAGAGAATATTACAAGCAGCCAGCAAGAAACAATTTGAATATTGTGGAAACACAATCAGGATAACCCAGAATCTGGCAGCTTCTACACTGAGGGCTTAGAATATTATATTCCAGAGGTCAAAGGAGCTGGGATTAAAACCAAGAATCACCTACCCAGCAAAACTGAGTATCATATTTCAGGGTAAAATATGATCATTCAGTGGAATAGAGGTCTTTCAAGCATTCTTGATGAAAAAACCAGAGTTGAATAGAAAATGTGACATTCAGATACGAGAAGCATGAGAAGGTAAACAGGGAAAAGAAATCATAAGGAACTTATCAAAGTTGAACTATTTATATTCCTACATGGAAAAATGATAATTGTAACTGATGAAACATTTCTCAGTATGAAAATAGTTGAAGGTAATAGAAAAATATATATACATATATATGTATATATATGTGTATATTGGAGGGTATGAGGGCATACGGGCATACGAATGCATATGTGAATGTGTGTATATATGTTCACAGGTATACATAGAGGGCACAGGATCAATTTGATAGGAAGGGATGATACTTAAAAGGTGAAATTAAGAGGTGAGAGAGGAATATAATAAGAGGAGATGGGGAGAGACAGAATGGGGTAAACTATCTCATATAGAAGAGGCAAGGGAAAATGGTTGCAATGGAGGGGAAGAATAGGAAGGCAAATGGGAATGGGTCAACCTTATTCTCATTGAATTTGACTTGGGGAGGAAATGACACACTAAATAGGGTATCTCACCCTACAGTAGAGTAGGGGGGAAGGGGATGAGAGGGGGGATGATGGAAGGGAGGGCAGGCTGGGGGGGAGGGAAGTTGTAAGCATGTACTTTTGAAAAGGTACGGGTTCAAAGTAGAGAATAGAACAAGTGGGAGGTAGGATAGGAGGGAGGGAAATATAATCAGTCTTTTACAATATATCTACTATGTTAATGTTTTGCGTTAGCTACACATGTACAACCTATACTGAATTGCTTATCTTCCCAGTAAGGGTGGGTGACAGAGGAGGAAGGGAATAAATCTGGAATTCAAAGTTTTAAAATCAAATGTTTAAATATATATATACTTTTATTAATACTATTTTCCATGTAATTGGGAAATAAGATATACAGGCACTGGGGCATAGAGATCTACCATGCCCTACTGGAAAAGTTGAAGGGGGTATGGCAGAAGATATGGGAGAGAGCAGATTGGAGGAGGGGATATCCTGTGGGACTGCTATTTTGGGGCAGTGGGTAGGGGAAAAACGGGGAGAAAATTTGTAACTCAAAATCTGTCAGAAATGAATGCTGTAAATCAGAAGTTAATAAAGCTTTTGAAAAATGAAAAAAAAACAATATGCAAAAAACCCCTACTGACCTGAAGAGGTCTTTAAATTATGAAATCTTTTTTTATTTTTCCCTTGAGGAGTAGAAATTAAGTACAGTACCCTCCTCCTTTGGGTAAAGAGGTCTGGAACTACAGTCATGAGATGATGCAGAATATTACATATACTGTCAGATTTGATCACTGTATTCGTTTTCATAACTGTTTTTCTTTGTTACAAAAGAGGCTTATGGGATATCAGAAATGACTGATTCTTTTTTTGAAAGGCATCAATAAAACTTTTTTAAAAAGTGTTTTCTTGCTATAAGGTTAAATTTATCTACCAAAAGTACCTTCTGTTCTGCTGCCTTAAAATTTTCAGTACTTTGCCTAAAGAACTACACATTTTAAAGGTAAGGAAACTGAGGCCCAGAAAGATGACCTGACTTGTTGAGATCACATAGGAATTAAGTTGCAAGGCTAGGATTCAAACCGAGGTTTACTGATTCCAAATCCAGTCCTTTTCTCACTGAAAATTAATTGATCAGCTGCAGAAGTAAATGGGTAATGTTGATCCCATCAGATTGTGTCCTCGCCTCGGGAGACACAATTCTGCAGTGAAATAGATTATAAAGAAAGCTCTAATAGCTTTAGCTGTAGTGTAGCATGTCTAAAGGAATGTTATTATTTAAAAAGGGGGTGGGGGGCAGTTAGAGGTCTGCTTGGAGTTTAGAGAAAGGAAATCCAAAGAGTAAAAATGTGTCAGTGTCTCCTGCACTGTCCAAAGAAGAGAGATGACACATTGTATCTGGTGGATATAACTATTCTGATAACTTAAAAGTTCACTCTGTAGTGGACGGAGGACAATTATCTAGATTGTCACAACCAAGATGAAATGTCCCTCAAGACCATCCAGCTCCCTTTACAGAAGAGAACCTGTTCACAGTGGTTAAAACTGAAGGGGGTTTCATCTAGCCCAGGGTTTTTGTTTTTTATTTTACCTTTTTTTGTGTGTGTGTCACAGACCCATATATCACTCTAGTGAAACCTATGGACCCCTTCTCACAATGATGCTTTTAAATGCATAAAATATAATGTGTAGGATTACAAAGAAATTTATAACATTTAAATTATGTTGAAATACAGTTATCAAAACACTAAAAAAAAAATCATGGACCCCTGGTTAAAAAACCCTGATTTGGTCCAAACTTCTCGTTGTAAAAATGAGGAAATGTTGAGTGGAGGCCCTGAGAGGTTAGGAGACTTATCCAAGGCCATATT